>NW_026646025.1:3472268-3829691 GCF_949987535.1 Balaenoptera acutorostrata | reverse complement strand
GCAATCTGGAGCATTGTGATGACAAGGGCCATGGAGCATTGTGATGACACGGTCATGGAACATTGTGATGACAAGAATTCTGGAGCATTGTGATGATAAGGGCCATGGAGCATTGTGATGACAAGTGTCATGGAGCATTGTAATGAAAGGTTTCATTATGCTCCGTGATGACATGTTGGATGGAGTATTGTGATGAAACTGGTCCTGGAGCATTCTGATAACAAAAGCCATGGAGCATTGTGATGACAGGCATGATGGAGCATTGTAAAGAAAGGGGCAATGGGGAATTGTAATGACAATAGAGAAATGGGATGAAAATGGTCAGCGAGCATAGTGATTAAAGTGGTCTTTGAGAATTGTGAAGAAAAGCGACATAGAGCATTGTGATGACAAAGGTCATGGAGAACTGTGATGACCAGGGTCATGTACCATTGTGATGACATGGTCATGGAACATTTTGATGACAAGAATTATGGGGCATTGTGATGACAAGGGCCATGGAGAATTGTGATGACATGGTCATGGAACATTGTGTTGACAAGAATTCTGGAGCATTGTGATGACAAGTATCATGGAGCATTGTAATGAAACTTTTCATTGTGCACCGTGATGACAAGGGGGATGGAGTATTGTGATGAAACTGGTCCTGGAGCATTGTGATAACAAAAGCCATTGAGCATTGTGATGACAGGCATCATGGAGCATTGTGATGACACGGTCATGGAACATTGTGATGACAAGAATTAAGGAGCATTGTGATGACAAGGGCCATGGAGCATTGTGATGACACGTTCATGGAATATAGTAATGACAAGAATTCTGGAGCATTATGATGACAAGGGCCATGGAGCATTGTGATGACACGGCCATGGAACATTTTGATGACATGAATTCTGGAGCATTGTGATGACAAGGGACATGGAGCATTGTGATGACATTGTCATGGAACATTGTGATGACAAGAATTCTGGAGCATTGTAATGACAAGGGCCATGGAGCATTGTGATGATACGGTCATGGAACATTGTGATGAGAAGAATTCTGGAGCATTGTCATGACAAGGGCCATGGAGCATTTTGATAACACGGTCATGGAACATTGTGATGACAAGAATTCTGGAGCATTGTGCTGACAAGGGCCATGGAGCATTGTGATGACACGGTCATGGAACATTGTGATGACAAGAATTCTGGAGCATTGTGCTGATGACGGCCATGGAGCATTGTGATGACACAGTCAAGGAATATTGCGATGACCAGATTTCTGGAGCATTGTGGTGAAAGGGTATGGAGCATTGTGATTAAAGGTGACAAGGAACATTGTGATGATATGGGCAGAGAACTCTGTGATGACAGTGGTCATGCAGTATTGTGACGAAAAGTGTCATGGAACATTCTGCTGACAGCGATCATGAAGCTTTTTGGTAAGAGAGGCTATGGAGATTTGTGATGTCAGGCGTCATGGGGCATTGTGTTGAGAGCGGTCTTGGAGCATTGTGATGCAAAGGGTCATGGAGCACTGTGATTACAGGGGCCATGGAGCATTGTGAATACAAAGGCTATGGAGCATTGAGATGACAGGGTTCATGGAGCACTGTGATGAATGTGATCTTGGATCATTGTGATGACAAGTGTCCTGGAACCTTGTGATGACATGGTTCATGGAGCATTGTGATGACAAGGACCATGGCGAATTGTGATGACATCTGTCATGGGGCATTGTGATGACAGTGAACATCTAGATTTGCGATGAAAGGTATCATGGAGCACTGTGATGACAGGGGCCATGGAACATTGTGATGACAAAGGCCCTGGAGCATTGTGATGACAAGTGTCATGGGGCATTTTGATGACATTGGCATGGAGCATTGTGATGACAAGAATTCTGGAGCATTTTGATGACAAGGGCATGGAGCATAGTGGTGACAGGGCCCATGCAGCATTGTGATGAAAAGGGCAGGGAACATTGTGATGACTGGGTTCATGGAGCATTGTGATGAAAGGGGCCATGGAGCATGGAGAAGACAGGCGTCATGAGTCATGGTGATGATAGTGGTCATGGAGCATTGTGATGAAAGAGATCTTGGAAAAATATGATAACAGGGGCCCTGGAGCATGGTGATGACAGGTGTATTGGAGCCTTGTGATAAAAGTAGTCATGGATCATTGTGATGACAGGGATCGTGGAGTTTTTGGTTAAGAGAGTCCATGGAGATTTGTGATGGCAGGCCTAATGGGGCATTGAGATGACAGGGTTCATGGAGCACTGTGATGAAAGTGATCATGGATCATTGTGATGACAAGTGTCCTGGAACCTTGTGATGACACGGTTCATGGAGCATTGTGATGACAAGGACCATGGCAAATTGTGATGACATCTGTCATGGGGCATTGTGATGACAGTGGTCATCTAGATTTGCGATGAAAGGTATCATGGAGCACTGTGATAACAGGGGCCATGGAACATTGTGATGACAAAGGCCATGGAGCATTGTGATGACAAGAATTCTGGAGCATTGTGATGACACGGTCATGGAACATTTTGATGACAAGAATTATGGAGCATTGTGATGACACGGTCATGGAACCTTGTGATGACAATTATTCTGGAGCATTGTGATGACAAGGGCCATGGAGCATTGTGATGACACGGTCATGGAACACTGTGATGACAAGAATCCTGGAGCATTGTGATGACACGGTCATGGAACATTGTGATGACAAGAATTCTGGAGCATTGGGATGACACGGTCATGGAACATTTTGATGACAAGAATTATGGAGCTTTGTGATGACACGGTCATGGAACATTTTGATGACAAGAATTATGGAGCTTTGTGATGTCAAGAAATCTGGAGCATTGTGATGACAAGGGCCATGGAGCACTGTGATGACACGGTCATGGAACATTGTGATGACAAGAATTCTGGAACATTGTGATGACAAGGGCCATGGACCATTGTCATGACACGGTCATGGAACATTGTGATGACAAGAATTCTGGAGCATTGTGATGACAAGGGCCTTGGTGCATTGTGATGACACGGTCATGGAACTTTGTGATGACAAGAATTCTGGAGCATTGTGATGACAAGGGCCATGGAGCATTGTAATGACCTGGTCATGGAACATTTTGATGAGAAGAATTCTGGAGCATTGTGGTGACACGGTCATGGAACATTGTGATGACAAGAATTATGGAGCATTGTAATGACACGGTCATGGAACATTGTGATGACAAGAATTCTGGAGCATTGTGATGACACGGTCATGGAACATTTTGATGAGAAGAATTATGGAGCTTTGTGATGACAAGAAATCTGGAGCATTGTGATGACAAGGGCCATGGAGCATTGTGATGACACGGTCATAGAACATTGTGTTGACAAGAATTCTGGAGCATTGTGATGACAAGGGCCATGGAGCATTGTGATGACACGGTCATGGAACATTGTGATGTCAAGAATTCTGGAGCATTGTGATGACAAGGGCCTGGAGCATTGTGATGACACGGTCAAGGAACATTGTGATGACAAGAATTCTGGAGCATTGTGATGACAAGGGCCATGGAGCATTGTGATGACACGGTCATGGAACATTGTGATGACAAGAATTTTGGAGCATTGTGATGAAAAGGGCCATGGAGAATTGTGATGACCTGGTCATGGAACATTGTGATGACAAGAATTCTGGAGCATTGTGATGACATGTGTCATGGAGCATTGTAATGAAACTTTTCATTGTGCACCGTGATGACAAGGGGGATGGAGTATTGTGATGAAACTGGTCCTGGAGCATTGTGATAACAAAAGCCATTGAGCATTGTGATGACAGGCATCATGGAGCATTGTGAAGAAAGGGGTCATGGGAAATTGTAATGACAATAGAGAAACGTGATGAAAATGGTCAGCAAGCAAAGTGATTAAAGTAGTCATTTAGAATTGTCATGAAAAACTATATAGAGCATTGTGATGACAAAGGTCATGGAGAACTGTGATGACCAGGGTCATGTAGCATTGTGATGACACGGTCATGGAACATTGTGATGACAAGAATTATGGAGCATTGTGATGACACGGTCATGGAACATTGTGATGACAAGAATTCTGGAGCATTGTGATGACAAGGGCCATGGAGAATTGCGATGACACGGTCATGGAACATTGTGATGACAAGAATTCTGGAGCATTGTGATGACAAGGGCCATGGAGCATTGTGATGACAAGTGTCATGGAGCATTGTAATGAAAGGTTTCATTGTGCTCCGTGATGACATGTTGGATGGAGTATTGTGATGAAACTGGTCCTGGAGCATTCTGATAACAAAATCCATGGAGCATTGTGATGACAGGCATGATGGAGCATTGTAAAGAAAAAGGCAATGGGGAATTGTAATGATAATAGAGAAATGGGATGAAAATTGTCAGCGAGCATAGTGATTAAAGTGGTCTTTGAGAATTGTGATGAAAAGCGACATAGAGCATTGTGATGACAAAGGTCATGGAGAACTGTGATGACCAGGGTCATGTACCATTGTGATGATATGGTCATGGAACATTTTGATGACAAGAATTATGGGGCATTGTGATGACAAGGGCCATGGAGAATTGTGATGACATGGTCATGGAACATTGTGTTGACAAGAATTCTGGAGCATTGTGATGACAAGTATCATGGAGCATTGTAATGAAACTTTTCATTGTGCACCGTGATGACAAGGGGGATGGAGTATTGTGATGAAACTGGTCCTGGAGCATTGGGATAACAAAAGCCATTGAGCATTGTGATGACAGGCATCATGGAGCATTGTAATGACACGGTCATGGAACATTGTGATGACAAGAATTAAGGTGCATTGTGATGACAAGGGCCATGGAGCATTGTGATGACACGTTCATGGAATATAGTAATGACAAGAATTCTGGAGCATTATGATGACAAGGGCCATGGAGCATTGTGATGACACGGCCATGGAACATTGTGATGACATGAATTCTGGAGCATTGTGATGACAAGGGACATGGAGCATTGTGATGACATTGTCATGGAACATTGTGATGACAAGAATTCTGGAGCATTGTAATGACAAGGGCCATGGAGCATTGTGATGACACGGTCATGGAACATTGTGATGACAAGAATTCTGGAGCATTGTGATGACAAGGGCCATGGTGCATTGTGATGATACAGTCATGGAACATTGTGATGACAAGCAATCTGGAGCATTTTGATGACAAGGGCCATGGAGCATTGTGAAGACAAGTGTCATGGAGCATTGTAATGAGAGGTTTCATTGTGCACAGTGATGACAAGGGGCATGGAGTATTGTGATGACCAGCGTCATGTAGCATTGTGATGACACGGTCATGGAACATTGTGATGACAAGAATTCTGGAGCATTGTGATGACAAGGGCCATGGAGAATTGCGATGACACGGTCACGGAACATTGTGATGACAAGAATTCTGGAGCATTGTGATGACAAGGGCCATGGAGCATTGTGATGACACGGTCATAGAACATTGTGTTGACAAGAATTCTGGAGCATTGTGATGACAAGGGCCATGGAGCATTGTGATGACACGGTCATGGAACATTGTGATGACAAGTATTCTGGAGCATTGTGATGACAAGGGCCATGGAGCCTTGTGATGACACGGTCATGGAACAATGTGATGAAAAGAATTCTGGAGCATTGTGATGACAAGGGCCATGGAGCATTGTGATGACACGGTCATTGAACATTGTGATGACAAGAATTCTGGAGCATTGTTATGACAAGGGCCATGGAGCATTGTGATGACACGGTCATGGAACATTGTGATGACAAGAATTCTGGAGCATTGTGATGATAAGGGCCATGGAGCTTTGTGATGACACGGTCATGGAACATTGTGATGACAAGAATTCTGGAGCATTGTGATGACAAGAATTCTGGAGCATTGTGATGACATGGTCATGGAACATTGTGATGAAAAGAATTCTGGAGCATTGTGATGACACGGTCATGGAACATTTTGATGACAAGAATTATGGAGCATTGTGATGACACGGTCATGGAACCTTGTGATGACAATTATTCTGGAGCATTGTGATGACAAGGGCCATGGAGCATTGTGATGACACGGTCATGGAACACTGTGATGACAAGAATTCTGGAGCATTGTGATGACAAGGGCCATGGAGCATTGTGATGACACGGTCATGGAACATTGTGATGACAAGAATTCTGGGGCATTGTGATGACAAGGGCCATGGTGCATTGTGATGACATGGTCATGGAACTTTGTGATGACAAGCAATCTGGAGCATTGTGATGACCAGGGCCATGGAGCATTGTGATGACACGGTCATGGAACATTGTGATGACAAGAATTATGGAGCATTGTGATGACACGGTCATGGAACATTGTGATGACAAGAATTCTGGAGCATTGTGATGACACGGTCATGGAACATTTTGATGACAAGAATTATGGGGCATTGTGATGACAAGGGCCATGGAGAATTGTGATGACATGGTCATGGAACATTGTGTTGACAAGAATTCTGGAGCATTGTGATGACAAGTATCATGGAGCATTGTAATGAAACTTTTCATTGTGCACCGTGATGACAAGGGGGATGGAGTATTGTGATGAAACTGGTCCTGGAGCATTGGGATAACAAAAGCCATTGAGCATTGTGATGACAGGCATCATGGAGCATTGTAATGACACGGTCATGGAACATTGTGATGACAAGAATTAAGGTGCATTGTGATGACAAGGGCCATGGAGCATTGTGATGACACGTTCATGGAATATAGTAATGACAAGAATTCTGGAGCATTATGATGACAAGGGCCATGGAGCATTGTGATGACACGGCCATGGAACATTGTGATGACATGAATTCTGGAGCATTGTGATGACAAGGGACATGGAGCATTGTGATGACATTGTCATGGAACATTGTGATGACAAGAATTCTGGAGCATTGTAATGACAAGGGCCATGGAGCATTGTGATGACACGGTCATGGAACATTGTGATGACAAGAATTCTGGAGCATTGTGATGACAAGGGCCATGGTGCATTGTGATGATACAGTCATGGAACATTGTGATGACAAGCAATCTGGAGCATTTTGATGACAAGGGCCATGGAGCATTGTGAAGACAAGTGTCATGGAGCATTGTAATGAGAGGTTTCATTGTGCACAGTGATGACAAGGGGCATGGAGTATTGTGATGACCAGCGTCATGTAGCATTGTGATGACAAGGGCCATGGAGAATTGCGATGACACGGTCACGGAACATTGTGATGACAAGAATTCTGGAGCATTGTGATGACAAGGGCCATGGAGCATTGTGATGACACGGTCATAGAACATTGTGTTGACAAGAATTCTGGAGCATTGTGATGACAAGGGCCATGGAGCATTGTGATGACACGGTCATGGAACATTGTGATGACAAGTATTCTGGAGCATTGTGATGACAAGGGCCATGGAGCCTTGTGATGACACGGTCATGGAACAATGTGATGAAAAGAATTCTGGAGCATTGTGATGACAAGGGCCATGGAGCATTGTGATGACACGGTCATTGAACATTGTGATGACAAGAATTCTGGAGCATTGTTATGACAAGGGCCATGGAGCATTGTGATGACACGGTCATGGAACATTGTGATGACAAGAATTCTGGAGCATTGTGATGATAAGGGCCATGGAGCTTTGTGATGACACGGTCATGGAACATTGTGATGACAAGAATTCTGGAGCATTGTGATGACAAGAATTCTGGAGCATTGTGATGACATGGTCATGGAACATTGTGATGAAAAGAATTCTGGAGCATTGTGATGACACGGTCATGGAACATTTTGATGACAAGAATTATGGAGCATTGTGATGACACGGTCATGGAACCTTGTGATGACAATTATTCTGGAGCATTGTGATGACAAGGGCCATGGAGCATTGTGATGACACGGTCATGGAACACTGTGATGACAAGAATTCTGGAGCATTGTGATGACAAGGGCCATGGAGCATTGTGATGACACGGTCATGGAACATTGTGATGACAAGAATTCTGGGGCATTGTGATGACAAGGGCCATGGTGCATTGTGATGACATGGTCATGGAACTTTGTGATGACAAGCAATCTGGAGCATTGTGATGACCAGGGCCATGGAGCATTGTGATGACACGGTCATGGAACATTGTGATGACAAGAATTATGGAGCATTGTGATGACACGGTCATGGAACATTGTGATGACAAGAATTCTGGAGCATTGTGATGACACGGTCATGGAACATTTTGATGACAAGAATTATGGAGCTTTGTGATGACAAGAAATCTGGAGCATTGTGATGACAAGGGCCATGGAGCACTGTGATGACACGGTCATGGAACATTGTGATGACAAGAATTCTGGAACATTGTGATGACAAGGGCCATGGAGCATTGTCATGACACGGTCATGGAACATTGTGATGACAAGAATTCTGGAGCATTGTGATGACAAGGGCCTTGGTGCATTGTGATGACACGGTCATGGAACTTTGTGATGACAAGAATTCTGGAGCATTGTGATGACAAGGGCCATGGAGCATTGTGATGACCTGGTCATGGAACATTTTGATGAGAAGAATTCTGGAGCATTTTGATGACACGGTCATGGAACATTGTGATGACAAGAATTATGGAGCATTGTGATGACAAGGGCCATGGTGCATTGTGATGACACGGTCATGGAACATTGTGATGACAAGAATTATGGAGCATTGTGTTGACAAGGGCCATGGAGCATTGTGGTGACACGGTCATGGAACATTGTGATGACAAGAATTATGGAGCATTGTGATGACACGGTCATGGAACATTGTGATGACAAGAATTATGGAGCATTGTGATGACACGGTCATGGAACATTGTGATGACAAGAATTATGGAGCATTGTGATGACACGGTCATGGAACATTGTGATGACAAGAATTCTGGAGCATTGTGATGACAAGGGCCATGGAGAATTGCGATGACACGGTCATGGAACATTGTGATGACAAGAATTCTGGAGCATTGTGATGACAAGGGCCATGGAGCATTGTGATGACAAGTGTCATGGAGCATTGTAATGAAAGGTTTCATTGTGCTCCGTGATGACATGTTGGATGGAGTATTGTGATGAAACTGGTCCTGGAGCATTCTGATAACAAAATCCATGGAGCATTGTGATGACAGGCATGATGGAGCATTGTAAAGAAAAAGGCAATGGGGAATTGTAATGATAATAGAGAAATGGGATGAAAATTGTCAGCGAGCATAGTGATTAAAGTGGTCTTTGAGAATTGTGATGAAAAGCGACATAGAGCATTGTGATGACAAAGGTCATGGAGAACTGTGATGACCAGGGTCATGTACCATTGTGATGATATGGTCATGGAACATTTTGATGACAAGAATTATGGGGCATTGTGATGACAAGGGCCATGGAGAATTGTGATGACATGGTCATGGAACATTGTGTTGACAAGAATTCTGGAGCATTGTGATGACAAGTATCATGGAGCATTGTAATGAAACTTTTCATTGTGCACCGTGATGACAAGGGGGATGGAGTATTGTGATGAAACTGGTCCTGGAGCATTGGGATAACAAAAGCCATTGAGCATTGTGATGACAGGCATCATGGAGCATTGTAATGACACGGTCATGGAACATTGTGATGACAAGAATTAAGGTGCATTGTGATGACAAGGGCCATGGAGCATTGTGATGACACGTTCATGGAATATAGTAATGACAAGAATTCTGGAGCATTATGATGACAAGGGCCATGGAGCATTGTGATGACACGGCCATGGAACATTGTGATGACATGAATTCTGGAGCATTGTGATGACAAGGGACATGGAGCATTGTGATGACATTGTCATGGAACATTGTGATGACAAGAATTCTGGAGCATTGTAATGACAAGGGCCATGGAGCATTGTGATGACACGGTCATGGAACATTGTGATGACAAGAATTCTGGAGCATTGTGATGACAAGGGCCATGGTGCATTGTGATGATACAGTCATGGAACATTGTGATGACAAGCAATCTGGAGCATTTTGATGACAAGGGCCATGGAGCATTGTGAAGACAAGTGTCATGGAGCATTGTAATGAGAGGTTTCATTGTGCACAGTGATGACAAGGGGCATGGAGTATTGTGATGACCAGCGTCATGTAGCATTGTGATGACACGGTCATGGAACATTGTGATGACAAGAATTCTGGAGCATTGTGATGACAAGGGCCATGGAGAATTGCGATGACACGGTCACGGAACATTGTGATGACAAGAATTCTGGAGCATTGTGATGACAAGGGCCATGGAGCATTGTGATGACACGGTCATAGAACATTGTGTTGACAAGAATTCTGGAGCATTGTGATGACAAGGGCCATGGAGCATTGTGATGACACGGTCATGGAACATTGTGATGACAAGTATTCTGGAGCATTGTGATGACAAGGGCCATGGAGCCTTGTGATGACACGGTCATGGAACAATGTGATGAAAAGAATTCTGGAGCATTGTGATGACAAGGGCCATGGAGCATTGTGATGACACGGTCATTGAACATTGTGATGACAAGAATTCTGGAGCATTGTTATGACAAGGGCCATGGAGCATTGTGATGACACGGTCATGGAACATTGTGATGACAAGAATTCTGGAGCATTGTGATGATAAGGGCCATGGAGCTTTGTGATGACACGGTCATGGAACATTGTGATGACAAGAATTCTGGAGCATTGTGATGACAAGAATTCTGGAGCATTGTGATGACATGGTCATGGAACATTGTGATGAAAAGAATTCTGGAGCATTGTGATGACACGGTCATGGAACATTTTGATGACAAGAATTATGGAGCATTGTGATGACACGGTCATGGAACCTTGTGATGACAATTATTCTGGAGCATTGTGATGACAAGGGCCATGGAGCATTGTGATGACACGGTCATGGAACACTGTGATGACAAGAATTCTGGAGCATTGTGATGACAAGGGCCATGGAGCATTGTGATGACACGGTCATGGAACATTGTGATGACAAGAATTCTGGGGCATTGTGATGACAAGGGCCATGGTGCATTGTGATGACATGGTCATGGAACTTTGTGATGACAAGCAATCTGGAGCATTGTGATGACCAGGGCCATGGAGCATTGTGATGACACGGTCATGGAACATTGTGATGACAAGAATTATGGAGCATTGTGATGACACGGTCATGGAACATTGTGATGACAAGAATTCTGGAGCATTGTGATGACACGGTCATGGAACATTTTGATGACAAGAATTATGGAGCTTTGTGATGACAAGAAATCTGGAGCATTGTGATGACAAGGGCCATGGAGCACTGTGATGACACGGTCATGGAACATTGTGATGACAAGAATTCTGGAACATTGTGATGACAAGGGCCATGGAGCATTGTCATGACACGGTCATGGAACATTGTGATGACAAGAATTCTGGAGCATTGTGATGACAAGGGCCTTGGTGCATTGTGATGACACGGTCATGGAACTTTGTGATGACAAGAATTCTGGAGCATTGTGATGACAAGGGCCATGGAGCATTGTGATGACCTGGTCATGGAACATTTTGATGAGAAGAATTCTGGAGCATTTTGATGACACGGTCATGGAACATTGTGATGACAAGAATTATGGAGCATTGTGATGACAAGGGCCATGGTGCATTGTGATGACACGGTCATGGAACATTGTGATGACAAGAATTATGGAGCATTGTGTTGACAAGGGCCATGGAGCATTGTGGTGACACGGTCATGGAACATTGTGATGACAAGAATTATGGAGCATTGTGATGACACGGTCATGGAACATTGTGATGACAAGAATTATGGAGCATTGTGATGACACGGTCATGGAACATTGTGATGACAAGAATTCTGGAGCATTGTGATGACACGGTCATGGAACATTTTGATGACAAGAATTATGGAGCTTTGTGATGACAAGAAATCTGGAGCATTGTGATGACAAGGGCCATGGAGCATTGTGATGACACGGTCATAGAACATTGTGTTGACAAGAATTCTGGAGCATTGTGATGACAAGGGCCATGGAGCATTGTGATGACACGGTCATGGAACATTGTGATGTCAAGAATTCTGGAGCATTGTGATGACAAGGGCCTGGAGCATTGTGATGACACGGTCAAGGAACATTGTGATGACAAGAATTCTGGAGCATTGTGATGACAAGGGCCATGGAGCATTGTGATGACACGGTCATGGAACATTGTGATGACAAGAATTCTGGGGCATTGTGATGACAAGGGCCATGGTGCATTGTGATGACATGGTCATGGAACTTTGTGATGACAAGCAATCTGGAGCATTGTGATGACCAGGGCCATGGAGCATTGTGATGACACGGTCATGGAACACTGTGATGACAAGAATTCTGGAGCATTGTGATGACAAGGGCCATGGAGCATTGTGATGACACGGTCATGGAACATTGTGATGACAAGAATTCTGGGGCATTGTGATGACAAGGGCCATGGTGCATTGTGATGACATGGTCATGGAACTTTGTGATGACAAGCAATCTGGAGCATTGTGATGACCAGGGCCATGGAGCATTGTGATGACACGGTCATGGAACATTGTGATGACAAGAATTATGGAGCATTGTGATGACACGGTCATGGAACATTGTGATGACAAGAATTCTGGAGCATTGTGATGACACGGTCATGGAACATTTTGATGACAAGAATTATGGAGCTTTGTGATGACAAGAAATCTGGAGCATTGTGATGACAAGGGCCATGGAGCACTGTGATGACACGGTCATGGAACATTGTGATGACAAGAATTCTGGAACATTGTGATGACAAGGGCCATGGAGCATTGTCATGACACGGTCATGGAACATTGTGATGACAAGAATTCTGGAGCATTGTGATGACAAGGGCCTTGGTGCATTGTGATGACACGGTCATGGAACTTTGTGATGACAAGAATTCTGGAGCATTGTGATGACAAGGGCCATGGAGCATTGTGATGACCTGGTCATGGAACATTTTGATGAGAAGAATTCTGGAGCATTTTGATGACACGGTCATGGAACATTGTGATGACAAGAATTATGGAGCATTGTGATGACAAGGGCCATGGTGCATTGTGATGACACGGTCATGGAACATTGTGATGACAAGAATTATGGAGCATTGTGTTGACAAGGGCCATGGAGCATTGTGGTGACACGGTCATGGAACATTGTGATGACAAGAATTATGGAGCATTGTGATGACACGGTCATGGAACATTGTGATGACAAGAATTATGGAGCATTGTGATGACACGGTCATGGAACATTGTGATGACAAGAATTCTGTAGCATTGTGATGACACGGTCATGGAACATTTTGATGACAAGAATTATGGAGCTTTGTGATGACAAGAAATCTGGAGCATTGTGATGACAAGGGCCATGGAGCATTGTGATGACACGGTCATAGAACATTGTGTTGACAAGAATTCTGGAGCATTGTGATGACAAGGGCCATGGAGCATTGTGATGACACGGTCATGGAACATTGTGATGTCAAGAATTCTGGAGCATTGTGATGACAAGGGCCTGGAGCATTGTGATGACACGGTCAAGGAACATTGTGATGACAAGAATTCTGGAGCATTGTGATGACAAGGGCCATGGAGCATTGTGATGACACGGTCATGGAACATTGTGATGACAAGAATTTTGGAGCATTGTGATGACAAGGGCCATGGAGAATTGTGATGACATGGTCATGGAACATTGTGATGACAAGAATTCTGGAGCATTGTGATGACATGTGTCATGGAGCATTGTAATGAAACTTTTCATTGTGCACCGTGATGACAAGGGGGATGGAGTATTGTGATGAAACTGGTCCTGGAGCATTGTGATAACAAAAGCCATTGAGCATTGTGATGACAGGCATCATGGAGCATTGTGAAGAAAGGGTCATGGGAAATTGTAATGACAATAGAGAAACGTGATGAAAATGGTCAGCAAGGAAAGTGATTAAAGTAGTCATTTAGAATTGTCATGAAAAACTATATAGAGCATTGTGATGACAAAGGTCATGGAGAACTGTGATGACCAGGGTCATGTAGCATTGTGATGACACGGTCATGGAACATTGTGATGACAAGAATTATGGAGCATTGTGATTACACGGTCATGGAACATTGTGATGACAAGAATTCTGGAGCATTGTGATGACAAGGGCCATGGAGAATTGCGATGACACGGTCATGGAACATTGTGATGACAAGAATTCTGGAGCATTGTGATGACAAGGGCCATGGAGCATTGTGATGACACGGTCATAGAACATTGTGTTGACAAGAATTCTGGAGCATTGTGATGACAAGGGCCATGGAGCATTGTGATGACACGGTCATGGAACATTGTGATGACAAGAATTCTGGAGCATTGTGATGACAAGGGCCATGGTGCATTGTGATGACACGGTCATGGAACTTTGTGATGACAATCAATCTGGAGCATTGTGATGACAAGGGCCATGGAGCATTGTGATGACAAGTGTCATGGAGCATTGTAATGAAAGGTTTCATTGTGCTCCGTGATGACATGTTGGATGGAGTATTGTGATGAAACTGGTCCTGGAGCATTCTGATAACAAAAGCCATGGAGCATTGTGATGACAGGCATGATGGAGCATTGTAAAGAAAAAGGCAATGGGGAATTGTAATGACAATAGAGAAATGGGATGAAAATTGTCAGCGAGCATAGTGATTAAAGTGGTCTTTGAGAATTGTGATGAAAAGCGACATAGAGCATTGTGATGACAAAGGTCATGGAGAACTGTGATGACCAGGGTCATGTACCATTGTGATGATATGGTCATGGAACATTTTGATGACAAGAATTATGGGGCATTGTGATGACAAGGGCCATGGAGAATTGTGATGACATGGTCATGGAACATTGTGTTGACAAGAATTCTGGACCATTGTGATGACAAGTATCATGGAGCATTGTAATGAAACTTTTCATTGTGCACCGTGATGACAAGGGGGATGGAGTATTGTGATGAAACTGGTCCTGGAGCATTGTGATAACAAAAGCCATTGAGCATTGTGATGACAGGCATCATGGAGCATTGTGATGACACGGTCATGGAACATTGTGATGACAAGAATTAAGGAGCATTGTGATGACAAGGGCCATGGAGCATTGTGATGACACGTTCATGGAATATAGTAATGACAAGAATTCTGGAGCATTATGATGACAAGGTCCATGGAGCATTGTGATGACACGGCCATGGAACATTGTGATGACATGAATTCTGGAGCATTGTGATGACAAGGGACATGGAGCATTGTGATGACATTGTCATGGAACATTGTGATGACAAGAATTCTGGAGCATTGTAATGACAAGGGCCATGGAGCATTGTGATGACACGGTCATGGAACATTGTGATGACAAGAATTCTGGAGCATTGTGATGACAAGGGCCATGGTGCATTGTGATGATACAGTCATGGAACATTGTGATGACAAGCAATCTGGAGCATTTTGATGACAAGGGCCATGGAGCATTGTGAAGACAAGTGTCATGGAGCATTGTAATGAGAGGTTTCATTGTGCACAGTGATGACAAGGGGGATGAAGTATTGTGATGAAACTGGTCCTGGAGCATTGTGATAACAAAAGCCATTGAGCATTGTGATGACAGGCATCATGGAGCATTGTGAAGAAAGGGGTCATGGGAAATTGTAATGACAATAGAGAAATGTGATGAAAATGGTCAGCAAGCAAAGTGATTAAAGTGGTCATTTAGAATTGTCATGAAAAACTATATAGAGCATTGTGATGACAAAGGTCATGGAGAAGTGTGATGACCAGTGTCATGTAGCATTGTGATGACACGGTCATGGAACATTGTGATGACAAGAATTCTGGAGCATTGTGATGACAAGGGCCATGGAGCATTGTGATGACACGGTCATGGAACGTTGTGATGACGAGAATTCTGGAGCATTGTGATGACAAGTGCCATGGAGCATTGTGATGGCACGGTCATGGAACATTGTGATGACAAGAATTCTGGAGCATAGTGATGACAAGGGCCAAGGAGTATTGTGATGACACGGTCATGGAACATTGTGATGACAAGTATTCTGGAGCATTGTGATGACAAGGGCCATGGAGTATTGTGATGACACGGTCATGGAACATTTTGATGAGAAGAATTCTGGAGCATTGTGATGACAAGGGCCAAGGTGCATTGTGATGACACGGTCATGGAACTTTGTGATGACAAGCAATCTGGAGCATTGTGATGACAAGGGCCATGGATCTTTGTGATGACAATTGTCATGGAGCATTGTAATGAGAGGTTTCATTGTGCACCGTGATGACAAGGGGGATGAAGTATTGTGATGAAACTGGTCCTGGAGCATTGTGATAACAAAAGCCATTGAGCATTGTGATGACAGGCATCATGGAGCATTGTGAAGAAAGGGGTCATGGGAAATTGTAATGACAATAGAGAAATGTGATGAAAATGGTCAGCAAGCAAAGTGATTAAAGTGGTCATTTAGAATTGTCATGAAAAACTATATAGAGCATTGTGATGACAAAGGTCATGGAGAACTGTGATGACCAGGGTCATGTAGCATTGTGATGACACGGTCATGGAACATTGTGATGACAAGAATTCTGGAGCTTTGTGATGACAAGGGCCATGGAGAATTGTTATGACATGGTCATGGAACATTGTGTTGACAAGAATTCTGGAGCATTGTGATGACAAGTGTCATGGAGCATTGTAATGAAACTTTTCATTGTGCACCGTGATGACAAGGGGGATGGAGTATTGTGATGAAACTGGTCCTGGAGCATTGTGATAACAAAAGCCATTGAGCATTGTGATGACAGGCATCATGGAGCACTGTGAAGAAAGGGGTCATGGGGAATTGTAATGACAATAGAGAAATGTGATGAAAATGGTCAGCAAGCAAAGTGATTAAAGTGGTCATTCAGAATTGTCATGAAAAACTATATAGAGCATTGTGATGACAAAGGTCATGGAGAACTGTGATGACAAGGGTCATGTAGCAGTGTGATGACACGGTCATGGAACATTGTGATGACAGGAATTATGGAGCATTGTGATGACATGGTCATCGAACATTGTGATGACAAGTATTCTGGAGCATTGTGATGACAAGGGCCATGGAGCATTATGATGACACGGTCATGGAACATTGTGATGACAAGAATTCTGGAGCATGGTGATGACAAGGGCCATGGAGCATTGTGATGACACGGTCATGGAACATTGTGATGACAAGACTTCTGGAGCATTGTGATGACAAGGGCCATGTAGTATTGTGATGACATGGTCATGGAACATTGTGATGACAAGAATTCTGGAGTATTTTGATGACATGTGTCATGGAGAATTGTAATGAAACTTTTCATTGTGCACCGTGATGACAAGGGTGATGGAGTATTGTGATGAAACTGGTCCTGGAGCATTGTGATAACAAAAGCCATTGAGCATTGTGATGACAGGCATCATGGAGCATTGTGAAGAAAGGGGTCATGGGAAATTGTAATGACAATAGAGAAATGTGATGAAAATGGTCAGCAAGCAAAGTGATTAAAGTGGTCATTTAGAATTGTCATGAAAAACTATATAGAGCATTGTTATGACAAAGGTCATGGAGAACTTTGATGACCAGGGTCATGTAGCATTCTGATGACACGGTCATGGAACATTGTGATGTCAAGAATTCTGGAGCATTGTGATGACAAGGGCCATGGTGCATTGTGATGACACGGTCATGGAACGTTGTGATGACGAGAATTCTGGAGCATTGTGATGACAAGTGCCATGGAGCATTGTGATGACACGGTCATGGAACATTGTGATGACAAGAATTCTGGAGCATTGTGATGACAAGGGCCAAGGAGCATTGTGATGACACGGTCATGGAACATTGTGATGACAAGTATTCTGGAGCATTGTGATGACAAGGGCCATGGAGTATTGTGATGACACGGTCATGGAACATTGTGATGACAAGCAATCTGGAGCATTGTGATGACAAGGGCCATGGAGCATTGTGATGAAAAGTGTCATGGGGCATTGTAATGAGAGGTTTCATTGTGCACTGTGATGACAAGGGGGATGAAGTATTGTGATGAAACTGGTCCTGGAGCATTGTGATAACAAAAGCCATTGAGCATTGTGATGACAGGCATCATGGAGCACTGTGAAGAAAGGGGTCATGGGAAATTGTAATGACAATAGAGAAATGTGATGAAAATGGTCAGCAAGCAAAGTGATTAAAGTGGTCATTTACAGTTGTCATGAAAAACTATATAGAGCATTGTGATGACAAAGGTCATGGAGAACTGTGATGACACGGTCATGGAACATTGTGATGACAAGAATTCTGGAGCATTGTGATGATAAGGGCCATGGAGCATTGTGATGACACGGTCATGGAACATTGTGATGACAAGAATTCTGGAGCATTGTGATGACAAGAATTCTGGAGCATTGTGATGACATGGTCATGGAACATTGTGATGAAAAGAATTCTGGAGCATTGTGATGACACGGTCATGGAACATTTTGATGACAAGAATTATGGAGCATTGTGATGACACGGTCATGGAACCTTGTGATGACAATTATTCTGGAGCATTGTGATGACAAGGGCCATGGAGCATTGTGATGACACGGTCATGGAACACTGTGATGACAAGAATTCTGGAGCATTGTGATGACAAGGGCCATGGAGCATTGTGATGACACGGTCATGGAACATTGTGATGACAAGAATTCTGGGGCATTGTGATGACAAAGGCCATGGTGCATTGTGATGACATGGTCATGGAACTTTGTGATGACAAGCAATCTGGAGCATTGTGATGACCAGGGCCATGGAGCATTGTGATGACCCGGTCATGGAACATTGTGATGACAAGAATTATGGAGCATTGTGATGACATGGTCATGGAACATTGTGATGACAAGAATTCTGGAGCATTGTGATGACACGGTCATGGAACATTTTGATGACAAGAATTATGGAGCTTTGTGATGACACGGTCATGGAACATTTTGATGACAAGAATTATGGAGCTTTGTGATGACAAGAAATCTGGAGCATTGTGATGACAAGGGCCATGGAGCACTGTGATGACACGGTCATGGAACATTGTGATGACAAGAATTCTGGAACATTGTGATGACAAGGGCCATGGAGCATTGTCATGACACGGTCATGGAACATTGTGATGACAAGAATTCTGGAGCATTGTGATGACAAGGGCCTTGGTGCATTGTGATGACACGGTCATGGAACTTTGTGATGACAAGAATTCTGGAGCATTGTGATGACAAGGGCCATGGAGCATTGTGATAACCTGGTCATGGAACATTTTGATGACAAGAATTCTGGAGCATTTTGATGACACGGTCATGGAACATTGTGATGACAAGAATTATGGAGCATTGTGATGACAAGGGCCATGGTGCATTGTGATGACACGGTCATGGAACATTGTGATGACAAGAATTATGGAGCATTGTCATGACAAGGGCCATGGAGCATTGTGGTGACACGGTCATGGAACATTGTGATGACAAGAATTATGGAGCATTGTGATGACATGGTCATGGAACATTGTGATGACAAGAATTATGGAGCATTGTGATGACACGGTCATGGAACATTGTGATGACAAGAATTCTGGAGCATTGTGATGACACGGTCATGGAACATTTTGATGACAAGAATTCTGGAGCATTGTGATGACAAGGGCCATGGAGCATTGTGATGACACGGTCATGGAACATTGTGATGACAAGAATTCTGGAGCATTGTGATGACAAGGGCCATGGAGCATTGTGATGACACGGTCATGGAACACTGTGATGACAAGAATTCTGGAGCATTGTGATGACAAGGGCCATGGTGCATTGTGATGACACAGTCATGGAACTTTGTGATGACAAGCAATCTGAAGCATTGAGATGACCAGGGCCATGGAGCATTGTGATGACACAGTCATGGAACTTTGTGATGACAAGAATCCTGGAGCATTGTGATGACAAGGGCCATGGAGCATTGTGATGACACGGGCATAGAACATTGTGATGACAAGAATTCTGGAGCATTGTGATGACACGGTCATGGAACATTGTGATGACAAGAAATCTGGAGCATTGTGATGACAAGGGCCATGGAGCATTGTGATGACACGGTCATGGAACATTGTGATGACAAGAATTCTGGAGCATTGTGATGACAAGGGCCATGGAGCATTGTGATGACACGGTCATGGAACATTTTGATGAAAAGAAATCTGGAGCATTGTGATGACAAGGGCCATGGTGCATTGTGATGACACGGTCATGGAACTTTGTGATGACAAGCAATCTGGAGCATTGTGATGAAACAGTCATGGAACATTGTGATGACAAGAATTCTGGAGCATTGTGATGACAAGAATTCTGGAGCATTGTGATGACACGGTCATGGAACATTGTGATGACAAGAATTCTGGAGCATTTTCATGACACGGTCATGGAACATTTTGATGACAAGAATTATGGAGCATTGTGATGACATGGTCATGGAACATTGTGATGACAAGAATTCTGGAGCATTGTGATGACAAGGGCCATGGAGCATTGTGATGACACGGTCAAGGAACATTGTGATGACAAGAATTCTGGAGCATTGTGATGACAAGGGCCATGGAGCATTGTGATGACACGGTCATGGAACATTGAGATGACAAGTATTCTGAAACATTGTGATGAGAAGGGCCATGGAGCATTGTGATGGCACAGTCATGGAACATTGTGATGACAAGAATTCTGGAGCATTGTTATGACAAGGGCCATGGAGAATTGTGATGACATGGTCATGGAACATTGTGATGACAAGAAATCTGGAGCATTTTTATGACAAGGGCCATGGAGAATTGTGATGACATGGTCATGGAACATTGTGATGACAAGCAATCTGGAGCATTGTGATGACAAGGGCCATGGAGCATTGTGATGACAAGTGTCATGGAGCATTGTAATGAGAGGTTTCATTGTGCACAGTGATGACAAGGGGGATGGAGTATTGTGATGAAACTGGTCCTGGAGAATTGTGATAACAAAAGCCATTGAGCATTGTGAGGACAGGCATCATGGAGCATTTTGAAGAAAGAGGTCATGGGAAATTGTAATGACAATAGAGTAATGTGATGAAAATGGTCAGCAAGCAAAGTGATTAAAGTGGTCATTTAGAATTGTCATGAAAAACTACATAGAGCATTGTGATGACAAAGGTCATGGAGAACTGTGATGGCCAGGGTCATGTAGCATTGTGATGATACCGTCATGGAACATTGTGATGACAAGAATTATGGAGCATTGTGATGACACGGTCATGGAACATTGTGATGACAAGAATTCTGGAGCATTGTGATGACAAGGGCCATGGAGCATTGTGATGACACGGTCATGGAACATTGTGATGACAAGAATTCTGGAGCATTGTGATGACAAGGGCCATGGAGCATTGTGATGACACGGTCATGGAACATTGTGATGACAAGAATTCTGGAGCATTGTGATGACACGGTCATGGAACATGGTGATGACAAGAATTCTGGAGCATTGTGATGACATGTGTCATGGAGCATTGTAATGAAACTTTTCATTGTGCACCGTGATGACAAGGGGGATGGAGTATTGTGATGAAACTGGTCCTGGAGCCTTGTGATAACAAAAGCCATTGAGCATTGTGATGACAGTCATCATGGAGCATTGTGAAGAAAGGGGTCATGGGGAATTGTAATGACAATAGAGAAATGGGATGAAAATGGTCAGCGAGCATAGTGATTAAAGTGGTCTTTGAGAATTGTGATGAAAAGCGACATAGAGCATTGTGATGACAAAGGTCATGGAGGACTGTGATGACCAGGGTCATGTACCATTGTGATGACATGGTCATGGAACATTTTGATGACAAGAATTATGGGGCATTGTGATGACAAGGGCCATGGAGCATTGTGATGACACGGTCATGGAACATTGTGATGACCAGTATTCTGGAGCATTGTGATGACAAGGGCCATGGAGCATTGTGATGACACGGTCATGGAACATTGTGATGACCAGAATTCTGGAGCATTGTGATGACAAGGGCCATGGAGCATTGTGATGACACGGTTATGGAATATTGTGATGACAAGAATTCTGGAGCATTGTGATGACAAGGGCCATGGTGCATTGTGATGATACGGTCATGGAACTTTGTGATGACAACCAATCTGGAGCATTGTGATGACAAGGGCCATGGAGCATTGTGAAGACAAGTGTCATGGAGCATTGTAATGAGAGGTTTCATTGTGCAGAGTGATGACAAGGGGGATGGAGTATTGTGATGAAACTGGTCCTGGAGCATTGTGATAACAAAAGTCATTGAGCATTGTGATGACAGGCATCATGGAGCATTGTGAAGAAAGGGGTGATGGGAAATTGTAATGACAATAGAGAAATGTGATGAAAATATTCAGCAAGCAAAGTGATTAAAGTGGTCATTTAGAATTGTCATGAAAAACTATATAGAGCATTGTGATGACAAAGGTCATGGAGAACTGTGATGACCAGGGTCATGTAGCATTGTGATGACACGGTCATGGAACATTGTGATGACAAGAATTATGGAGCATTTTGATGACACGGTCATGGAACATTGTGATGACAAGAATTCTGGAGCATTGTGATGACAAGGGCCATGGAACATTGTGATGACACGGTCATGGAACATTGTGATGACAAGAATTCTGGAGCATTGTGATGACAAGGGCCATGGTGCATTGTGATGACACGGTCATGGAACTTTGTGATGACAAGCAATCTGGAGCATTGTGATGAAAAGGGACATGGAGCATTGTGATGACAAGTGTCATGGAGCATTGTAATGAGAGGTTTCATTGTGCACCGTGATGACAAGGGGGATGAAGTATTGTGATGAATCTGGTCCTGGAGCATTGTGATAACAAAATCCATTGAGCATTGTGATGACAGGCATCATGGAGCATTGTGAAGAAAGAGGTCATGGGAAATTGTAATGACAATAGAGAAATGTGATGAAAATGGTCAGCAAGCAAAGTGATTAAAGAGGTCATTTACAATTGTGATGAAAATCTATATAGAGCATTGTGATGACAAAGGTCATGGAGAACTGTGATGACCAAGGTCATGTAGCATTGTGATGACACGGTCATGGAACAATGTGATGACAGGAATTCTGGAGCATTGTGATGACAAGGGCCATGGAGCATTGTGATGACACGGTTATGGAATATTGTGATGACAAGAATTCTGGAGCATTGTGATGACAAGGGCCATGGTGCATTGTGATGATACGGTCATGGAACTTTGTGATGACAAGCAATCTGGAGCATTGTGATGACAAGGGCCATGGAGCATTGTGATGACATGAACATGGAACATTGTGATGACCAGAATTCTGGAGCATTGTGATGACAAGGGCCATGGAGCATTGTGATGACACGGTCATGGAACATTGTGATGACAAAAATTATGGAGCATTGTGATGACACGATCATGGAACATTGTGATGACAAGAATTCTGGAGCATTGTGATGACAAGGGCCATGGAGCATTGTGATGACACGGTCATGGAACAATGTGATGAAAAGAATTCTGGAGCATTGTGATGACAAGGGCCATGGAGCATTGTGATGACACGGTCATGGAACATTGTGATGACAAGAATTCTGGAGCATTGTGATGACAAGGGCCATGGAGCATTGTGATGACACGGTCATGGAACATTGTGATGACAAGAATTCTGGAGCATTGTGATGACAAGGGACATGGAGCATTGTGATGACACGGTCATGGAACATTTTGATGAGAAGAATTCTGGAGCATTGTGATGACATGTGTCATGGAGCATTGTAATGAAACATTACATTGTGCAACGTGATGACAAGAGGGTTGGAGTATTCTGATGAAACTGGTCCTGGAGAATTGTGATAACAAAAGACATTGAGCATTGTGATGACAGGCATCATGGAGCATTGTGAAGAAAGGGGTCATGGAAAACTGTAATGAAAATAGAGAAATGTGATGAAAATGGTCAGCAAGCAAAGTGATTAAAGTGGTCATTTACAATTGTCATGAAAAACTATATAGAGCATTGTGATGACACAGTCATGGAACATTGTGATGACAAGAATTATGGAGCATTGTGATGGCACGGTCATGGAACATTGTGATGACAAGAATTCTGGAGCATTGTGATGACAAGGGCCATGGAGCATTGTGATGACACGGTCATGGAACATTGTGATGACAAGAATTCTGGAGCATTTTGATGACAAGGGACATGGAGCATTGTGATGACATTGTTATGGAACATTGTGATGACAAGAATTCTGGAGCATTGTGATGACAAGGGCCATGGAGCATTGTGATGACACGGTCATGGAACATTGTGATGACAAGAATTCTGGAGCATTGTGATGACAAGGGACATGGAGCATTGTGATGACATTGTTATGGAACATTGTGATGACAAGAATTATGGAGCATTGTGATGGCACGGTCATGGAACATTCTGATGACCAGAATTCTGGAGCATTGTGATGACAAAAAGGCCATGGAGCATTGTGATGACACGGTCATGGAATATTTTGATGACAAGAATTCTGGAGCATTGTGATGACAAGGGCCATGGTGCATTGTGATGATACGGTCATGGAACTTTGTGATGACAAGCAATCTGGAGCATTGTGATGACAAGGGCCATGGAGCATTGTGAAGACAAGTGTCATGGAGCATTGTAATGAGAGGTTTCATTGTGCACAGTGATGACAAGGGGCATGGAGTATTGTGATGAAACTGGTCCTGGAGCATTGTGATAACAAAAGCCATTGAGCATTGTGATGACAGGCATCATGGAGCATTGTGAAGAAAGGGGTCATGGGAAATTGTAATGACAATAGAGAAATGTGATGAAAATGTTCAGCAAGCAAAGTGATTAAAGTGGTCATTTAGAATTGTCATGAAAATCTATATAGAGCATTGTGATGACAAATGTCATGGAGAACTGTGATGACCAGGGTCATGTAGCATTGTGATGACACGGTCATGGAACATTGTGATGACAAGAATTCTGGAGCATTGTGATGACAACGGCCAAAAAGCATTGTGATGACACGGTCATGGAACATTGTGATGACAAGTATTCTGGAGCATTGTGATGAAAAGGGCCAAGGAGCATTGTGATGACACGGTCATGGAACATTGTGATGAGAAGAATTCTGGAGCATTGTGATGACAAGGGCCATGGAGCATTGTGATGACAAGTGTCATGGAGCATTGTAATGAGAGGTTTCATTGTGCACCGTGATGACAAGGGGGATGAAGTATTTTGATGAAACGTGTCCTGGAGCATTGTGATAACAAAAGCCATTGAGCATTGTGATGACAGGCATCATGGAGCATTGTGAAGAAAGGGGTCATGGGAAATTGTAATGACAATAGAGAAATGTGATGAAAATGGTCAGCAAGCAAAGTGATTAAAGTGGTCATTTACAGTTGTCATGAAAAACTTTATAGAGCATTGTGATGACAAAGGTCATGGAGAACTGTGATGACACGGTCATGGAACATTGTGATGACAAGAATTCTGGAGCATTGTGATGACAAGGGCCATGGAGCATTGTGATGACACGGTCATGGAACATTTTGATGACCAGAATTCTGGAGCATTGTGATGACAAGGGCCATGGAGCATTGTGATGACACGGTCATGGAACATTCTGATGACAAGAATTCTGGAGCATTGTGATGTCAAGGGCCATGGAGAATTGTGATGACATGGTCATGGAACATGGTGATGACAAGAATTCTGTAGCATTGTGATAACAAGGGCCATGTTGCATTGTGATGACACGGTCATGCAACATTGTGATGACAAGAATTCTGAAGCATTGTGATGACAAGGGCCAAGGTGCATTGTGATGACACGGTCATGGAACTTTGTGATGACAAGCAATCTGGAGCATTGTGATGACAAGGGCCATGGAGCATTGTGATGACACGGTCATGGAACATTGTGATGACAAGAATTATGGAGCATTGTGATGACAAGAATTCTGGAGCATTGTGATGACACGGTCATGGAACATTGTGATGACAAGAATTCTGGAGCATTTTCATGACACGGTCATGGAACATTTTGATGACAAGAATTATGGAGCATTGTGATGACATGGTCATGGAACATTGTGATGACAAGAATTCTGGAGCATTGTGATGACAAGGGCCATGGAGCATTGTGATGACACGGTCAAGGAACATTGTGATGACAAGAATTCTGGAGCATTGTGATGACAAGGGCCATGGAGCATTGTGATGACACGGTCATGGAACATTGAGATGACAAGTATTCTGAAACATTGTGATGAGAAGGGCCATGGAGCATTGTGATGGCACAGTCATGGAACATTGTGATGACAAGAATTCTGGAGCATTGTTATGACAAGGGCCATGGAGAATTGTGATGACATGGTCATGGAACATTGTGATGACAAGAAATCTGGAGCATTTTTATGACAAGGGCCATGGAGAATTGTGATGACATGGTCATGGAACATTGTGATGACAAGCAATCTGGAGCATTGTGATGACAAGGGCCATGGAGCATTGTGATGACAAGTGTCATGGAGCATTGTAATGAGAGGTTTCATTGTGCACAGTGATGACAAGGGGGATGGAGTATTGTGATGAAACTGGTCCTGGAGAATTGTGATAACAAAAGCCATTGAGCATTGTGAGGACAGGCATCATGGAGCATTTTGAAGAAAGAGGTCATGGGAAATTGTAATGACAATAGAGTAATGTGATGAAAATGGTCAGCAAGCAAAGTGATTAAAGTGGTCATTTAGAATTGTCATGAAAAACTACATAGAGCATTGTGATGACAAAGGTCATGGAGAACTGTGATGGCCAGGGTCATGTAGCATTGTGATGATACCGTCATGGAACATTGTGATGACAAGAATTATGGAGCATTGTGATGACACGGTCATGGAACATTGTGATGACAAGAATTCTGGAGCATTGTGATGACAAGGGCCATGGAGCATTGTGATGACACGGTCATGGAACATTGTGATGACAAGAATTCTGGAGCATTGTGATGACAAGGGCCATGGAGCATTGTGATGACACGGTCATGGAACATTGTGATGACAAGAATTCTGGAGCATTGTGATGACACGGTCATGGAACATGGTGATGACAAGAATTCTGGAGCATTGTGATGACATGTGTCATGGAGCATTGTAATGAAACTTTTCATTGTGCACCGTGATGACAAGGGGGATGGAGTATTGTGATGAAACTGGTCCTGGAGCCTTGTGATAACAAAAGCCATTGAGCATTGTGATGACAGTCATCATGGAGCATTGTGAAGAAAGGGGTCATGGGGAATTGTAATGACAATAGAGAAATGGGATGAAAATGGTCAGCGAGCATAGTGATTAAAGTGGTCTTTGAGAATTGTGATGAAAAGCGACATAGAGCATTGTGATGACAAAGGTCATGGAGGACTGTGATGACCAGGGTCATGTACCATTGTGATGACATGGTCATGGAACATTTTGATGACAAGAATTATGGGGCATTGTGATGACAAGGGCCATGGAGCATTGTGATGACACGGTCATGGAACATTGTGATGACCAGTATTCTGGAGCATTGTGATGACAAGGGCCATGGAGCATTGTGATGACACGGTCATGGAACATTGTGATGACCAGAATTCTGGAGCATTGTGATGACAAGGGCCATGGAGCATTGTGATGACACGGTTATGGAATATTGTGATGACAAGAATTCTGGAGCATTGTGATGACAAGGGCCATGGTGCATTGTGATGATACGGTCATGGAACTTTGTGATGACAACCAATCTGGAGCATTGTGATGACAAGGGCCATGGAGCATTGTGAAGACAAGTGTCATGGAGCATTGTAATGAGAGGTTTCATTGTGCAGAGTGATGACAAGGGGGATGGAGTATTGTGATGAAACTGGTCCTGGAGCATTGTGATAACAAAAGTCATTGAGCATTGTGATGACAGGCATCATGGAGCATTGTGAAGAAAGGGGTGATGGGAAATTGTAATGACAATAGAGAAATGTGATGAAAATGGTCAGCAAGCAAAGTGATTAAAGAGGTCATTTACAATTGTGATGAAAATCTATATAGAGCATTGTGATGACAAAGGTCATGGAGAACTGTGATGACCAAGGTCATGTAGCATTGTGATGACACGGTCATGGAACAATGTGATGACAGGAATTCTGGAGCATTGTGATGACAAGGGCCATGGAGCATTGTGATGACACGGTTATGGAATATTGTGATGACAAGAATTCTGGAGCATTGTGATGACAAGGGCCATGGTGCATTGTGATGATACGGTCATGGAACTTTGTGATGACAAGCAATCTGGAGCATTGTGATGACAAGGGCCATGGAGCATTGTGATGACATGAACATGGAACATTGTGATGACCAGAATTCTGGAGCATTGTGATGACAAGGGCCATGGAGCATTGTGATGACACGGTCATGGAACATTGTGATGACAAAAATTATGGAGCATTGTGATGACACGATCATGGAACATTGTGATGACAAGAATTCTGGAGCATTGTGATGACAAGGGCCATGGAGCATTGTGATGACACGGTCATGGAACAATGTGATGAAAAGAATTCTGGAGCATTGTGATGACAAGGGCCATGGAGCATTGTGATGACACGGTCATGGAACATTGTGATGACAAGAATTCTGGAGCATTGTGATGACAAGGGCCATGGAGCATTGTGATGACACGGTCATGGAACATTGTGATGACAAGAATTCTGGAGCATTGTGATGACAAGGGACATGGAGCATTGTGATGACACGGTCATGGAACATTTTGATGAGAAGAATTCTGGAGCATTGTGATGACATGTGTCATGGAGCATTGTAATGAAACATTACATTGTGCAACGTGATGACAAGAGGGTTGGAGTATTCTGATGAAACTGGTCCTGGAGAATTGTGATAACAAAAGACATTGAGCATTGTGATGACAGGCATCATGGAGCATTGTGAAGAAAGGGGTCATGGAAAACTGTAATGAAAATAGAGAAATGTGATGAAAATGGTCAGCAAGCAAAGTGATTAAAGTGGTCATTTACAATTGTCATGAAAAACTATATAGAGCATTGTGATGACACAGTCATGGAACATTGTGATGACAAGAATTATGGAGCATTGTGATGGCACGGTCATGGAACATTGTGATGACAAGAATTCTGGAGCATTGTGATGACAAGGGCCATGGAGCATTGTGATGACACGGTCATGGAACATTGTGATGACAAGAATTCTGGAGCATTTTGATGACAAGGGACATGGAGCATTGTGATGACATTGTTATGGAACATTGTGATGACAAGAATTCTGGAGCATTGTGATGACAAGGGCCATGGAGCATTGTGATGACACGGTCATGGAACATTGTGATGACAAGAATTCTGGAGCATTGTGATGACAAGGGACATGGAGCATTGTGATGACATTGTTATGGAACATTGTGATGACAAGAATTATGGAGCATTGTGATGGCACGGTCATGGAACATTCTGATGACCAGAATTCTGGAGCATTGTGATGACAAAAAGGCCATGGAGCATTGTGATGACACGGTCATGGAATATTTTGATGACAAGAATTCTGGAGCATTGTGATGACAAGGGCCATGGTGCATTGTGATGATACGGTCATGGAACTTTGTGATGACAAGCAATCTGGAGCATTGTGATGACAAGGGCCATGGAGCATTGTGAAGACAAGTGTCATGGAGCATTGTAATGAGAGGTTTCATTGTGCACAGTGATGACAAGGGGCATGGAGTATTGTGATGAAACTGGTCCTGGAGCATTGTGATAACAAAAGCCATTGAGCATTGTGATGACAGGCATCATGGAGCATTGTGAAGAAAGGGGTCATGGGAAATTGTAATGACAATAGAGAAATGTGATGAAAATGTTCAGCAAGCAAAGTGATTAAAGTGGTCATTTAGAATTGTCATGAAAATCTATATAGAGCATTGTGATGACAAATGTCATGGAGAACTGTGATGACCAGGGTCATGTAGCATTGTGATGACACGGTCATGGAACATTGTGATGACAAGAATTCTGGAGCATTGTGATGACAACGGCCAAAAAGCATTGTGATGACACGGTCATGGAACATTGTGATGACAAGTATTCTGGAGCATTGTGATGAAAAGGGCCAAGGAGCATTGTGATGACACGGTCATGGAACATTGTGATGAGAAGAATTCTGGAGCATTGTGATGACAAGGGCCATGGAGCATTGTGATGACAAGTGTCATGGAGCATTGTAATGAGAGGTTTCATTGTGCACCGTGATGACAAGGGGGATGAAGTATTTTGATGAAACGTGTCCTGGAGCATTGTGATAACAAAAGCCATTGAGCATTGTGATGACAGGCATCATGGAGCATTGTGAAGAAAGGGGTCATGGGAAATTGTAATGACAATAGAGAAATGTGATGAAAATGGTCAGCAAGCAAAGTGATTAAAGTGGTCATTTACAGTTGTCATGAAAAACTTTATAGAGCATTGTGATGACAAAGGTCATGGAGAACTGTGATGACACGGTCATGGAACATTGTGATGACAAGAATTCTGGAGCATTGTGATGACAAGGGCCATGGAGCATTGTGATGACACGGTCATGGAACATTTTGATGACCAGAATTCTGGAGCATTGTGATGACAAGGGCCATGGAGCATTGTGATGACACGGTCATGGAACATTGTGATGACAAGAATTCTGGAGCATTGTGATGTCAAGGGCCATGGAGAATTGTGATGACATGGTCATGGAACATGGTGATGACAAGAATTCTGTAGCATTGTGATAACAAGGGCCATGGAGCATTGTGATGACAAGTGTCGTGGAGCATTGTAATGAGAGGTTTCATTGTGCACCGTGATGACAAGGGGGATGGAGTATTGTGATGTAACTGGTCCTGGAGCATTGTGATAACAAAAGCCTTGAGCATTGTGATGACAGGCATCATGGAGCATTGTGAAGAAAGGGGTCATGGGAAATTGTAATGACAATAGAGAAATGTCATGAAAATGGTCAGCAAGCAAAGTGATTAAAGTGGTCATTTAGAATTGTCATGAAAAACTATATAGAACATTGTGATGACACGGTCATGGAACATTGTGATGACAAGAATTATGGAGCATTGTGATGACACGGTCATGGAACATTGTGATGAAAAGAATTCTGGAGCATTGTGATGACAAGGGCCATGGAGCATTGTGATGACACGGTCATGGAACATTGTGATGACAAGAATTCTGGAGCATTGTGATGACAACGGCCATGAAGCATTTTGATGACAGGGTCATGGAACATTGTGATGACAAGAATTCTGGAGCATTGTGATGACAAGTGCCATGGAGCATTGTGATGACACGGTCATGGAACATTGTGATGACAAGAATTCTGGAGCATTGTGATGACAAGGGCCAAGGAGCATTGTGATGACACGGTCATGGAACATTGTGATGACAAGTATTCTGGAGCATTGTGATGAGAAGGGCCAAGGAGCATTGTGATGACACGGTCATGGAACATTGTGATGAGAAGAATTCTGGAGCATTGTGATGACAAGGGCCATGGAGCATTGTGATGACAAGTGTCATGGAGCATTGTAGTGAGAGGTTTCCTTGTGCACCGTGATGACAAGGGGGATTAAGTATTTTGATGAAACTTGTCCTGGAGCATTGTGATAACAAAAGCCATTGAGCATTGTGATGACAGGCATCATGGAGCATTGTGAAGAAAGGGGTCATGGGAAATTGTAATGACAATAGAGAAATGTGATGAAAATGGTCAGCAAGCAAAGTGATTAAAGTGGTCATTTACAGTTGTCATGAAAAACTTTATAGAGCATTGTGATGACAAAGGTCATGGAGAACTGTGATGACACGGTCATGGAACATTGTGATGACAAGAATTCTGGAGCATTGTGATGACAAGGGCCATGGAGCATTGTGATGACACGGTCATGGAACATTTTGATGACCAGAATTCTGGAGCATTGTGATGACAAGGGCCATGGAGCATTGTGATGACACGGTCATGGAACATTGTGATGACAAGAATTCTGGAGCATTGTGATGTCAAGGGCCATGGAGAATTGTGATGACATGGTCATGGAACATGGTGATGACAAGAATTCTGTAGCATTGTGATAACAAGGGCCATGGAGCATTGTGATGACAAGTGTCGTGGAGCATTGTAATGAGAGGTTTCATTGTGCACCGTGATGACAAGGGGGATGGAGTATTGTGATGTAACTGGTCCTGGAGCATTGTGATAACAAAAGCCTTGAGCATTGTGATGACAGGCATCATGGAGCATTGTGAAGAAAGGGGTCATGGGAAATTGTAATGACAATAGAGAAATGTCATGAAAATGGTCAGCAAGCAAAGTGATTAAAGTGGTCATTTAGAATTGTCATGAAAAACTATATAGAACATTGTGATGACACGGTCATGGAACATTGTGATGACAAGAATTATGGAGCATTGTGATGACACGGTCATGGAACATTGTGATGAAAAGAATTCTGGAGCATTGTGATGACAAGGGCCATGGAGCATTGTGATGACACGGTCATGGAACATTGTGATGACAAGAATTCTGGAGCATTGTGATGACAACGGCCATGAAGCATTTTGATGACAGGGTCATGGAACATTGTGATGACAAGAATTCTGGAGCATTGTGATGACAAGTGCCATGGAGCATTGTGATGACACGGTCATGGAACATTGTGATGACAAGAATTCTGGAGCATTGTGATGACAAGGGCCAAGGAGCATTGTGATGACACGGTCATGGAACATTGTGATGACAAGTATTCTGGAGCATTGTGATGACAAGGGACATGGAGCATTGTGATGACATTGTTATGGAACATTGTGATGACAAGAATTATGGAGCATTGTGATGGCACGGTCATGGAACATTCTGATGACCAGAATTCTGGAGCATTGTGATGACAAAAAGGCCATGGAGCATTGTGATGACACGGTCATGGAATATTTTGATGACAAGAATTCTGGAGCATTGTGATGACAAGGGCCATGGTGCATTGTGATGATACGGTCATGGAACTTTGTGATGACAAGCAATCTGGAGCATTGTGATGACAAGGGCCATGGAGCATTGTGAAGACAAGTGTCATGGAGCATTGTAATGAGAGGTTTCATTGTGCACAGTGATGACAAGGGGCATGGAGTATTGTGATGAAACTGGTCCTGGAGCATTGTGATAACAAAAGCCATTGAGCATTGTGATGACAGGCATCATGGAGCATTGTGAAGAAAGGGGTCATGGGAAATTGTAATGACAATAGAGAAATGTGATGAAAATGTTCAGCAAGCAAAGTGATTAAAGTGGTCATTTAGAATTGTCATGAAAATCTATATAGAGCATTGTGATGACAAATGTCATGGAGAACTGTGATGACCAGGGTCATGTAGCATTGTGATGACACGGTCATGGAACATTGTGATGACAAGAATTCTGGAGCATTGTGATGACAACGGCCAAAAAGCATTGTGATGACACGGTCATGGAACATTGTGATGACAAGTATTCTGGAGCATTGTGATGAAAAGGGCCAAGGAGCATTGTGATGACACGGTCATGGAACATTGTGATGAGAAGAATTCTGGAGCATTGTGATGACAAGGGCCATGGAGCATTGTGATGACAAGTGTCATGGAGCATTGTAATGAGAGGTTTCATTGTGCACCGTGATGACAAGGGGGATGAAGTATTTTGATGAAACGTGTCCTGGAGCATTGTGATAACAAAAGCCATTGAGCATTGTGATGACAGGCATCATGGAGCATTGTGAAGAAAGGGGTCATGGGAAATTGTAATGACAATAGAGAAATGTGATGAAAATGGTCAGCAAGCAAAGTGATTAAAGTGGTCATTTACAGTTGTCATGAAAAACTTTATAGAGCATTGTGATGACAAAGGTCATGGAGAACTGTGATGACACGGTCATGGAACATTGTGATGACAAGAATTCTGGAGCATTGTGATGACAAGGGCCATGGAGCATTGTGATGACACGGTCATGGAACATTTTGATGACCAGAATTCTGGAGCATTGTGATGACAAGGGCCATGGAGCATTGTGATGACACGGTCATGGAACATTGTGATGACAAGAATTCTGGAGCATTGTGATGTCAAGGGCCATGGAGAATTGTGATGACATGGTCATGGAACATGGTGATGACAAGAATTCTGTAGCATTGTGATAACAAGGGCCATGGAGCATTGTGATGACAAGTGTCGTGGAGCATTGTAATGAGAGGTTTCATTGTGCACCGTGATGACAAGGGGGATGGAGTATTGTGATGTAACTGGTCCTGGAGCATTGTGATAACAAAAGCCTTGAGCATTGTGATGACAGGCATCATGGAGCATTGTGAAGAAAGGGGTCATGGGAAATTGTAATGACAATAGAGAAATGTCATGAAAATGGTCAGCAAGCAAAGTGATTAAAGTGGTCATTTAGAATTGTCATGAAAAACTATATAGAACATTGTGATGACACGGTCATGGAACATTGTGATGACAAGAATTATGGAGCATTGTGATGACACGGTCATGGAACATTGTGATGAAAAGAATTCTGGAGCATTGTGATGACAAGGGCCATGGAGCATTGTGATGACACGGTCATGGAACATTGTGATGACAAGAATTCTGGAGCATTGTGATGACAACGGCCATGAAGCATTTTGATGACAGGGTCATGGAACATTGTGATGACAAGAATTCTGGAGCATTGTGATGACAAGTGCCATGGAGCATTGTGATGACACGGTCATGGAACATTGTGATGACAAGAATTCTGGAGCATTGTGATGACAAGGGCCAAGGAGCATTGTGATGACACGGTCATGGAACATTGTGATGACAAGTATTCTGGAGCATTGTGATGAGAAGGGCCAAGGAGCATTGTGATGACACGGTCATGGAACATTGTGATGAGAAGAATTCTGGAGCATTGTGATGACAAGGGCCATGGAGCATTGTGATGACAAGTGTCATGGAGCATTGTAGTGAGAGGTTTCCTTGTGCACCGTGATGACAAGGGGGATTAAGTATTTTGATGAAACTTGTCCTGGAGCATTGTGATAACAAAAGCCATTGAGCATTGTGATGACAGGCATCATGGAGCATTGTGAAGAAAGGGGTCATGGGAAATTGTAATGACAATAGAGAAATGTGATGAAAATGGTCAGCAAGCAAAGTGATTAAAGTGGTCATTTACAGTTGTCATGAAAAACTTTATAGAGCATTGTGATGACAAAGGTCATGGAGAACTGTGATGACACGGTCATGGAACATTGTGATGACAAGAATTCTGGAGCATTGTGATGACAAGGGCCATGGAGCATTGTGATGACACGGTCATGGAACATTTTGATGACCAGAATTCTGGAGCATTGTGATGACAAGGGCCATGGAGCATTGTGATGACACGGTCATGGAACATTGTGATGACAAGAATTCTGGAGCATTGTGATGTCAAGGGCCATGGAGAATTGTGATGACATGGTCATGGAACATGGTGATGACAAGAATTCTGTAGCATTGTGATAACAAGGGCCATGGAGCATTGTGATGACAAGTGTCGTGGAGCATTGTAATGAGAGGTTTCATTGTGCACCGTGATGACAAGGGGGATGGAGTATTGTGATGTAACTGGTCCTGGAGCATTGTGATAACAAAAGCCTTGAGCATTGTGATGACAGGCATCATGGAGCATTGTGAAGAAAGGGGTCATGGGAAATTGTAATGACAATAGAGAAATGTCATGAAAATGGTCAGCAAGCAAAGTGATTAAAGTGGTCATTTAGAATTGTCATGAAAAACTATATAGAACATTGTGATGACACGGTCATGGAACATTGTGATGACAAGAATTATGGAGCATTGTGATGACACGGTCATGGAACATTGTGATGAAAAGAATTCTGGAGCATTGTGATGACAAGGGCCATGGAGCATTGTGATGACACGGTCATGGAACATTGTGATGACAAGAATTCTGGAGCATTGTGATGACAACGGCCATGAAGCATTTTGATGACAGGGTCATGGAACATTGTGATGACAAGAATTCTGGAGCATTGTGATGACAAGTGCCATGGAGCATTGTGATGACACGGTCATGGAACATTGTGATGACAAGAATTCTGGAGCATTGTGATGACAAGGGCCAAGGAGCATTGTGATGACACGGTCATGGAACATTGTGATGACAAGTATTCTGGAGCATTGTGATGAGAAGGGCCAAGGAGCATTGTGATGACACGGTCATGGAACATTGTGATGAGAAGAATTCTGGAGCATTGTGATGACAAGGGCCAAGGAGCATTGTGATGACAAGTGTCATGGAGCATTGTTGTGAGAGGTTTCCTTGTGCACCGTGATGACAAGGGGGATTAAGTATTTTGATGAAACTTGTCCTGGAGCATTGTGATAACAAAAGACATTGAGCATTGTGATGACAGGCATCATGGAGCATTGTGAAGAAAGGGGTCATGGGAAATTATAATGACAATAGAGAAATGTGATGAAAATGGTCAGCAAGCAAAGTGATTAAAGTGGTCATTTACAGTTGTCATGAAAAACTATATAGAGCATTGTGATGACAAAGGTCATGGAGAACTGTGATGACACGGTCATGGAACATTGTGATGACAAGAATTCTGGAGCATTGTGATGACAAGGGCCATGGAGCATTGTGATGACACGGTAATGGAACATTTTGATGACCAGAATTCTGGAGCATTGTGATGACAAGGGCCATGGAGCATTGTGATGACACGGTCATGGAACATTGTGATGACAAGAATTCTGGAGCATTGTGATGTCAAGGGCCATGGAGAATTGTGATGACATTGTCATGGAACATGGTGATGACAAGAATTCTGTAGCATTGTGATAACAAGGGCCATGGAGCATTGTGATGACAAGTGTCGTGGAGCATTGTAATGAGAGGTTTCATTGTGCACCGTGATGACAAGGGGGATGGAATATTGTGATGTAACTGGTCCTGGAGCATTGTGATAACAAAAGCCTTGAGCATTGTGATGACAGGCATCATGGAGCATTGTGAAGAAAGGGGTCATGGGAAATTGTAATGACAATAGAGAAATGTCATGAAAATGGTCAGCAAGCAAAGGGATTAAAGTGGTCATTTAGAATTGTCATGAAAAACTATATAGAGCATTGTGATGACAAAGGTCATGGAGAACTGTGATGACCAGGGTCATGTAGCATTGTGATGACACGGTCATGGAACATTGTGATGACAAGAATTCTGGAGCATTGTGATGACAAGGGCCATGGTGCATTGTGATGACACGGTCATGGAACTTTGTGATGACCAGCAATCTGGAGCATTGTGATGACAAGGGCCATGGAGCATTGTGATGACACGGTCATGGAACATTGTGATGACAATAATTCTGGAGCATTGTGATGACAAGGGCCATGGAGCATTGTGATGACAAGTGTCATGGAGCATTGTAATGAGAGGTTTCATTGTGCACCGTGATGACAAGGGGGATGAAGTATTTTGATGAAACGTGTCCTGGAGCATTGTGATAACAAAAGCCATTGAGCATTGTGATGACAGGCATCATGGAGCATTGTGAAGAAAGGGGTCTTTTGAAATTGTAATGACAATAGAGAAATGTGATGAAAATGGTCAGCAAGCAAAGTGATTAAAGTGGTCATTTACAGTTGTCATGAAAAACTTTATAGAGCATTGTGATGACAAAGGTCATGGAGAACTGTGATGACACGGTCATGGAACATTGTGATGACAAGAATTCTGGAGCATTGTGATGACAAGGGCCATGGAGCATTGTGATGACACGGTCATGGAACATTTTGATGACCAGAATTCTGGAGCATTGTGATGACAAGGGCCATGGAGCATTGTGATGACACGGTCATGGAACATTGTGATGACAAGAATTCTGGAGCATTGTGATGTCAAGGGCCATGGAGAATTGTGATGACATGGTCATGGAACATGGTGATGACAAGAATTCTGTAGCATTGTGATAACAAGGGCCATGGAGCATTGTGATGACAAGTGTCGTGGAGCATTGTAATGAGAGGTATCATTGTGCACCGTGATGACAAGGGGGATGGAGTATTGTGATGTAACTGGTCCTGGAGCATTGTGATAACAAAAGCCTTGAGCATTGTGATGACAGGCATCATGGAGCATTGTGAAGAAAGGGGTCATGGGAAATTGTAATGACAATAGAGAAATGTCATGAAAATGGTCAGCAAGCAAAGTGATTAAAGTGGTCATTTAGAATTGTCATGAAAAACTATATAGAACATTGTGATGACACGGTCATGGAACATTGTGATGACAAGAATTATGGAGCATTGTGATGACACGGTCATGGAACATTGTGATGAAAAGAATTCTGGAGCATTGTGATGACAAGGGCCATGGAGCATTGTGATGACACGGTCATGGAACATTGTGATGACAAGAATTCTGGAGCATTGTGATGACAACGGCCATGAAGCATTTTGATGACAGGGTCATGGAACATTGTGATGACAAGAATTCTGGAGCATTGTGATGACAAGTGCCATGGAGCATTGTGATGACACGGTCATGGAACATTGTGATGACAAGAATTCTGGAGCATTGTGATGACAAGGGCCAAGGAGCATTGTGATGACACGGTCATGGAACATTGTGATGACAAGTATTCTGGAGCATTGTGATGAGAAGGGCCAAGGAGCATTGTGATGACACGGTCATGGAACATTGTGATGACACGGTTCATCGAGTATTGTGAGGACAAGGGTCATAGCGAATTGTGATGACAAGTGTCATGGGGCATTGTGATGACATTGATCATCTAGGAATTGTGATGAAAGGTATCATGGAGCACTGTGAAGACTGGGGGCATGAAGCATTGTTATGAAAATTGTCCTGGATTATTGTGATGACAGCAGTCATCTAAAATTGTAATAACACGGATTATGCAGCATTGTGTTGACAAGGGTATGGACTATTGTGATGACAATGGTCATGGAGGAATGTGATGAAAGTTTTCATGGAACATCGTGATGAAAAGTGCCTGGGAGCATTGTGACGATAAAGGACATGGAGCATTGTGATGACAAGTGTCATGGAGCATTGTAATGAAAGGTTTCATTGTGCACTGTGATGACAAGGGGGATGGGGTATAGTGATGAAACTGGTCCTGGAGCATTGTGATAACAAAAGCCATGGAGCATTGTGATGACAGGCATCATGGAGCATTGTGAAGAAAAGGGCCATGGGGAATTGTAATGACAATAGAGAAATGTGATGAAAATGGTCAGCGAGCATAGTGATTAAAATGGTCATTGAGAATTGTGATGAAAAGCGACATAGAGCATTGTGATGACAAAGGTCATGGAGAACTGTGATGACCAGGGTCATGTAGCATTGTGATGACACGGTCATGGAACATTGTTATGACAAGAATTCTGGAGCATTGTCATGACAAGGGCCATAGAGCATTGTGATGACACTGTCAAGGAACATTGCAATGAAAAGAATTCTGGAGCATTGTGATAAAAGGGCATGGAGCATTGTGATTAAAGGTGACAGGGAGCATTGTGATGATATGGGCAGAGATCTTTGTGGTGACAGGGATCATGGAGCTTTTTGGTAAGAGGAGCCAAGGAGATTTGTGATGGCAGGCGTCATGGTGCATTGTGATGACAGCGATCTTGGAGCATTGTGATGAAAGTAGTCATGGATCATTGTGATGACATGTGTCCTGGAACACTGTGATGACACAGTTCATCGAGTATTGTGATGACAGCAGTCATAGCGAATTGTGATGACAGGTGTCATCGGGCATTGTGGTGACATTGATCATCTAGCAATTGTGATGAAAGGTATCATGGAGCACTGTGATGATTAGGGGCATGAAGCATTGTAATGAAAATTGTCCTGGAATATTGTGATGACAGCAGTCATGGAGAATTGTGATGACAGGGATTCTGCAGCATTGTGTCGACAAGGGTATGGACTATTGTGATGACAATGGTCATGAAGCAATGTGATGAAAGTTGTCATGGAACATCGTGATGAAAAGTGCCTGGTAGCATTGTGACAATAAAGGCCATGGAGCATTGTGATGACAAGTGTCATGGAGCATTGTAATGAGAGGTTTCATTGTGCAACATGATGACAAGGGGGATGGAGTATTGTGATGAAACGGGTCCTGGAGCATTGTGATAACAAAAGCCATGGAGCATGGTGATGACAGGCATCATGGAGCACTGTGAAGAAAGGGGCAATGGGGAATTGTAATGACAATAGAGAAATGTGATGAAAATGGTCAGCGAGCATAGTGATTAAAGTGGTCTTTGAGAATTGTGATGAAAAGCGACATAGAGCATTGTGATGACAAAGGTCATGGAGAACTGTGATAACCAGGGTCATGTAGCATTGTGATGACACGGTCATGGAACGTTGTGATGACAAGATTTCTGGAGCATTGTGATGACACGGGCCATGGAGAATTGTGATGACATGGTCATGGAACATTGTGATGACAAGAATTCCGGAGCACTGTGTTGACAAGGGCCATGGAGCATTGTGATGACAAGTGTCATGGAGCATTGTAATGAAAGGTTTCATTGTGCACCGTGATGACATGTGGGAAGGAGTATTGTGATGAAACTGATCCTGGAGCATTGTGATAACAAAAGCCATGGAGCTTTGTGATGACAGGCATCATGGAGCATTGTGAAGAAAGGGGCAATGGGGAATTGTAATGACAATAGAGAAAGGTGAGGAAAATGGTCAGCGAGCATAGTGATTAAAGTGGTCTTTGAGAATTGTGATGAAAAGCGACATAGAGCATTGTGATGACAAAGGTTATAGAGAACTGTGATGACCAGGGTCATGTAGCATTTGATGACACGGTCATGGAACATTGTCATGACAAGAATTCTGGAGCATTGTGATGACAAGGGCCATGGAGCATTGTGATGACACGGTCATGGAACATTGTGATGACAAGAATTCTGGAGCATTGTGATGACAACGGCCATGAAGCATTTTGATGACAGGGTCATGGAACATTGTGATGACAAGAATTCTGGAGCATTGTGATGACAAGGGCCAAGGAGCATTGTGATGACACGGTCATGGAACATTGTGATGACAAGTATTCTGGAGCATTGTGATGAGAAGGGCCAAGGAGCATTGTGATGACACGGTCATGGAACATTGTGATGAGAAGAATTCTGGAGCATTGTGATGACAAGGGCCAAGGAGCATTGTGATGACAAGTGTCATGGAGCATTGTAGTGAGAGGTTTCCTTGTGCACCGTGATGACAAGGGGGATTAAGTATTTTGATGAAACTTGTCCTGGAGCATTGTGATAACAAAAGACATTGAGCATTGTGATGACAGGCATCATGGAGCATTGTGAAGAAAGGGGTCATGGGAAATTATAATGACAATAGAGAAATGTGATGAAAATGGTCAGCAAGCAAAGTGATTAAAGTGGTCATTTTCAGTTGTCATGAAAAACTATATAGAGCATTGTGATGACAAAGGTCATGGAGAACTGTGATGACACGGTCATGGAACATTGTGATGACAAGAATTCTGGAGCATTGTGATGACAAGGGCCATGGAGCATTGTGATGACACGGTAATGGAACATTTTGATGACCAGAATTCTGGAGCATTGTGATGACAAGGGCCATGGAGCATTGTGATGACACGGTCATGGAACATTGTGATGACAAGAATTCTGGAGCATTGTGATGTCAAGGGCCATGGAGAATTGTGATGACATGGTCATGGAACATGGTGATGACAAGAATTCTGTAGCATTGTGATAACAAGGGCCATGGAGCATTGTGATGACAAGTGTCGTGGAGCATTGTAATGAGAGGTTTCATTGTGCACCGTGATGACAAGGGGGATGGAATATTGTGATGTAACTGGTCCTGGAGCATTGTGATAACAAAAGCCTTGAGCATTGTGATGACAGGCATCATGGAGCATTGTGAAGAAAGGGGTCATGGGAAATTGTAATGACAATAGAGAAATGTCATGAAAATGGTCAGCAAGCAAAGGGATTAAAGTGGTCATTTAGAATTGTCATGAAAAACTATATAGAGCATTGTGATGACAAAGGTCATGGAGAACTGTGATGACCAGGGTCATGTAGCATTGTGATGACACGGTCATGGAACATTGTGATGACAAGAATTCTGGAGCATTGTGATGACAAGGGCCATGGTGCATTGTGATGACACGGTCATGGAACTTTGTGATGACCAGCAATCTGGAGCATTGTGATGACAAGGGCCATGGAGCATTGTGATGACACGGTCATGGAACATTGTGATGACAAGAATTCTGGAGCATTGTGATGACAAGGGCCATGGAGCATTGTGATGACAAGTGTCATGGAGCATTGTAATGAGAGGTTTCATTGTGCACCGTGATGACAAGGGGGATGAAGTATTTTGATGAAACGTGTCCTGGAGCATTGTGATAACAAAAGCCATTGAGCATTGTGATGACAGGCATCATGGAGCATTGTGAAGAAAGGGGTCTTTTGAAATTGTAATGACAATAGAGAAATGTGATGAAAATGGTCAGCAAGCAAAGTGATTAAAGTGGTCATTTACAGTTGTCATGAAAAACTTTATAGAGCATTGTGATGACAAAGGTCATGGAGAACTGTGATGACACGGTCATGGAACATTGTGATGACAAGAATTCTGGAGCATTGTGATGACAAGGGCCATGGAGCATTGTGATGACACGGTCATGGAACATTTTGATGACCAGAATTCTGGAGCATTGTGATGACAAGGGCCATGGAGCATTGTGATGACACGGTCATGGAACATTGTGATGACAAGAATTCTGGAGCATTGTGATGTCAAGGGCCATGGAGAATTGTGATGACATGGTCATGGAACATGGTGATGACAAGAATTCTGTAGCATTGTGATAACAAGGGCCATGGAGCATTGTGATGACAAGTGTCGTGGAGCATTGTAATGAGAGGTTTCATTGTGCACCGTGATGACAAGGGGGATGGAGTATTGTGATGTAACTGGTCCTGGAGCATTGTGATAACAAAAGCCTTGAGCATTGTGATGACAGGCATCATGGAGCATTGTGAAGAAAGGGGTCATGGGAAATTGTAATGACAATAGAGAAATGTCATGAAAATGGTCAGCAAGCAAAGTGATTAAAGTGGTCATTTAGAATTGTCATGAAAAACTATATAGAACATTGTGATGACACGGTCATGGAACATTGTGATGACAAGAATTATGGAGCATTGTGATGACACGGTCATGGAACATTGTGATGAAAAGAATTCTGGAGCATTGTGATGACAAGGGCCATGGAGCATTGTGATGACACGGTCATGGAACATTGTGATGACAAGAATTCTGGAGCATTGTGATGACAACGGCCATGAAGCATTTTGATGACAGGGTCATGGAACATTGTGATGACAAGAATTCTGGAGCATTGTGATGACAAGTGCCATGGAGCATTGTGATGACACGGTCATGGAACATTGTGATGACAAGAATTCTGGAGCATTGTGATGACAAGGGCCAAGGAGCATTGTGATGACACGGTCATGGAACATTGTGATGACAAGTATTCTGGAGCATTGTGATGAGAAGGGCCAAGGAGCATTGTGATGACACGGTCATGGAACATTGTGATGACACGGTTCATCGAGTATTGTGAGGACAAGGGTCATAGCGAATTGTGATGACAAGTGTCATGGGGCATTGTGATGACATTGATCATCTAGGAATTGTGATGAAAGGTATCATGGAGCACTGTGAAGACTGGGGGCATGAAGCATTGTTATGAAAATTGTCCTGGATTATTGTGATGACAGCAGTCATCTAAAATTGTAATAACACGGATTATGCAGCATTGTGTTGACAAGGGTATGGACTATTGTGATGACAATGGTCATGGAGGAATGTGATGAAAGTTTTCATGGAACATCGTGATGAAAAGTGCCTGGGAGCATTGTGACGATAAAGGACATGGAGCATTGTGATGACAAGTGTCATGGAGCATTGTAATGAAAGGTTTCATTGTGCACTGTGATGACAAGGGGGATGGGGTATAGTGATGAAACTGGTCCTGGAGCATTGTGATAACAAAAGCCATGGAGCATTGTGATGACAGGCATCATGGAGCATTGTGAAGAAAAGGGCCATGGGGAATTGTAATGACAATAGAGAAATGTGATGAAAATGGTCAGCGAGCATAGTGATTAAAATGGTCATTGAGAATTGTGATGAAAAGCGACATAGAGCATTGTGATGACAAAGGTCATGGAGAACTGTGATGACCAGGGTCATGTAGCATTGTGATGACACGGTCATGGAACATTGTTATGACAAGAATTCTGGAGCATTGTCATGACAAGGGCCATAGAGCATTGTGATGACACTGTCAAGGAACATTGCAATGAAAAGAATTCTGGAGCATTGTGATAAAAGGGCATGGAGCATTGTGATTAAAGGTGACAGGGAGCATTGTGATGATATGGGCAGAGATCTTTGTGGTGACAGGGATCATGGAGCTTTTTGGTAAGAGGAGCCAAGGAGATTTGTGATGGCAGGCGTCATGGTGCATTGTGATGACAGCGATCTTGGAGCATTGTGATGAAAGTAGTCATGGATCATTGTGATGACATGTGTCCTGGAACACTGTGATGACACAGTTCATCGAGTATTGTGATGACAGCAGTCATAGCGAATTGTGATGACAGGTGTCATCGGGCATTGTGGTGACATTGATCATCTAGCAATTGTGATGAAAGGTATCATGGAGCACTGTGATGATTAGGGGCATGAAGCATTGTAATGAAAATTGTCCTGGAATATTGTGATGACAGCAGTCATGGAGAATTGTGATGACAGGGATTCTGCAGCATTGTGTCGACAAGGGTATGGACTATTGTGATGACAATGGTCATGAAGCAATGTGATGAAAGTTGTCATGGAACATCGTGATGAAAAGTGCCTGGTAGCATTGTGACAATAAAGGCCATGGAGCATTGTGATGACAAGTGTCATGGAGCATTGTAATGAGAGGTTTCATTGTGCAACATGATGACAAGGGGGATGGAGTATTGTGATGAAACGGGTCCTGGAGCATTGTGATAACAAAAGCCATGGAGCATGGTGATGACAGGCATCATGGAGCACTGTGAAGAAAGGGGCAATGGGGAATTGTAATGACAATAGAGAAATGTGATGAAAATGGTCAGCGAGCATAGTGATTAAAGTGGTCTTTGAGAATTGTGATGAAAAGCGACATAGAGCATTGTGATGACAAAGGTCATGGAGAACTGTGATAACCAGGGTCATGTAGCATTGTGATGACACGGTCATGGAACGTTGTGATGACAAGATTTCTGGAGCATTGTGATGACACGGGCCATGGAGAATTGTGATGACATGGTCATGGAACATTGTGATGACAAGAATTCCGGAGCACTGTGTTGACAAGGGCCATGGAGCATTGTGATGACAAGTGTCATGGAGCATTGTAATGAAAGGTTTCATTGTGCACCGTGATGACATGTGGGAAGGAGTATTGTGATGAAACTGATCCTGGAGCATTGTGATAACAAAAGCCATGGAGCTTTGTGATGACAGGCATCATGGAGCATTGTGAAGAAAGGGGCAATGGGGAATTGTAATGACAATAGAGAAAGGTGAGGAAAATGGTCAGCGAGCATAGTGATTAAAGTGGTCTTTGAGAATTGTGATGAAAAGCGACATAGAGCATTGTGATGACAAAGGTTATAGAGAACTGTGATGACCAGGGTCATGTAGCATTTGATGACACGGTCATGGAACATTGTCATGACAAGAATTCTGGAGCATTGTGATGACAAGGGCCATGGAGCATTGTGATGACACGGTCATGGAACATTGTGATGACAAGAATTCTGGAGCATTGTGATGACAACGGCCATGAAGCATTTTGATGACAGGGTCATGGAACATTGTGATGACAAGAATTCTGGAGCATTGTGATGACAAGTGCCATGGAGCATTGTGATGACACGGTCATGGAACATTGTGATGACAAGAATTCTGGAGCATTGTGATGACAAGGGCCAAGGAGCATTGTGATGACACGGTCATGGAACATTGTGATGACAAGTATTCTGGAGCATTGTGATGAGAAGGGCCAAGGAGCATTGTGATGACACGGTCATGGAACATTGTGATGACACGGTTCATCGAGTATTGTGAGGACAAGGGTCATAGCGAATTGTGATGACAAGTGTCATGGGGCATTGTGATGACATTGATCATCTAGGAATTGTGATGAAAGGTATCATGGAGCACTGTGAAGACTGGGGGCATGAAGCATTGTTATGAAAATTGTCCTGGATTATTGTGATGACAGCAGTCATCTAAAATTGTAATAACACGGATTATGCAGCATTGTGTTGACAAGGGTATGGACTATTGTGATGACAATGGTCATGGAGGAATGTGATGAAAGTTTTCATGGAACATCGTGATGAAAAGTGCCTGGGAGCATTGTGACGATAAAGGACATGGAGCATTGTGATGACAAGTGTCATGGAGCATTGTAATGAAAGGTTTCATTGTGCACTGTGATGACAAGGGGGATGGGGTATAGTGATGAAACTGGTCCTGGAGCATTGTGATAACAAAAGCCATGGAGCATTGTGATGACAGGCATCATGGAGCATTGTGAAGAAAAGGGCCATGGGGAATTGTAATGACAATAGAGAAATGTGATGAAAATGGTCAGCGAGCATAGTGATTAAAATGGTCATTGAGAATTGTGATGAAAAGCGACATAGAGCATTGTGATGACAAAGGTCATGGAGAACTGTGATGACCAGGGTCATGTAGCATTGTGATGACACGGTCATGGAACATTGTTATGACAAGAATTCTGGAGCATTGTCATGACAAGGGCCATGGAGCATTGTGATGACACTGTCAAGGAACATTGCAATGAAAAGAATTCTGGAGCATTGTGATAAAAGGGCATGGAGCATTGTGATTAAAGGTGACAGGGAGCATTGTGATGATATGGGCAGAGATCTTTGTGGTGACAGGGATCATGGAGCTTTTTGGTAAGAGGAGCCAAGGAGATTTGTGATGGCAGGCGTCATGGTGCATTGTGATGACAGCGATCTTGGAGCATTGTGATGAAAGTAGTCATGGATCATTGTGATGACATGTGTCCTGGAACACTGTGATGACACAGTTCATCGAGTATTGTGATGACAGCAGTCATAGCGAATTGTGATGACAGGTGTCATCGGGCATTGTGGTGACATTGATCATCTAGCAATTGTGATGAAAGGTATCATGGAGCACTGTGATGATTAGGGGCATGAAGCATTGTAATGAAAATTGTCCTGGAATATTGTGATGACAGCAGTCATGGAGAATTGTGATGACAGGGATTCTGCAGCATTGTGTCGACAAGGGTATGGACTATTGTGATGACAATGGTCATGAAGCAATGTGATGAAAGTTGTCATGGAACATCGTGATGAAAAGTGCCTGGTAGCATTGTGACAATAAAGGCCATGGAGCATTGTGATGACAAGTGTCATGGAGCATTGTAATGAGAGGTTTCATTGTGCAACATGATGACAAGGGGGATGGAGTATTGTGATGAAACGGGTCCTGGAGCATTGTGATAACAAAAGCCATGGAGCATGGTGATGACAGGCATCATGGAGCACTGTGAAGAAAGGGGCAATGGGGAATTGTAATGACAATAGAGAAATGTGATGAAAATGGTCAGCGAGCATAGTGATTAAAGTGGTCTTTGAGAATTGTGATGAAAAGCGACATAGAGCATTGTGATGACAAAGGTCATGGAGAACTGTGATAACCAGGGTCATGTAGCATTGTGATGACACGGTCATGGAACGTTGTGATGACAAGATTTCTGGAGCATTGTGATGACACGGGCCATGGAGAATTGTGATGACATGGTCATGGAACATTGTGATGACAAGAATTCCGGAGCACTGTGTTGACAAGGGCCATGGAGCATTGTGATGACAAGTGTCATGGAGCATTGTAATGAAAGGTTTCATTGTGCACCGTGATGACATGTGGGAAGGAGTATTGTGATGAAACTGATCCTGGAGCATTGTGATAACAAAAGCCATGGAGCTTTGTGATGACAGGCATCATGGAGCATTGTGAAGAAAGGGGCAATGGGGAATTGTAATGACAATAGAGAAAGGTGAGGAAAATGGTCAGCGAGCATAGTGATTAAAGTGGTCTTTGAGAATTGTGATGAAAAGCGACATAGAGCATTGTGATGACAAAGGTTATAGAGAACTGTGATGACCAGGGTCATGTAGCATTTGATGACACGGTCATGGAACATTGTCATGACAAGAACTCTGGAGCATTGTGATGAAACGGCATGGAGCATTGTGACTAAAGGTGACAAGTAGCACTGTGATGATATGGGCAGAGATATTTGTAATGACATGGGTCATGGAGCATTGTGATGACACGGACCATTGCAAATTGTGATGACATCTGTCATGTGGCATTGTTATGACAGTGGTCATCTAGAATTGTAATGAAAAGTATCATGGAGCACTGTGATGACAGGGGCCATTGAACATTGTGATGACAAAGGCCATGGAGCATTGTGATGACTAGTGCCATGGGGCTTTTTTATGACATTGGCATGGAGCATTATGATGACAAGAATTGTGGAGCATTTTGATGACAAGGGCATGGAGCATTGTGATGACAGGGCCCATGGAGCATTTTGATGAAAAGGGAAGGGAACATTGTGATGACTGAGTTCATGGAGCATTGTGATTAAACGGGCCATGGAGCATTGAGATGACAGGCGTCATGAGGCATGGTGATGACAGTGGTCATGGAGCATTGTTATGAAAGAGATCATGGAGCAATATGATAACAGTGGCCATGGAGCATTGTGATGACAGGTGTATTGGAGCATTGTGATGAAAGTAGTCATGTATCATTGGGATGACATGTGTCCTAGATCACTGTGATGACACGGTTCATCGAGTATTGTGATGACAAGGGTCATAGCGATTTGTGATGACAGGTGTCATGGGGCATATTGATGACATTGTTCATCTAGGAAATGTGATGAAAGGTATCATGGAGCACTGTGAAGACTGGGGGCATGAAGCATTGTTATGAAAATTGTCCTGGATTATTGTGATGACAGCAGTCATCTAAAATTGTAATAACACGGATTATGCAGCATTGTGTTGACAAGGGTATGGACTATTGTGATGACAATGGTCATGGAGGAATGTGATGAAAGTTTTCATGGAACATCGTGAAGAAAAGTGCCTGGGAGCATTGTGACGATAAAGGACATGGAGCATTGTGATGACAAGTGTCATGGAGCATTGTAATGAAAGGTTTCATTGTGCACTGTGATGACAAGGGGGATGGAGTATAGTGATGAAACTGGTCCTGGAGCATTGTGATAATAAAAGCCTTGGAACATTGTCATGACAGGCATCATGGAGCATTGTGAAGGAAGGGGCCATGGGGAATTGTAATGACAATAGAGAAATGTGATGAAAATGGTCAGTGAGCATAGTGATTAAAGTGGTCTTTGAGAATTGTGATGAAAAGCGATATAGAGTATTGTGATGACAAAGGTCATGGAGAACTGTGATGACCAGGGTCATGTAGCATTGTGATGACACGGTCATGGAACATTGTGATGACAAGAATTCTGGAGCATTGTGATGACAAGGGCCATGGAGCTTTGTGATGACACGGTCATGGAACATTGTGATGACAAGAAATCTGTAGCATTGTGATGACAAGGGCCATGGAGCATTGTGATGACTGGCATCATGGAGCATTTTAAAGAAAGGGGCAATGGGGAATTGTAATGACAATTGAGAAATGTGAGGAAAATGGTCACTGAGCATAGTGATTAAACTGGTCTTTGAGAATTGTGATGAAAAGCGACATATAGCATTGTGAAGACAAAGGTCATGGAGAACTGTGATAACCAGGGTCATGTAGCATTGTGATGACACGGTCATGAAACGTTGTGATGACAAGAATTCTGGAGCATTTTGATGACAAGGGCCATGGAGAATTGTGATGACAAGTGTCATGGAGCATTGTAATGAAATATTTCATTGTGCAAGGTGATGACATAGGGGATGGAGTATTGTGATGAAACTGGTCCTGGAGCATTGTGATAACAAAAGCCATGGAGCACTGTGATGATAAGTGTCATGGAGCATTGTAATGAAATATTTCATTGTGCAAGGTGATGACATAGGGGATGGAGTATTGTGATGAAACTGGTCCTGGAGCATTGTGAAAACAAAAGCCATGGAGCACTGTGATGACAGGCATCATGGAGCATTGTGAAGAAAGGGGACATGGGGAATTGTAATGACAATAGAGACATGTGATGAAAATGGTCAGCGAGCATAATGATTAAAGTGGTCATTGAGAATTGTGATGAAAAGCGACATACAACTTTGTGTTGACAAAGGTCATGGAGAACTGTGATGATCAGGGTCATGTAGCATTGTGATGACACGATCACGGAACATTGTGATGAAAAGTATTCTGGAGCATTGTGATGACAAGGGCCATGGAGCATTGTGATGACAAGGTCATGGAACATTGTGATGACAAGAAATCTGGAGCATTGTGATGACAAGGGCCATACAGCATTGTGATGCCACAGTCATGGAACATTGTGATGACAAGAATTCTGGAGCATTGTGATGACAAGGGCCATGGAGCATTGTGATGACACGGTCATGGAACATTGTGATGACAAGAAATCTGGAGCATTGTGATGACAAGGGCCATGGAGCATTTTGATGACACGGTCATGGAACATTGTGATGACAAGAATTCTGGAGCATTGTGATGACAAGGGCCATGGAGCATTGTGATGACAAGGGTCATGTAGCATTGTAAAGAGAGGTTTCATTGTGCACCGTGATGACATATGGGATGGAGTATTGTGATGAAACTGGTCCTGGAGCATTGTGATAACAAATGCCATGGAGCATTGTGATGACAGGCATCATGGAGCATTGTGAAGAAAGGGGAATGGGGAATTTTAATGAAAATAGAGAAATGTGATGAAAATGGTCAGCGAGCATAGTGATTAAAGTGGTCTTTGGGAATTGTGATGAAAAGCGACATAGAGCATTGTGATGACAAAGGTCATGGAGAACTGTGATGACCAGGGTCATGTAGCATTGTGATGACACGGTAATGGAACATTTTGATGACAAGAATTCTGGAGCATTGTGATGACAAAGGCCCTGTAGAATTGTGATGACACGGTCATGGAACATTGTGATGAAAAGAAATCTGGAGCATTGTAATGACAAGGGCCATGGAGCATTGTGATGACAAGTGTCATGGAGCATTGTAATGAATGGTTTCATTGTGCACCGTGATGACAAGTGGGATGGAGTATTGTGATGAAGCTGGTCCTGGAGCATTCTGATAACAAAAGCCATGGATCATTGTGATGACAGGCAAGATGGAGCACTGTAAAGAAAGGGGCAATGGGGAATTGTAATGACAATAGACAAATGTGATGAAAATGGTCAGCGATCATAGTGATTAAAGTGGTCTTTGAGAATTGTGATGAAAAGCAACATAGAGCATTGTGATGACAAAGGTCATGGAGAACTGTAATAACCAGGGTCATGTAGCATTGTGAGGACACGGTCATGGAACGTTGTGATGACAAGAATAATGGAGCATTGTGATGACAAGTGTCATGGAGCATTGTAATGAACGTTTTCATTGTGCACCGTGATGACAAGGGGGATGGAGTATTGTGATGAAACTGGTCCTGGAGCATTGTGATAACAAAAGCCATGGAGCATGGTGATAACAGGCATCATGGAGCATTGTGAAGAAACGGGAATGGGGAATTGTAATGACAATAGAGAAATGTGATGAAAATGGTCAGCGAGCATAGTGATTAATGTGGTCATTTAGAATTGTGATAACATGGTCATGGAACATTGGGATGACAAGAATTCTGGAGCATTGTGATGACAAGGGCCATGGAGCATTGTGATGACACGGTCATGGAACATTGTGATGACAAAAAATCTGGAGCATTGTGATGACAATGGCCATGGAGCATTGTGATGACATGGTCATGGAACATTGTGATGACAAGAATTCTGGAGCATTGTGATGACAAGTGTCATGGAGCATTGTAATGAAAGGTTTCATTGTGCACTGTGGTGACAAGGGGGATGCAGTATTGTGATGAAACAGGTCCTGAAGCACTGTGATAACAAAACCATGGAGCATTGTGATGACAGGCATCGTGGAGCATTGTGAAGAAAGGGGCCATGAGGAATTGTAATGACAATAGAGAAATGTGATGAAAATGGTCAGCGAGCATAGTGATTAAAGTGGTCATTGAGAATTGTGATATCATGGTCATGGAACATTGGGATGACAAGAATTCTGGAGCATTGTGATGACAAGGGCCATGGAGCATTGTGATGACACGGTCATGGAACATTGTGATGACAAGAATTCTGGAGCATTGTGATGACACGGTCATGGAACATTGTGATGACAAGAAATCTGGAGCATTGTGATGACAATGGCCATGGAGCATTGTGATGACACGGTCATGGAACATTGTGATGACAAGAATTCTGGAGCATTGTGATGACACGGACCATTGTGAATTGTGATGACATCTGTCATGTGGCATTGATATGACAGTGGTCATCTAGAATTGTAATGAAAAGTATCATGGAGCACTGTGATGACAGGGGCCATGGAACATTGTGATGACAAAGGCCATGGAGCATTGTGATGACTAGTGCCATGGGGCTTTTTATGACATTGGCATGGAGCATTATGATGACAAGAATTTTGGAGCATTTTGATGACAAGGGCATGGAGCATTGTGATGACAGGGCCCATGGAGTATTTTAATGAAAAGGGAAGGGAACATTGTGATTAATGAATTCATGGAGCTTTGTGATTAAACAGGCCATGGAGAATTGAGATGACAGGCGTCATGAGGCATGGTGATGACAGTGGTCATGGAGCATTGTGATGAAAGAGATCATGGAGCAATATGATAACAGGGGCCATGGAGCATTGTGATGACAGGTGTATTGGAGCATTGTGATGAAAGTAGTCATGAATCATTGTGATGACATGTGTCCTGGATCACTCTGATGACACGGTTCATCGAGTATTGTGATGAAAAGGGTCATAGCAAATTGTAATGACAGGTGTCATGGGGCATTGTGATGACATTGATCATCTAGGAATTGTGATGAAAGGTATCATGGAGCACTGTGAAGACTGGGGGCATGAAGCATTGTTATGAAAATTGTCCTGGATTATTGTGATGACAGCAGTCATAGAAAATTGTGATGACACGGATTATGCAGCATTGTGTTGACAAGGGTATGGACTATTGTGATGACAATGGTCATGGAGCAATGTGATGAAAGTTTTCATGGAACATCGTGATGAAAAGTGCCTGGGAGCATTGTGACGATAAAGGCCAAGGAGCATTATGATGACAAGTGTCATGCAGCATTGTAATGAAAGGTTTCATTGTGCACTGTGATGACAAGGGTGATGGAGTATAGTGATGAAACTGGTCCTGGAGCATTGTGATAACAAAAGCCATGGAGCATTGTAATGACAGGCATCATGGAGCATTGTGAAGAAAAGGGCCATGGGGAATTGTAATGACAATAGAGAAATGTGACGAAAATGGTCAGCGAGCATAGTGATTAAAATAGTCATTGACTTCAATAAGTGGTGCTGGGAAAACTGGACAGCCACATGTAAAAGAATGAAATTAGAATACTCCCTAACACCATACACAAAAATAAACTCAAAATGGATTAGAGACCTAAATATAAGACTGGCCACTATAAAACTCTTAGAGGAAAACATAGGAAGAACACTCTTTGACATAAATCACAGCAAGATCTTTTTCGATCCACCTCCTAGAGTAATGGAAATAAAAACAAAAATAAACAAGTGGGACCTAATGAAACTTCAAAGCTTTTGCACAGCAAAGGAAACCGTAAACAAGACGAAAAGACAACCCTCAGAATGGGAGAAAATATTTGCAAATGAATCAACGGACAAAGGATTAATCTCCAAAATATATAAACAGCTCATTCAGCTCAATATCAAAGAAACAAACACCCCAATCCAAAAATGGGCAGAAGACCTAAATAGACATTTCTCCAAAGAAGACATACAGACAGCCACGAAGCACATGAAAAGATGCTCAACATCACTAATTATTAGAGAAATGCAAATCAAAACTACAATGAGGTATCACCTCACTCCTGTTAGAATGGGCATCATCAGAAAATCTACAAACAACAAATGCTGGAGAGGGTGTGGAGAAAAGGGAACCCTCTTGCACTGTTGGTGGGAATGTAAATTGATACAGCCACTATGGAGAACAATATGGAGGTTCCTTAAAAAACTAAAAATAGAATTACCATATGACCCAGCAATCCCACTACGGGGCATATACCCAGAGAAAACCGTAATTCAAAAAGACACGTGCACCCGAATGTTCATTGCAGCACTATTTACAATAGCCAGGTCATGGAAGCAACCTAAATGCCCATCAACAGAGGAATGGATAAAGAAGTTGTGGTACATATATACAATGGAATATTACTCAGCCATAAAAAGGAACGAAATTGAGTCATTTGTTGAGAAGTGGATGGATCTAGAGACTGTCATACATAGTGAAGTAAGTCAGAAAGAGAAAAACAAATATCGTATATTAATGCATGTATGTGGAACCTAGAAAAATGGTACAGATGAGCCAGTTTGCAGGGCAGAAGTTGAGACACAGATGTAGAGAATGGACATATGGACACCAAGGGGGGAAAACTGCGATGAGGTGGGAATGGTGGTGTGCTGATTTGGGCGATTGGGATTGACATGTATACACTGATGTGTATAAAACTGATGCCTAATAAGAACCTGCAGTATAAAAAAACAAACAAAACAACTAATACTAAACTTTCATTGGGTTATTTTTATGGAAATATGTTAATATAAATGTTTCAGACATTACATGAAATTTCTAAAAATCTTATATGTGTATGGAAATATGTATGGAAATATGTTAATATAAATGTTTCAGACATTACATGAAATTTCTAAAAATCTTATATTTGTATTTGTATGGAAATATGTATGGAAATATGTTAATATAAATGTTTCAGACATTACATGAAATTACATGAAATTTCTAAAAATCTTATATTTGTATTTGTATGGAAATATGTATGGAAATATGTTAATATAAATGTTTCAGACATTACATGAAATTTCTAAAAATCTTATATTTGTAGTTGTATGGAAATATGTATGGAAATATGTTAATATAAATGTTTCAGACATTACATGAAATTTCTATAAATCTTATATTTGTATTTGTATGGAAATATGTATGGAAATATGTTAATATAAATGTTTCAGACATTACATGAAATTTCTAAAAATCTTATATTTGTATTTGTATGGAAATATGTATGGAAATATGTTAATATAAATGTTTCAGACATTACAGGAAACGTCTAAAAATCTTATATGTTCTGGTATAATGTTATAAGTAATAATCCTAGTTATTACTTTAAAATGTATATCTCAGAAATAACTAATTTTCTTGTCAACTGTGTTATTATGAACTTTCATCAAATCTTTAACCATGGTCATTTTTAAGTCTTTTGTCATTTACAGACAGTTCTGGGTGTACTCTGATGATTTTGCAAATATGTTCCTATAAAAGGGTTTCATCTTCAAGAAATTCATGGAAAAGACTCTGACAAGTACAGGTTTCTGGTAACTGACTGTACTGCTGAACTGAATGAATAAGCATTTTCAGAACTCTAATGAAAAACTGATGAACTCATAAAAGTGCTAACAAAAGATCAAGATGAAAAAAAGAAATTAATTACATGGGACTGAGTGAACTGATGAGGATGAGTATAATTTTTGTGACTTTCTGTCTGAATTAAAAAAAAAATCCCACAAGGACTCAGAGGAAAAGAATATACAAATCAATTTTCACTGCAAAGTAAAGGAGCTGTTACAGTGGAGGATTACTGGACTGAATGTCAATATTATGACATAGTATAAGTGTGTTTCATGTTTGGTAATTGCAATCATTGTTGCTTTTGTTGTGGTCATCCATGTACAATGCTTGGTGTCAGTCTATTTATCTCTTGTAAAAATAAAATACACTGTGTGTGTGTGGAAAAAAAAAAAAAAAAGAAAACCAAGTAATCCAATTGAAAAATGGGCAGAGGACCTGAATAGACATTTTTTCAAAGAAGATATACAAATGGCTAACAGGTATATGAAAAGGTGCTCTACATCACTAATCACCAGAGAAATGTAAATCAAAACCACATATGAGCCTCAAGCCTGTTAGATGGCTATTCTCAAAAAGGCACGAGATGACAAGTGTTGGTGAGGATGTGGAGAAAAGGGAGCCCTGTTGCACTATTGGTGGGAATGTAAATTGATGCAGCTACTATGGTAAATGGTCTGGTGGTTCCTCAAAAAAATTAAAAAATAGAACTACCATAAGACTTAGCAATCCCATTTCGGGTATACATCCAAAAGAAATAAAGTCACTTTTGATCAATTATCAAAAAAAAAAAATGGTCATTGAGAATTGTGATGAAAAGCGACATAGAGCATTGTGATGACAAAGGTCATGGAGAACTGTGATGACCAGGGTCATGTAGCATTGTGATGACATGGTCATGGAACATTGTGATGACAAGAATTCTGGAGCATTGTGATGACAAGGGCCATGGAGCATTGTGATGACACTGTCAAGGAACATTGAGATGAAAAGAATTCTGGACCATTGTGATAAAAGGGCATGGAACATTGTGATTAAAGGTGACAGGGAGTATTGTGATGATATGGGCAGAGATCTTTGTGGTGACAGGGATCATGGAGCTTTTTGGTAAGAGGAGCCAAGGAGATTTGTGATGGCAGGCGTCATGGTGCATTGTGATGACAGCGGTCTTGGAGCATTGTGATGAAAGTAGTCATGGATCATTGTGATGACATGTGTCCTGGAACACTGTGATGACACAGTTCATTGACTATTGTGATGACAGCAGTCATAGCGAATTGTGATGACAGGTGTCATCGGGCATTGTGATGACATTGATCATCTAGCAATTGTGATGAAAGGTATCATGGAGCACTGTGATGATTAGGGGCATGAAGCATTGTAATGAAAATTGTCCTGGAATATTGTGATGACAGCAGTCATGGAGAATTGTGATGACAGGGATTCTGCAGCATTGTGTCGACAAGGGTATGGACTATTGTGATGACAATGGTCATGGAGCAATGTGATGAAAGTTGTCATGGAACATCGTGATGAAAAGTGCCTGGGAGCATTGTGACAATAAAGGCCATGGAGCATTGTGATGACAAGTGTCATGGAGCATTGTAATGAGAGGTTTCATTGTGCAACATGATGACAAGGGGGATGGAGTATTGTGATGAAACGGGTCCTGGAGCATTGTGATAACAAAAGCCATGGAGCATGGTGATGACAGGCATCATGGAGCACTGTGAAGAAAGGGCAATGGGGAATTGTAATGACAATAGAGAAATGTGATGAAAATGGTCAGCGAGCATAGTGATTAAAGTGGTCTTTGAGAATTGTGATGAAAAGCGACATAGAGCATTGTGATGACAAAGGTCATGGAGAACTGTGATAACCAGGGTCATGTAGCATTGTGATGACACGGTCATGGAACGTTGTGATGACAAGAATTCTGGAGCATTGTGATGACACGGGCCATGGAGAATTGTGATGACATGGTCATGGAACATTGTGATGACAAGAATTCCGGAGCACTGTGTTGAAAAGGGCCATGGAGCATTGTGATGACAAGTGTCATGGAGCATTGTAATGAAAGGTTTCATTGTGCACCGTGATGACATGTGGGAAGGAGTATTGTGATGAAACTCATCCTGGAGCATTGTGATAACAAAAGCCATGGAGCTTTGTGATGACAGGCATCATGGAGCATTGTGAAGAAAGGGGCAATGGGGAATTGTAATGACAATAGAGAAAGGTGAGGAAAATGGTCAGCGAGCATAGTGATTAAAGTGGTCTTTGAGAATTGTGATGAAAAGCGACATAGAGCATTGTGATGACAAAGGTCATGGAGAACTGTGATGACCAGGGTCATGTAGCATTGTGATGACACGGTCATGGAACATTGTCATGACAAGAATTCTGGAGCATTGTGATGAAACGGCATGGAGCATTGTGACTAAAGGTGACAAGTAGCACTGTGATGATATGGGCAGAGATATTTGTAATGACATGGGTCATGGAGCATTGTGATGACACGGACCATTGCAAATTGTGATGACATCTGTCATGTGGCATTGTTATGACAGTGGTCATCTAGAATTGTAATGAAAAGTATCATGGAGCACTGTGATGACAGGGGCCATTGAACATTGTGATGACAAAGGACATGGAGCATTGTGATGACTAGTGCCATGGGGCTTTTTTATGACATTGGCATGGAGCATTATGATGACAAGAATTGTGGAGCATTTTGATGACAAGGGCATGGAGCATTGTGATAACAGGGCCCATGGAGCATTTTGATGAAAAGGGAAGGGAACATTGTGATGACTGAGTTCATGGAGCATTGTGATTAAACGGGCCATGGAGCATTGAGATGACAGGCGTCATGAGGCATGGTGATGACAGTGGTCATGGAGCATTGTTATGAAAGAGATCATGGAGCAATATGATAACAGTGGCCATGGAGCATTGTGATGACAGGTGTATTGGAGCATTGTGATGAAAGTAGTCATGCATCATTGTGATGACATGTGTCGTAGATCACTGTGATGACACGGTTCATCGAGTATTGTGATGACAAGGGTCATAGCGAATTGTGATGACAGGTGTCATGGGGCATATTGATGACATTGTTCATCTAGGAATTGTGATGAAAGGTATCATGGAGCACTGTGAAGACTGGGGGCATGAAGCATTGTTATGAAAATTGTCCTGGATTATTGTGATGACAGCAGTCATCTAAAATTGTAATAACACGGATTATGCAGCATTGTGTTGACAAGGGTATGGACTATTGTGATGACAATAGTCATGGAGGAATGTCATGAAAGTTTTCATGGAACATCGTGATGAAAAGTGCCTGGGAGCATTGTGACGATAAAGGACATGGAGCATTGTGATGACAAGTGTCATGGAGCATTGTAATGAAAGGTTACATTGTGCACTGTGATGACAAGGGGGATGGAGTATAGTGATGAAACTGGTCCTGGAGCATTGTGATAATAAAAGCCTTGGAACATTGTCATGACAGGCATCATGGAGCATTGTGAAGGAAGGGGCCATGGGGAATTGTAATGACAATAGAGAAATGTGATGAAAATGGTCAGCAAGCATAGTGATTAAAGTGGTCATTGAGAATTGTGATGAAAAGCGATATAGAGTATTGTGATGACAAAGGTCATGGAGAACTGTGATGACCAGGGTCATGTAGCATTGTGATGACTCGGTCATGGAACATTGTGATGACAAGAATTCTGGAGCATTGTGATGACAAGGGCCATGGAGCATTGTGATGACACGGTCATGGAACATTGTGATGACAAGAAATCTGGAGCATTGTGATGACAAGGGCCATGGAGTATTGTGATGACACAGTCATGGAACATTGTGATGACAAGAATTCTGGAGCATTGTGATGACAAGGGCCATGGAGAATTGTGATGACATGGTCATGGAACATTGTGATGACAAGAATTCTGGAGCATTGTGATGATAAGGGCCATGGAGCATTGTGATGACAAGGGTCATTTAGCATTGTAATGAGAGGTTTCATTGTGCACCGTGATGACATATGGGATGGAGTATTGTGATGAATCTGGTCCTGGAGCATTGTGATAACAAATGCCATGGAGCATTGTGATGACAGGCATCATGGAGCATTGTGAAGAAAGGGGAATGGGGAATTGTAATGAAAATAGAGAAATGTGATGAAAATTGTCAGCAAGCATAGTGATTAAAGTGGTCTTTGAGAATTGTGATGAAAAGCGACATAGAGCATTGTGATGACAAAGGTCATGGAGAACTGTAATAACCAGGGTCATGTAGCATTGTGAGGACACGGTCATGGAACGTTGTGATGACAAGAATAATGGAGCATTGTGATGACACGGTCATGGAACATTGTGATGATAAAAATTCTGGTGCATTGTGATGACAAGGGCCATGGAGAATTGTCAAGAAATGTTTCATTGTGCACTGTGGTGACAAGGCGGAGGAAGTATTGTGATGAAACTGGTCCTGAAGCATTGTGATAACAAAAGCCATGGAGCACTTTGATCACAGGCATCATGGAGCATTGTGAAGAAAGGGGCCATGTGGAATTGTAATGACAATAGAGAAATGTGATGAAAATGGTCAGCGAGCATAGTGATTAATGTGGTCCTTGAGAATTGTGAAAACATGGTCATGGAACACTGGGATGACAAGAATTCTGGAGCATTGTGATGACAAGGGCCATGGAGCATTGTGATGACACGGTCATGGAACATTGTGATGACAAGAATTCTGGAGCATTGTGATGAAAAGGGCCATGGAGCATTTTGATGACAAGTGTCATGGAGCATTGTAATGAGAGGTTTCATTGTGCACCGTGATGACAAGGGGGATGGAATATTGTGATGAAACTGGTCCTGGAGCATTGTGATAACAAAAGCCATTGAGCATTGTGATGACAGGCATCATGGAGCATTGTGAAGAAAGGGGTCATGGGGAATTGTAATGACAATAGAGAAATGTGATGAAAATGGTCAGCAAGCAAAGTGATTAAAGTGGTCATTTAGAATTGTCATGAAAAACTATATAGAGCATTGTGATGGCAAAGGTCATGGAGAACTGTGATGACCAGGGTCATGTAACATTGTGACGACACGGTCATGGAACATTGTGATGACAAGAATTATGGAGCATTGTGATGACACGATCATTGAACATTGTGATGACAAGAATTCTGGAGCATTGTGATGACAAGGGCCATGGAGCATTGTGATGACACGGTCATGGAACAATGTGATGACAAGAATTCTGGAGCAGTGTGATGACAAGGGCCATGGAGCATTGTGATGACATGGTCATCGAACATTGTGATGACAAGAATTCTGGAGCATTGTGATGACAAGGGCCATGGAGCATTGTGATGACACGGTCATGGAACATTGTAATGACAAGAAGTCTGGAGCATTGTGTTGACAAGGGCCATGGAGCATTGTGATGACACGGTCATGGAACATTGTGATGACAAGAATTCTGGAGCATTGTGATGACAAAGGCCATGGAGCATTGTGATGACAAGTGTCATGGAGCATTGTGATGATAAGAATTCTGGAGCAATATGATGACAAGGGCCATGGAGAATTGTGATGACATGGTCATGGAACATTGTGATGACAAGAATTCTAGAGCATTGTGATGACATGTGTCATGGAGCATTGTAATGAAACTTTTCATTGTGCACCGTGATGAGAAGGGGGATGGAGTATTGTGATGAAACTGGTCCTGGAGCATTGTGATAACAAAAGCCATTGAGCATTGTGATGACTGGCATCATGGAGCATTGTGAAGAAGGGGGTCATGGGAAATTGTAATGACAATAGAGAAATGTGATGAAAATGATCAGCAAGCAAAGTGATTAAAGTGGTCATTTAGAATTGTCATGAAAAACTAAATAGAGCATTGTGATGACAAAGGTCATGGAGAACTGTGATGACCAGGGTCATGTAGCATTGTGATGACACGGTCATGGAACATTGTGATGACAAGAATTATGAAGCATTGTGATGACCCGGTCATGGAACATTGTGATGACAAGAATTCTGGAGCATTGTGATGACAAGGGCCATGGAGCATTGTGATGATATGGTCATGGAACATTGTGATGACAAGAATTCTGGAGCATTGTGATGACACGGTCATGGAACATTGTGATGACAAGAATTATGGAGCATTGTGATGACACGGTCATGGAACATTGTGATGAGAAGAATTATGGAGCATTGTGATGACACGGTCATGGAACATTTTGATGACAAGAATTCTGGAGCATTGTGATGACAAGGGCCATGGAGCATTGTGATGACACGGTCATGGAACATTGTGATGACAAGAATTGTGGAGCATTGTGATGACAAGGGCCATGGTGCATTGTGATGACACGGTCATGAAACTTTGTGATGACAAGCAATCTGGAGCATTGTGATGAAAAGGGCCATGGAGCATTGTGATGACAAGAATTCTGGAGCATTGTGATGACAAAGGCCATGGAGAATTGTGATGACATGGTCATGGAACATGGTGATGACAAGAATTCTATAGCATTGTGATAACAAGGGCCATGGAGCATTGTTATGACAAGTGTCATGGAGCATTGTAATGAGAGGTTTCATTGTGCACTGTGATGACAAGGGGGATGGAGTATTGTGATGAAACTGGTCCTGGAGCATTGTGATAACAAAAACCATTGAGCATTGTGATGACAGGCATCATGGAGCATTGTGAAGAAAGGGGTCATGGGGAATTGTAATGACAATAGAGAAATGTGATGAAAATGGTCAGCAAGCAAAGTGATTAAAGTGGTCATTTAGAATTGTCATGAAAAACTATATAGAGCATTGTGATGACAAAGGTCATGGAGAACTGTGATGACCAGGGTCATGTAGCATTTTGATGACACGGTCATGGAACATTGTGATGACGAGAATTATGGAGCATTGTGATGACACGGTCATGGAACATTGTGATGAAAAGAATTCTAGAGCCTTGTGATGACAAGGGCCATGGAACATTGTGATGACATGGTCATGGAACATTGTGATGAAAAGAATTCTGGAGCATTGTAATGACAAGGGCCATGGTGCATTGTGATGACACGGTCATGGAACTTTGTGATGACAAGCAATCTGGAGCATTGTGATGAAAAGGGCCATGGAGCATTGTGATGACACGGTCATGGAACATTGTGATGACAAGAATTCTGGAGCATTGTGATGAGAAGGGCCATGGAGAATTGGGATGACATGGTCATGGAACATGGTGATGACAAGAATTCTGGAGCATTGTGATGACAAGGGCCATGGAGCATTGTGATGACAAGTGTCACGGAGCATTGTAATGAGAGGTTTCATTGTGCACCGTGATGACAAGGGGGATGGAGTATTGTGATGAAACTGGTCCTGGAGCATTGTGATAACAAAAGCCATTGAGCATTGTGATGACAGGCATCATGGAGCATTTTGAAGAAAGGGATCATGGGGAATTGTAATGACAATAGAGAAATGTGATGAAAATGGTCAGCAAGCAAAGTGATTAAAGTGGTCATTTAGAATTGTCATGAAAAACTATATAGAGCATTGTGATGGCAAAGGTCATGGAGAACTGTGATGACCAGGGTCATGTAACATTGTGACGACACGGTCATGGAACATTGTGATGACAAGAATTATGGAGCATTGTGATGACATGATCATTGAACATTGTGATGACACGAATTCTGGAGCATTGTGATGACAAGGGCCATGGAGCATTGTGATGACACGGTCATGGAACAATGTGATGACAAGAATTCTGGAGCAGTGTGATGACAAGGGCCATGGAGCATTGTGATGACATGGTCATCGAACATTGTGATGACAAGAATTCTGGAGCATTGTGATGACAAGGGCCATGGAGCATTGTGATGACACGGTCATGGAACATTGTAATGACAAGAAGTCTGGAGCATTGTGTTGACAAGGGCCATGGAGCATTGTGATGACACGGTCATGGAACATTGTGATGACAAGAATTCTGGAGCATTGTGATGACAAAGGCCATGGAGCATTGTGATGACAAGTGTCATGGAGCATTGTGATGATAAGAATTCTGGAGCAATATGATGACAAGGGCCATGGAAAATTGTGATGACAAGAATTCTGGAGCATTGTGATGACACGGTCATGGAACATTGTGATGACAAGAATTATGGAGCATTGTGATGACACGGTCATGGAACATTGTGATGAGAAGAATTATGGAGCATTGTGATGACACGGTCATGGAACATTTTGATGACAAGAATTCTGGAGCATTGTGATGACAAGGGCCATGGTGCATTGTGATGACACGGTCATGAAACTTTGTGATGACAAGCAATCTGGAGCATTGTGATGAAAAGTGCCATGGAGCATTGTGATGACAAGAATTCTGGAGCATTGTGATGACAAAGGCCATGGAGAATTGTGATGACATGGTCATGGAACATGGTGATGACAAGAATTCTATAGCATTGTGATAACAAGGGCCATGGAGCATTGTGATGACAAGTGTCATGGAGCATTGTAATGAGAGGTTTCATTGTGCACTGTGATGACAAGGGGGATGGAGTATTGTGATGAAACTGGTCCTGGAGCATTGTGATAACAAAAACCATTGAGCATTGTGATGACAGGCATCATGGAGCATTGTGAAGAAAGGGGTCATGGGGAATTGTAATGACAATAGAGAAATGTGATGAAAATGGTCAGCAAGCAAAGTGATTAAAGTGGTCATTTAGAATTGTCATGAAAAACTATATAGAGCATTGTGATGACAAAGGTCATGGAGAACTGTGATGACCAGGGTCATGTAGCATTGTGATGACACGGTCATGGAACATTGTGATGACAAGAATTATGGAGCATTGTGATGACACGGTCATGGAACATTGTGATGACAAGAATTCTGGAGCCTTGTGAGGACAAGGGCCATGGAACATTGTGATGACATGGTCATGGAACATTGTGATGAAAAGAATTCTGGAGCATTGTAATGACAAGGGCCATGGTGCATTGTGATGACACGGTCATGGAACTTTGTGATGACAAGCAATCTGGAGCATTGTGATGAAAAGTGCCATGGAGCATTGTGATGACAAGAATTCTGGAGCATTGTGATGAGAAGGGCCATGGAGAATTGTGATGACATGGTCATGCAACATGGTGATGACAAGAATTCTGGAGCATTGTGATGACAAGTGTCATGGAGCATTGTGATGACACAGTTATGGAACATGGTGATGACAAGAATTCTGGAGCATTGTGATGACAAGGGCCATGGAGCATTGTGATGACAAGTGTCACGGAGCATTGTAATGAGAGGTTTCATTGTGCACCGTGATGACAAGGGGGATGGAGTATTGTGATGAAACTGGTCCTGGAGCATTGTGATAACAAAAGCCATTGAGCATTGTGATGACAGGCATCATGGAGCATTGTGAAGAAAGGGGTCATGGGGAATTGTAATGACAATAGAGAAATGTGATGAAAATGGTCAGCAAGCAAAGTGATTAAAGTGGTCATTTAGAATTCTCATGAAAAACTATATAGAGCATTGTGATGGCAAAGGTCATGGAGAACTGTGATGACCAGGGTCATGTAGCATTGTGATGACACGGTCATGGAACATTGTGATGACAAGAATTCTGGAGCATTGTGATGACAAGGGCCATGGAGCATTGTGATGACAGGCATCATGGAGCATTTTAAAGAAAGGGGCAATGGGGAATTGTAATGACAATTGAGAAATGTGAGGAAAATGGTCACTGAGCATAGTGATTAAACTGGTCTTTGAGAATTGTGATGAAAAGCGACATATAGCATTGTGAAGACAAAGGTCATGGAGAACTGTGATAACCAGGGTTATGTAGCATTGTGATGACACGGTCATGAAACGTTGTGATGACAAGAATTCTGGAGCATTTTGATGACAAGGGCCATGGAGAATTGTGATGACAAGTGTCATGGAGCATTGTAATGAAATATTTCATTGTGCAAGGTGATGACATAGGGGATGGAGTATTGTGATGAAACTGGTCCTGGAGCATTGTGATAACAAAAGCCATGGAGCACTGTGATGACAAGTGTCATTGAGCATTGTAATGAAATATTTCATTGTGCAAGGTGATGACATAGGGGATGGAGTATTGTGATGAAACTGGTCCTGGAGCATTGTGATAACAAAAGCCATTGAGCATTGTGATGACAGGCATCATGGAGCATTGTGAAGAAAGGGGTCATGGTGAATTGTAATGACAATAGAGAAATGTGATGAAAATGGTCAGCAAGCAAAGTGATTAAAGTGGTCATTTAGAATTCTCATGAAAAACTATATAGAGCATTGTGATGGCAAAGGTCATGGAGAACTGTGATGACCAGGGTCATGTAGCATTGTGATGACACGGTCATGGAACATTGTGATGACAAGAATTCTGGAGCATTGTGATGACAAGGGCCATGGAGCATTGTGATGACACGGTCATGGAACATTGTGATGACAAGAATTCTGGAGCATTGTGATGACAAGGGCCATGGAGCATTGTGATGACACGGTCATGGAACATTGTGATGACAAGAATTCTGGAGCATTGTGATGAAAAGGGCCATGGAGCATTGTGATGACACGGTCATGGAACATTGTGATGAAAAGAATTCTGGAGAATTGTGATGACAAGGGCCATGGAGCATTGTGATGACATGGTCATGGAACAATGTGATGACAAGCAATCTGGAGCATTGTGATGACACGGTCATGGAACATTGTGATGACAAGAATTCTGGAGCATTGTGATGAGAAGGGCCATGGAGAATTGTGATGACATGGTCATGGAACATGGTGATGACAAGAATTCTGGAGCATTGTGATGACAAGGGCCATGGAGCATTGTGATGACAAGTGTCACGGAGCATTGTAATGAGAGGTTTCATTGTGCACCGTGATGACAAGGGGGATGGAGTATTGTCATGAAACTGGTCCTGGAGCATTGTGATAACAAAAGCCATTGAGCATTGTGATGACAGGCATCATGGAGCATTGTGAAGAAAGGGGTCATGGGGAATTGTAATGACAATAGAGAAATGTGATGAAAATGGTCAGCAAGCAAAGTGATTAAAGTTGTCATTTAGAATTGTCATGAAAAACTATATAGAGCATTGTGATGACAAACGTCATGGAGAACTGTGATGACCAGGGTCATGTAGCATTGTGATGACACGGTCATGGAACATTGTGATGACAAGAATTCTGGAGCATTGTGATGACAAGGGCCATGGAGCATTGTGATGACACGGTCATGGAACATTGTGATGAAAAGAATTCTGGAGAATTGTGATGACAAGGGCCATGGAGCATTGTGATGCCCTGGTCATGGAACATTGTGATGACAAGAATTCTGGAGCATTTTGATGACACGGTCATGGAACATTGTGATGACAAGGATTATGGAGCATTGTGATGACAAGGGCCATGGTGAAATGTGATGACACGGTCATGGAACATTGTGATGACAGGCAATCTGGAGCATTGTGATGACAAGGGCCATGGAGCATTGTGATGACAAGTGTCACGGAGCATTGTAATGAGAGGTTTCATTGTGCACCGTGATGACAAGTGGGATGGAGTATTGTGATGAAACTGGTCCTGGAGCATTGTGATAACAAAAGCCATTGAGCATTGTGATGACAGGCATCATGGAGCATTGTGAAGAAAGGGGTCATGGGGAATTGTAATGACAATAGAGAAATGTGATGAAAATGGTCAGCAAGCAAATTGATTAAAGTGGTCATTTAGAATTGTCATGAAAAACTATATAGAGCATTGTGATGGCAAAGGTCATGGAGAACTGTGATGACCAGTGTCATGCAGCATTGTGATGACACGGTCATGGAACATTGTGATGACAAGAATTGTGGAGCATTGTGGTGACACGGTCATGGAACATTGTGATGACAAGAATGATGGAGCATTGTGATGACACGGTCATGGAACATTGTGATGACAAGAATTCTGGAGAATTGTGATGACAAGGGCCATGGAGCATTGTGATGACACGGTCATGGAACATTGTGATGACAAGAATTCTGGAGCATTGTGATGACAAGGGCCATGGAGCATTGTGGTGACACGGTGATGGAACATTGTGATGACAAGAATTCTGGAGCATTGTGATGACACGATCATGGAACATTGTGATGACAAAAATTCTGGAGCATTTTGATGACATGGTCATGGAACATTGTGATGACAAGAATTCTGGAGCATTGTGATGACACGGGCCATGGTGCATTGTGATGACATGGTCATGGAACTTTGTGATGACAAGAATTATGGAGAAATGTGATGACAAGGGCCATGGAGCATTGTGATGACACGGTCATGGAACATTGTGATGACAAGAATTCTGGAGCATTGTGATGACAAGAATTCTGGAGCATTGTGATGACATGGTCATGGAACATTGTGATGACAAGAATTCTGGAGCATTGTGATGACACGGTCATGGAACATTTTGATGACAAGAATTATGGAGCATTGTGATGACACGGTCATGGAACCTTGTGATGACAAGAATTCTGGAGCATTGTGATGACAAGGGCCATGGAGCATTGTGATGACACGGTCATGGAACACTGTGATGACAAGAATTCTGGAGCATTGTGATGACAAGGGCCATGGAGCATTGTGATGACACGGTCATGGAACATTGTGATGACAAGAATTCTGGAGCATTGTGCTGACAAGGGCCATGGAGCATTGTGATGATACGGTCATCGAACATTGTGATGACAGGAATTCTGGAGCATTGTGATGACACGGTCATGGAACATTGTGATGACAAGAAATCTGGAGCATTGTGATGACAATGGCCATGGAGCATTGTGATGACACGGTCATGGAACATTGTGATGACAAGCATTCTGGAGCATTGTGATGACACGGACCATTGTGAATTGTGATGACATCTGTCTTGTGGCATTGATATGACAGTGGTCATCTAGAATTGTAATGAAAAGTATCATGGAGCACTGTGATGACAGGGGCCATGGAACATTGTGATGACAAAGGCCATGGAGCATTGTGATGACTAGTGCCATGGGGCTTTTTATGACATTGGCATGGAGCATTATGATGACAATAATTTTGGAGCATTTTGATGACAAGTGCATGGAGCATTGTGATGACAGGGCCCATGGAGTATTTTAATGAAAAGGGAAGGGAACATTGTGATTAATGAATTCATGGAGCATTGTGATTAAACAGGCCATGGAGAATTGAGATGACAGGCGTCATGAGGCATGGTGATGACAGTGGTCATGGAGCATTGTGATGAAAGAGATCATGGAGCAATATGATAACAGGGGCCATGGAGCATTGTGATGACAGGTGTATTGGAGTATTGTGATGAAAGTAGTCATGAATCATTGTGATGACATGTGTCCTGGATCACTCTGATGACACGGTTCATCGAGTATTGTGATGAAAAGTGTCATAGCGAATTGTAATGACAGGTGTCATGGGGCATTGTGATGACATTGATCATCTAGGAATTGTGATGAAAGGTATCATGGAGCACTGTGAAGACTGGGGGCATGAAGCATTGTTATGAAAATTGTCCTGGATTATTGTGATGACAGCAGTCATAGAAAATTGTGATGACACGTGTTATGCAGCATTGTGTTGACAAGGGTATGGACTATTGTGATGACAATGGTCATGGAGCAATGTGATGAAAGTTTTCATGGAACATCGTGATGAAAAGTGCCTGGGAGCATTGTGACGATAAAGGCCAAGGAGCATTATGATGACAAGTGTCATGGAGCATTGTAATGAAAGGTTTCATTGTGCACTGTGATGACAAGGGTGATGGAGTATAGTGATGAAACTGGTCCTGGAGCATTGTGATAACAAAAGCCATGGAGCATTGTAATGACAGGCATCATGGAGCATTGTGAAGAAAAGGGCCATGGAGAATTGTAATGACAATAGAGAAATGTGACGAAAATGGTCAGCGAGCATAGTGATTAAAATAGTCATTGACTTCAATAAGTGGTGCTGGGAAAACTGGACAGCCACATGTAAAAGAATGAAATTAGAATACTCCCTAACACCATACACAAAAATAAACTCAAAATGGATTAGAGACCTAAATATAAGACTGGCCACTATAAAACTCTTAGAGGAAAACATAGGAAGAACACTCTTTGACATAAATCACAGCAAGATCTTTTTCGATCCACCTCCTAGAGTAATGGAAATAAAAACAAAAATAAACAAGTGGGACCTAATGAAACTTCAAAGCTTTTGCACAGCAAAGGAAACCGTAAACAAGACGAAAAGACAACCCTCAGAATGGGAGAAAATATTTGCAAATGAATCAACGGACAAAGGATTAATCTCCAAAATATATAAACAGCTCATTCAGCTCAATATCAAAGAAACAAACACCCCAATCCAAAAATGGGCAGAAGACCTAAATAGACATTTCTCCAAAGAAGACATACAGACAGCCACAAAGCACATGAAAAGATGCTCAACATCACTAATTATTAGAGAAATGCAAATCAAAACTACAATGAGGTATCACCTCACTCCTGTTAGAATGGGCATCATCAGAAAATCTACAAACAACAAATGCTGGAGAGGGTGTGGAGAAAAGGGAACCCTCTTGCACTGTTGGTGGGAATGTAAATTGATACAGCCACTATGGAGAACAATATGGAGGTTCCTTAAAAAACTAAAAATAGAATTACCATATGACCCAGCAATCCCACTACGGGGCATATACCCAGAGAAAACCGTAATTCAAAAAGACATGTACACCCAAATGTTCATTGCAGCACTATTTACAATAGCCAGGTCATGGAAGCAACCTAAATGCCCATCAACAGACGAATGGATAAAGAAGTTGTGGTACATATATACAATGGAATATTACTCAGCCATAAAAAGGAACGAAATTGAGTCATTTGTTGAGAAGTGGATGGATCTAGAGACTGTCATACATAGTGAAGTAAGTCAGAAAGAGAAAAACAAATATCGTATATTAATGCATGTATGTGGAACCTAGAAACATGGTACAGATGAGCCAGTTTGCAGGGCAGAAGTTGAGACACAGATGTAGAGAATGGACATATGGACACCAAGGGGGGAAAACTGCGATGAGGTGGGAATGGTGGTGTGCTGATTTGGGCGATTGGGATTGACATGTATACACTGATGTGTATAAAACTGATGCCTAATAAGAACCTGCAGTATAAAAAAACAAACAAAACAACTAATACTAAACTTTCATTGGGTTATTTTTATGGAAATATGTTAATATAAATGTTTCAGACATTACATGAAATTTCTAAAAATCTTATATGTGTATGGAAATATGTATGGAAATATGTTAATATAAATGTTTCAGACATTACATGAAATTTCTAAAAATCTTATATTTGTATTTGTATGGAAATATGTATGGAAATATGTTAATATAAATGTTTCAGACATTACATGAAATTACATGAAATTTCTAAAAATCTTATATTTGTATTTGTATGGAAATATGTATGGAAATATGTTAATATAAATGTTTCAGACATTACATGAAATTTCTAAAAATCTTATATTTGTAGTTGTATGGAAATATGTATGGAAATATGTTAATATAAATGTTTCAGACATTACAGGAAACGTCTAAAAATCTTATATGTTCTGGTATAATGTTATAAGTAATAATCCTAGTTATTACTTTAAAATGTATATCTCAGAAATAACTAATTTTCTTGTCAACTGTGTTATTATGAACTTTCATCAAATCTTTAACCATGGTCATTTTTAAGTCTTTTGTCATTTACAGACAGTTCTGGGTGTACTCTGATGATTTTGCAAATATGTTCCTATAAAAGGGTTTCATCTTCAAGAAATTCATGGAAAAGACTCTGACAAGTACAGGTTTCTGGTAACTGACTGTACTGCTGAACTGAATGAATAAGCATTTTCAGAACTCTAATGAAAAACTGATGAACTCATAAAAGTGCTAACAAAAGATCAAGATGAAAAAAAGAAATTAATTACATGGGACTGAGTGAACTGATGAGGATGAGTATAATTTTTGTGACTTTCTGTCTGAATTAAAAAAAAAAATCCCACAAGGACTCAGAGGAAAAGAATATACAAATCAATTTTCACTGCAAAGTAAAGGAGCTGTTACAGTGGAGGATTACTGGACTGAATGTCAATATTATGACATAGTATAAGTGTGTTTCATGTTTGGTAATTGCAATCATTGTTGCTTTTGTTGTGGTCATCCATGTACAATGCTTGGTGTCAGTCTATTTATCTCTTGTAAAAATAAAATACACTGTGTGTGTGTGGAAAAAAAAAAAAAAAAGAAAACCAAGTAATCCAATTGAAAAATGGGCAGAGGACCTGAATAGACATTTTTTCAAAGAAGATATACAAATGGCTAACAGGTATATGAAAAGGTGCTCTACATCACTAATCACCAGAGAAATGTAAATCAAAACCACATATGAGCCTCAAGCCTGTTAGATGGCTATTCTCAAAAAGGCAAGAGATGACAAGTGTTGGTGAGGATGTGGAGAAAAGGGAGCCCTGTTGCACTATTGGTGGGAATGTAAATTGATGCAGCTACTATGGTAAATGGTCTGGTGGTTCCTCAAAAAAATTAAAAAATAGAACTACCATAAGACCTAGCAATCCCATTTCGGGTATACATCCAAAAGAAATAAAGTTACTTTTGATCAATTATCAAAAAAAAAAAAAATGGTCATTGAGAATTGTGATGAAAAGCGACATAGAGCATTGTGATGACAAAGGTCATGGAGAACTGTGATGACCAGGGTCATGTAGCATTGTGATGACATGGTCATGGAACATTGTGATGACAAGAATTCTGGAGCATTGTGATGACAAGGGCCATGGAGCATTGTGATGACACGGTCATGGAACATTGTGATGACCAGAATTCTGGAGCATTGTGAAGACAAGGGCCATGGAGCATTGTGATGACACTGTCAAGGAACATTGAGATGAAAAGAATTCTGGAGCATTGTGATAAAAGGGCATGGAACATTGTGATTAAAGGTGACAGGGAGCATTGTGATGATATGGGCAGAGATCTTTGTGGTGACAGGGATCATGGAGCTTTTTGGTAAGAGGAGCCAAGGAGATTTGTGATGGCAGGCGTCATGGTGCATTGTGATGACAGCGGTCTTGGAGCATTGTGATGAAAGTAGTCATGGATCATTGTGATGACATGTGTCCTGGAACACTGTGATGACACAGTTCATCGACTATTGTGATGACAGCAGTCATAGCGAATTGTGATGACAGGTGTCATCGGGCATTGTGATGACATTGATCATCTAGCAATTGTGATGAAAGGTATCATGGAGCACTGTGATGATTAGGGGCATGAAGCATTGTAATGAAAATTGTCCTGGAATATTGTGATGACAGCAGTCATGGAGAATTGTGATGACAGGGATTCTGCAGCATTGTGTCGACAAGGGTATGGACTATTGTGATGACAATGGTCATGGAGCAATGTGATGAAAGTTGTCATGGAACATCGTGATGAAAAGTGCCTGGGAGCATTGTGACAATAAAGGCCATGGAGCATTGTGATGACAAGTGTCATGGAGCATTGTAATGAGAGGTTTCATTGTGCAACATGATGACAAGGGGGATGGAGTATTGTGATAAAACGGGTCCTGGAGCATTGTGATAACAAAAGCCATGGAGCATGGTGATGACAGGCATCATGGAGCACTGTGAAGAAAGGGCAATGGGGAATTGTAATGACAATAGAGAAATGTGATGAAAATGGTCAGCGAGCATAGTGATTAAAGTGGTCTTTGAGAATTGTGATGAAAAGCGACATAGAGCATTGTGATGACAAAGGTCATGGAGAACTGTGATAACCAGGGTCATGTAGCATTGTGATGACACGGTCATGGAACGTTGTGATGACAAGAATTCTGGAGCATTGTGATGACACGGGCCATGGAGAATTGTGATGACATGGTCATGGAACATTGTGATGACAAGAATTCCGGAGCACTGTGTTGACAAGGGCCATGGAGCATTGTGATGACAAGTGTCATGGAGCATTGTAATGAAAGGTTTCATTGTGCACCGTGATGACATGTGGGAAGGAGTATTGTGATGAAACTCATCCTGGAGCATTGTGATAACAAAAGCCATGGAGCTTTGTGATGACAGGCATCATGGAGCATTGTGAAGAAAGGGGCAATGCGGAATTGTAATGACAATAGAGAAAGGTGAGGAAAATGGTCAGCGAGCATAGTGATTAAAGTGGTCTTTGAGAATTGTGATGAAAAGCGACATAGAGCATTGTGATGACAAAGGTCATGGAGAACTGTGATGACCAGGGTCATGTAGCATTTGATGACACGGTCATGGAACATTGTCATGACAAGAATTCTGGAGCATTGTGATGAAACGGCATGGAGCATTGTGACTAAAGGTGACAAGTAGCACTGTGATGATATGGGCAGAGATATTTGTAATGACATGGGTCATGGAGCATTGTGATGACACGGACCATTGCAAATTGTGATGACATCTGTCATGTGGCATTGTTATGACAGTGGTCATCTAGAATTGTAATGAAAAGTATCATGGAGCACTGTGATGACAGGGGCCATTGAACATTGTGATGACAAAGGCCATGGAGCATTGTGATGACTAGTGCCATGGGGCTTTTTTATGACATTGGCATGGAGCATTATGATGACAAGAATTGTGGAGCATTTTGATGACAAGGGCATGGAGCATTGTGATGACAGGGCCCATGGAGCATTTTGATGAAAAGGGAAGGGAACATTGTGATGACTGAGTTCATGGAGCATTGTGATTAAACGGGCCATGGAGCATTGAGATGACAGGCGTCATGAGGCATGGTGATGACAGTGGTCATGGAGCATTGTTATGAAAGAGATCATGGAGCAATATGATAACAGTGGCCATGGAGCATTGTGATGACAGGTGTATTGGAGCAGTGTGATGAAAGTAGTCATGCATCATTGTGATGACATGTGTCCTAGATCACTGTGATGACACGGTTCATCGAGTATTGTGATGACAAGGGTCATAGCGAATTATGATGACAGGTGTCATGGGGCATTTTGATGACATTGTTCATCTAGGAATTGTGATGAAAGGTATCATGGAGCACTGTGAAGACTGGGGGCATGAAGCATTGTTATGAAAATTGTCCTGGATTATTGTGATGACAGCAGTCATCTAAAATTGTAATAACACGGATTATGCAGCATTGTGTTGACAAGGGTATGGACTATTGTGATGACAATGCTCATGGCGGAATGTGATGAAAGTTTTCATGGAACATCGTGATGAAAAGTGCCTGGGAGCATTGTGACGATAAAGGACATGGAGCATTGTGATGACAAGTGTCATGGAGCATTGTAATGAAAGGTTTCATTGTGCACTGTGATGACAAGGGGGATGGAGTATAGTGATGAAACTGGTCCTGGAGCATTGTGATAACAAAAGCCATGGAGCATTGTGATGACAGGCATCATGGAGCATTGTGAAGAAAAGGGCCATGGGGAATTGTAATGACAATAGAGAAATGTGATGAAAATGGTCAGCGAGCATAGTGATTAAAATGGTCATTGAGAATTGTGATGAAAAGCGACATAGAGCATTGTGATGACAAAGGTCATGGAGAACTGTGATGACCAGGGTCATGTAGCATTGTGATGACACGGTCATGGAACATTGTGATGACAAGAATTCTGGAGCATTGTCATGACAAGGGCCATGGAGCATTGTGATGACACTGTCAAGGAACATTGCGATGAAAAGAATTCTGGAGCATTGTGATAAAAGGGCATGGAGCATTGTGATTAAAGGTGACAGGGAGCATTGTGATGATATGGGCAGAGATCTTTGTGGTGACAGGGATCATGGAGCTTTTTGGTAAGAGGAGCCAAGGAGATTTGTGATGGCAGGCGTCATGGTGCATTGTGATGACAGCGGTCTTGGAGCATTGTGATGAAAGTAGTCATGGATCATTGTGATGACATGTGTCCTGGAACACTGTGATGACACAGTTCATCGAGTATTGTCATGACAGCAGTCATAGCGAATTGTGATGACAGGTGTCATCGGGCATTGTGATGACATTGATCATCTAGCAATTGTGATGAAAAGTATCATGGAGCACTGTGATGATTAGGGGCATGAAGCATTGTAATGAAAATTGTCCTGGAATATTGTGATGACAGCAGTCATGGAGAATTGTGATGACAGGGATTCTGCAGCATTGTGTCGACAAGGGTATGGACTATTGTGATGACAATGGTCATGGAGCAATGTGATGAAAGTTGTCATGGAACATCGTGATGAAAAGTGCCTGGGAGCATTGTGACAATAAAGGCCATGGAGCATTGTGATGACAAGTGTCATGGAGCATTGTAATGAGAGGTTTCATTGTGCAACATGATGACAAGGGGGATGGAGTATTGTGATGAAACGGGTCCTGGAGCATTGTGATAACAAAGCCATGGAGCATGGTGATGACAGGCATCATGGAGCACTGTGAAGAAAGGGGCAATGGGGAATTGTAATGACAATAGAGAAATGTGATGAAAATGGTCAGCGAGCATAGTGATTAAAGTGGTCTTTGAGAATTGTGATTTAAAGCGACATAGAGCATTGTGATGACAAAGGTCATGGAGAACTGTGATAACCAGGGTCATGTAGCACTGTGATGACACGGTCATGGAACGTTGAGATGACAAGAATTCTGGAGCATTGTGATGACACGGGCCATGGAGAATTGTGATGACATGGTCATGGAACATTGTGATGACAAGAATTCCGGAGCACTGTGTTGACAAGGGCCATGGAGCATTGTGATGACAAGTGTCATGGAGCATTGTAATGAAAGGTTTCATTGTGCACCGTGATGACATGTGGGAAGGAGTATTGTGATGAAACTGATCCTGGAGCATTGTGATAACAAAAGCCATGGAGCTTTGTGATGACAGGCATCATGGAGCATTGTGAAGAAAGGGGCAATGGGGAATTGTAATGACAATAGAGAAAGGTGAGGAAAATGGTCAGCGAGCATAGTGATTAAAGTGGTCTTTGAGAATTGTGATGAAAAGCGACATAGAGCATTGTGATGACAAAGGTTATAGAGAACTGTGATGACCAGGGTCATGTAGCATTTGATGACACGGTCATGGAACATTGTCATGACAAGAATTCTGGAGCATTGTGATGAAACGGCATGGAGCATTGTGACTAAAGGTGACAAGTAGCACTGTGATGATATGGGCAGAGATATTTGTAATGACATGGGTCATGGAGCATTGTGATGACACGGACCATTGCAAATTGTGATGACATCTGTCATGTGGCATTGTTATGACAGTGGTCATCTAGAATTGTAATGAAAAGTATCATGGAGCACTGTGATGACAGGGGCCATTGAACATTGTGATGACAAAGGCCATGGAGCATTGTGATGACTAGTGCCATGGGGCTTTTTTATGACATTGGCATGGAGCATTATGATGACAAGAATTGTGGAGCATTTTGATGACAAGGGCATGGAGCATTGTGATGACAGGGCCCATGGAGCATTTTGATGAAAAGGGAAGGGAACATTGTGATGACTGAGTTCATGGAGCATTGTGATTAAACGGGCCATGGAGCATTGAGATGACAGGCGTCATGAGGCATGGTGATGACAGTGGTCATGGAGCATTGTTATGAAAGAGATCATGGAGCAATATGATAACAGTGGCCATGGAGCATTGTGATGACAGGTGTATTGGAGCAGTGTGATGAAAGTAGTCATGCATCATTGTGATGACATGTGTCCTAGATCACTGTGATGACACGGTTCATCGAGTATTGTGATGACAAGGGTCATAGCGAATTATGATGACAGGTGTCATGGGGCATTTTGATGACATTGTTCATCTAGGAATTGTGATGAAAGGTATCATGGAGCACTGTGAAGACTGGGGGCATGAAGCATTGTTATGAAAATTGTCCTGGATTATTGTGATGACAGCAGTCATCTAAAATTGTAATAACACGGATTATGCAGCATTGTGTTGACAAGGGTATGGACTATTGTGATGACAATGCTCATGGCGGAATGTGATGAAAGTTTTCATGGAACATCGTGATGAAAAGTGCCTGGGAGCATTGTGACGATAAAGGACATGGAGCATTGTGATGACAAGTGTCATGGAGCATTGTAATGAAAGGTTTCATTGTGCACTGTGATGACAAGGGGGATGGAGTATAGTGATGAAACTGGTCCTGGAGCATTGTGATAACAAAAGCCATGGAGCATTGTGATGACAGGCATCATGGAGCATTGTGAAGAAAAGGGCCATGGGGAATTGTAATGACAATAGAGAAATGTGATGAAAATGGTCAGCGAGCATAGTGATTAAAATGGTCATTGAGAATTGTGATGAAAAGCGACATAGAGCATTGTGATGACAAAGGTCATGGAGAACTGTGATGACCAGGGTCATGTAGCATTGTGATGACACGGTCATGGAACATTGTGATGACAAGAATTCTGGAGCATTGTCATGACAAGGGCCATGGAGCATTGTGATGACACGGTCAAGGAACATTGCGATGAAAAGAATTCTGGAGCATTGTGATGACAAGGGCCATGGAGCATGGTGATTAAAGGTGACAGGGAGCATTGTGATGATATGGGCAGAGATCTTTGTGGTGACAGGGATCATGGAGCTTTTTGGTAAGAGGAGCCAAGGAGATTTGTGATGGCAGGCGTCATGGTGCATTGTGATGAGAGCGGTCTTGGAGCATTGTGATGAAAGTAGTCATGGATCATTGTGATGACATGTGTCCTGGAACACTGTGATGACACAGTTCATCGAGTATTGTGATGACAGCAGTCATAGCGAATTGTGATGACAGGTGTCATCGGGCATTGTGATGACATTGATCATCTAGCAATTGTGATGAAAAGTATCATGGAGCACTGTGATGATTAGGGGCATGAAGCATTGTAATGAAAATTGTCCTGGAATATTGTGATGACAGCAGTCATGGAGAATTGTGATGACAGGGATTCTGCAGCATTGTGTCGACAAGGGTATGGACTATTGTGATGACAATGGTCATGGAGCAATGTGATGAAAGTTGTCATGGAACATCGTGATGAAAAGTGCCTGGGAACATTGTGACAATAAAGGCCATGGAGCATTGTGATGACAAGTGTCATGGAGCATTGTAATGAGAGGTTTCATTGTGCAACATGATGACAAGGGGGATGGAGTATTGTGATGAAACGGGTCCTGGAGCATTGTGATAACAAAGCCATGGAGCATGGTGATGACAGGCATCATGGAGCACTGTGAAGAAAGGGGCAATGGGGAATTGTAATGACAATAGAGAAATGTGATGAAAATGGTCAGCGAGCATAGTGATTAAAGTGGTCTTTGAGAATTGTGATGAAAAGCGACATAGAGCATTGTGATGACAAAGGTCATGGAGAACTGTGATAACCAGGGTCATGTAGCACTGTGATGACACGGTCATGGAACGTTGTGATGACAAGAATTCTGGAGCATTGTGATGACACGGGCCATGGAGAATTGTGATGACATGGTCATGGAACATTGTGATGACAAGAATTCCGGAGCACTGTGTTGACAAGGGCCATGGAGCATTGTGATGACAAGTGTCATGGAGCATTGTAATGAAAGGTTTCATTGTGCACCGTGATGACATGTGGGAAGGAGTATTGTGATGAAACTGATCCTGGAGCATTGTGATAACAAAAGCCATGGAGCTTTGTGATGACAGGCATCATGGAGCATTGTGAAGAAAGGGGCAATGGGGAATTGTAATGACAATAGAGAAAGGTGAGGAAAATGGTCAGCGAGCATAGTGATTAAAGTGGTCTTTGAGAATTGTGATGAAAAGCGACATAGAGCATTGTGATGACAAAGGTTATAGAGAACTGTGATGACCAGGGTCATGTAGCATTTGATGACACGGTCATGGAACGTTGTGATGACAAGAGTTCTGGAGCATTTTGATGACATGGGCCATGGAGAATTGTGATGACATGGTCATGGAACATTGTGATGACAAGAATTCCGGAGCACTGTGTTGACAAGGGCCATGGAGCATTGTGATGACAAGGGTCATGGAGCATTGTAATGAAAGATTTCATTGTGCAAGGTGATGACATAGGGGATGGAGTATTGTGATGAAACTGGTCCTGGAGCATTGTGATAACAAAAGCCATGGAGCACTGTGATGACAGGCATCATGGAGCATTGTGAAGAAAGGGGACATGGGGAATTGTAATGACAATAGAGAAATGTGATGAAAATGATCAGCGAGCCTAGTGATTAAAGTAGTCATTGAGAATTGCGATGAAAAGCGACATACAACATTGTGTTGACAAAGGTCATGGAGAAATGTGATGACCAGGGTCATGTAGCATTGTGATGACACGATCACGGAACATTGTGATGAAAAGTATTCTGGAGCATTGTGATGACAAGGGCCATGGAGCATTGTGATGACAAGGTCATGGAACACTGTGATGACAAGAAATCTGGAGCATTGTGATGACAAGGGACATACAGCATTGTGATGACACGGTCATGGAACATTGTGATGACAAGAAATCTGGAGCATTGTGATGACAAGGGCCATGGAGTATTGTGATGACACAGTCATGGAACATTGTGATGACAAGAATTCTGGAGCATTGTGATGACAAGGGCCATGGAGAATTGTGATGACATGGTCATGGAACATTGTGATGACAAGAATACTGGAGCATTGTGATGATAAGGGCCATGGAGCATTGTGATGACAAGGGTCATTTAGCATTGTAATGAGAGGTTTCATTGTGCACCGTGATGACATATGGGATGGAGTATTGTGATGAAACTGGTCCTGGAGCATTGTGATAACAAATGCCATGGAGCATTGTGATGACAGGCATCATGGAGCATTGTGAAGAAAGGGGAATGGGGAATTGTAATGAAAATAGAGAAATGTGATGAAAATGGTCAGCGAGCATAGTGATTAAAGTGGTCTTTGAGAATTGTGATGAAAAGCGACATAGAGCATTGTGATGACAAAGGTCATGGAGAACTGTAATAACCAGGGTCATGTAGCATTGTGAGGACACGGTCATGGAACGTTGTGATGACAAGAATAATGGAGCATTGTGATGACACGGTCATGGAACATTGTGATGATAAAAATTCTGGTGCATTGTGATGACAAGGGCCATGGAGAATTGTAAAGAAATATTTCATTGTGCACTGTGGTGACAAGGCGGAGGAAGTATTGTGATGAAACTGGTCCTGAAGCATTGTGATAACAAAAGCCATGGAGCACTTTGATCACAGGCATCATGGAGCATTGTGAAGAAAGGGGCCATGTGGAATTGTAATGACAATAGAGAAATGTGATGAAAATGGTCAGCGAGCATAGTGATTAATGTGGTCCTTGAGAATTGTGATAACATGGTCATGGAACACTGGGATGACAAGAATTCTGGAGCATTGTGATGACAAGGGCCATGGAGCATTGTGATGACACGGTCATGGAACATTGTGATGACAAGAATTCTGGAGCATTGTGATGAAAAGGGCCATGGAGCATTTTGATGACAAGTGTCATGGAGCATTGTAATGAGAGGTTTCATTGTGCACCGTGATGACAAGGGGGATGGAGTATTGTGATGAAACTGGTCCTGGAGCATTGTGATAACAAAAGCCATTGAGCATTGTGATGACAGGCATCATGGAGCATTGTGAAGAAAGGGGTCATGGGGAATTGTAATGACAATAGAGAAATGTGATGAAAATGGTCAGCAAGCAAAGTGATTAAAGTGGTCATTTAGAATTGTCATGAAAAACTATATAGAGCATTGTGATGGCAAAGGTCATGGAGAACTGTGATGACCAGGGTCATGTAACATTGTGACGACACGGTCATGGAACATTGTGATGACAAGAATTATGGAGCATTGTGATGACAAGGGCCATGGAGCATTGTGATGACACGGTCATGGAACAATGTGATGACAAGAATTCTGGAGCAGTGTGATGACAAGGGCCATGGAGCATTGTGATGACATGGTCATCGAACATTGTGATGACAAGAATTATGGAGCATTGTGATGACACGGTCATGGAACATTGTGATGACAAGAATTCTGGAGCCTTGTGATGACAAGGGCCATGGAACATTGTGATGACATGGTCATGGAACATTGTGATGTAAAGAATTCTGGAGCATTGTAATGACAAGGGCCATGGTGCATTGTGATGACACGGTCATGGAACTTTGTGATGACAAGCAATCTGGAGCATTGCGATGAAAAGGGCCATGGAGCATTGTGATGACACGGTCATGGAACATTGTGATGACAAGAATTCTGGAGCATTGTGATGACAAGGGCCAAGGAGCATTGTGATGACATGGTCATGGAACATTGTGATGACAAGAATTCTGGAGCATTGTGATGACACGGTCATGGAACATTGTGATGACAAGAATTATGGAGCATTGTGATGACACGGTCATGGAACATTGTGATGAGAAGAATTATGGAGCATTGTGATGAAAAGGGCCATGGTGCATTGTGATGACACGGTCATGAAACTTTGTGATGACAAGCAATCTGGAGCATTGTGATGAAAAGGGCCATGGAGCATTGTGATGACAAGAATTCTGGAGCATTGTGATGACAAAGGCCATGGAGAATTGTGATGACATGGTCATGGAACATGGTGATGACAAGAATTCTATAGCATTGTGATAACAAGGGCCATGGAGCATTGTGATGACAAGTGTCATGGAGCATTGTAATGAGAGGTTTCATTGTGCACCGTGATGACAAGGGGGATGGAGTATTGTGATAAAACTGGTCCTGGAGCATTGTGATAACAAAAACCATTGAGCATTGTGATGACAGGCATCATGGAGCATTGTGAAGAAAGGGGTCATGGGGAATTGTAATGACAATAGAGAAATGTGATGAAAATGGTCAGCAAGCAAAGTGATTAAAGTGGTCATTTAGAATTGTCATGAAAAACTATATAGAGCATTGTGATGACAAACGTCATGGAGAACTGTGATGACCAGGGTCATGTAGCATTGTGATGACACGGTCATGGAACATTGTGATGACAAGAATTATGGAGCATTGTGATGACACGGTCATGGAACATTGTGATGACAAGAATTCTGGAGCCTTGTGATGACAAGGGCCAAGGAACATTGTGATGACATGGTCATGGAACATTGTGATGAAAAGAATTCTGGAGCATTGTAATGACAAGGGCCATGGTGCATTGTGATGACACGGTCATGGAACTTTGTGATGACAAGAATTCTGGAGCATTGTGATGAGAAAGGCCATGGAGAATTGTGATGACATGGTCATGGAACATGGTGATGACAAGAATTCTGGAGCATTGTGATGACAAGGGCCATGGAGCATTGTGATGACAAGTGTCACGGAGCATTGTAATGAGAGGTTTCATTGTGCACCGTGATGACAAGGGGGATGGAGTATTGTGATGAAACTTGTCCTGGAGCATTGTGATAACAAAAGCCATTGAGCATTGTGATGACAGGCATCATGGAGCATTGTAAAGAAAGGGGTCATGGGGAATTGTAATGACAATAGAGAAATGTGATGAAAATGGTCAGCAAGCAAAGTGATTAAAGTGGTCATTTAGAATTGTCATGAAAAACTATATAGAGCATTGTGATGGCAAAGGTCATGGAGAACTGTGATGACCAGGGTCATGTAGCATTGTGATGACACGGTCATGGAACATTGTGATGACAAGAATTCTGGAGCATTGTGATGACAAGGGCCATGGAGCATTGTGATGACACGGTCATGGAACATTGTGATGACAAGAATTCTGGAGCATTGTGATTACAAGGGCCATGGAGCATTGTGATGACACGGTCATGGAACATTGTGATGACAAGAATTCTGGAGCATTGTGCTAACAAGGGCCATGGAGCATTGTGATGACACGGTCATGGAACATTGTGATGACAAGCAATCTGGAGCATTGTGATGAAAAGGGCCATGGAGCATTGTGATGACATGGTCATGGAACATTGTGATGACAAGAATTCTGGAGCATTGTGATGACACGGTCATGGAACATTTTGATGGCAAGAATTATGGAGCATTGTGATGACACGGTCTTGGAACCTTGTGATGACAAGAATTCTGGAGCATTGTGATGACAAGGGCCATGGAGCATTCTGATGACACGGTCATGGAACACTGTGATGACAAGAATTCTGGAGCATTGTGATGACAAGGGCCATGGTGCATTGTGATGACACGGTCATGGAACTTTGTGATGACAAGAATTATGGAGAATTGTGATGACAAGGGCCATGGAGCATTGTGATGACACGGTCATGGAACATTGTGATGACAAGAATTCTGGAGCATTGTGATGACAAGAATTCTGGAGCATTGTGATGACACGGTCATGGAACATTGTGATGACAAGAATTCTGGAGCATTGTGATGACAAGAATTCTGGAGCATTGTGATGACATGGTCATGGAACTATGTGATGACAAGAATTCTGGAGCATTGTGATGACACGGTCATGGAACATTTTGATGACAAGAATTATGGAGCATTGTGATGACACGGTCATGGAACCTTGTGATGACAAGAATTCTGGAGCATTGTGATGACAAGGGCCATGGAGCATTGTGATGACACGGTCATGGAACACTGTGATGACAAGAATTCTGGAGCATTGTGATGACAAGGGCCATGGAGCATTGTGATGACACGGTCATGGAACATTGTGATGACAAGAATTCTGGAGCATTGTGCTGACAAGGGCCATGGAGCATTGTGATGATACGGTCATCGAACATTGTGATGACAGGAATTCTGGAGCATTGTGATGACACGGTCATGGAACATTGTGATGACAAGAAATCTGGAGCATTGTGATGACAATGGCCATGGAGCATTGTGATGACACGGTCATGGAACATTGTGATGACAAGAATTCTTGAGCATTGTGATGACACGGACCATTGTGAATTGTGATGACATCTGTCTTGTGGCATTGATATGACAGTGGTCATCTAGAATTGTAATGAAAAGTATCATGGAGCACTGTGATGACAGGGGCCATGGAACATTGTGATGACAAAGGCCATGGAGCATTGTGATGACTAGTGCCATGGGGCTTTTTATGACATTGGCATGGAGCATTATGATGACAATAATTTTGGAGCATTTTGATGACAAGTGCATGGAACATTGTGATGACAGGGCCCATGGAGTATTTTAATGAAAAGGGAAGTGAACATTGTGATTAATGAATTCATGGAGCATTGTGATTAAACAGGCCATGGAGAATTGAGATGACAGGCGTCATGAGGCATGGTGATGACAGTGGTCATGGAGCATTGTGGTGAAAGAGATCATGGAGCAATATGATAACAGGGGCCATGGAGCATTGTGATGACAGGTGTATTGGAGTATTGTGATGAAAGTAGTCATGAATCATTGTGATGACATGTGTCCTGGATCACTCTGATGACACGGTTCATCGAGTATTGTGATGAAAAGGGTCATAGCGAATTGTAATGACAGGTGTCATGGGGCATTGTGATGATATTGATCATCTAGGAATTGTGATGAAAGGTATCATGGAGCACTGTGAAGACTGGGGGCATGAAGCATTGTTATGAAAATTGTCCTGGATTATTGTGATGACAGCAGTCATAGAAAATTGTGATGACACGTGTTATGCAGCATTGTGTTGACAAGGGTATGGACTATTGTGATGACAATGGTCATGGAGCAATGTGATGAAAGTTTTCATGGAACATCCTGATGAAAAGTGCCTGGGAGCATTGTGACGATAAAGGCCAAGGAGCATTATGATGACAAGTGTCATGGAGCATTGTAATGAAAGGTTTCATTGTGCACTGTGATGACAAGGGTGATGGAGTATAGTGATGAAACTGGTCCTGGAGCATTGTGATAACAAAAGCCATGGAGCATTGTAATGACAGGCATCATGGAGCATTGTGAAGAAAAGGGCCATGGGGAATTGTAATGACAATAGAGAAATGTGACGAAAATGGTCAGCGAGCATAGTGATTAAAATAGTCATTGACTTCAATAAGTGGTGCTGGGAAAACTGGACAGCCACATGTAAAAGAATGAAATTAGAATACTCCCTAACACCATACACAAAAATAAACTCAAAATGGATTAGAGACCTAAATATAAGACTGGCCACTATAAAACTCTTAGAGGAAAACATAGGAAGAACACTCTTTGACATAAATCACAGCAAGATCTTTTTCGATCCACCTCCTAGAGTAATGGAAATAAAAACAAAAATAAACAAGTGGGACCTAATGAAACTTCAAAGCTTTTGCACAGCAAAGGAAACCGTAAACAAGACGAAAAGACAACCCTCAGAATGGGAGAAAATATTTGCAAATGAATCAACGGACAAAGGATTAATCTCCAAAATATATAAACAGCTCATTCAGCTCAATATCAAAGAAACAAACACCCCAATCCAAAAATGGGCAGAAGACCTAAATAGACATTTCTCCAAAGAAGACATACAGACAGCCACAAAGCACATGAAAAGATGCTCAACATCACTAATTATTAGAGAAATGCAAATCAAAACTACAATGAGGTATCACCTCACTCCTGTTAGAATGGGCATCATCAGAAAATCTACAAACAACAAATGCTGGAGAGGGTGTGGAGAAAAGGGAACCCTCTTGCACTGTTGGTGGGAATGTAAATTGATACAGCCACTATGGAGAACAATATGGAGGTTCCTTAAAAAACTAAAAATAGAATTACCATATGACCCAGCAATCCCACTACGGGGCATATACCCAGAGAAAACCGTAATTCAAAAAGACACGTACACCCAAATGTTCATTGCAGCACTATTTACAATAGCCAGGTCATGGAAGCAACCTAAATGCCCATCAACAGACGAATGGATAAAGAAGTTGTGGTACATATATACAATGGAATATTACTCAGCCATAAAAAGGAACGAAATTGAGTCATTTGTTGAGAAGTGGATGGATCTAGAGACTGTCATACATAGTGAAGTAAGTCAGAAAGAGAAAAACAAATATCGTATATTAATGCATGTATGTGGAACCTAGAAACATGGTACAGATGAGCCAGTTTGCAGGGCAGAAGTTGAGACACAGATGTAGAGAATGGACATATGGACACCAAGGGGGGAAAACTGCGATGAGGTGGGAATGGTGGTGTGCTGATTTGGGCGATTGGGATTGACATGTATACACTGATGTGTATAAAACTGATGCCTAATAAGAACCTGCAGTATAAAAAAACAAACAAAACAACTAATACTAAACTTTCATTGGGTTATTTTTATGGAAATATGTTAATATAAATGTTTCAGACATTACATGAAATTTCTAAAAATCTTATATGTGTATGGAAATATGTATGGAAATATGTTAATATAAATGTTTCAGACATTACATGAAATTACATGAAATTTCTAAAAATCTTATATTTGTATTTGTATGGAAATATGTATGGAAATATGTTAATATAAATGTTTCAGACATTACATGAAATTTCTAAAAATCTTATATTTGTAGTTGTATGGAAATATGTATGGAAATATGTTAATATAAATGTTTCAGACATTACATGAAATTTCTATAAATCTTATATTTGTATTTGTATGGAAATATGTATGGAAATATGTTAATATAAATGTTTCAGACATTACATGAAATTTCTAAAAATCTTATATTTGTATTTGTATGGAAATATGTATGGAAATATGTTAATATAAATGTTTCAGACATTACAGGAAACGTCTAAAAATCTTATATGTTCTGGTATAATGTTATAAGTAATAATCCTAGTTATTACTTTAAAATGTATATCTCAGAAATAACTAATTTTCTTGTCAACTGTGTTATTATGAACTTTCATCAAATCTTTAACCATGGTCATTTTTAAGTCTTTTGTCATTTACAGACAGTTCTGGGTGTACTCTGATGATTTTGCAAATATGTTCCTATAAAAGGGTTTCATCTTCAAGAAATTCATGGAAAAGACTCTGACAAGTACAGGTTTCTGGTAACTGACTGTACTGCTGAACTGAATGAATAAGCATTTTCAGAACTCTAATGAAAAACTGATGAACTCATAAAAGTGCTAACAAAAGATCAAGATGAAAAAAAGAAATTAATTACATGGGACTGAGTGAACTGATGAGGATGAGTATAATTTTTGTGACTTTCTGTCTGAATTAAAAAAAAAATCCCACAAGGACTCAGAGGAAAAGAATATACAAATCAATTTTCACTGCAAAGTAAAGGAGCTGTTACAGTGGAGGATTACTGGACTGAATGTCAATATTATGACATAGTATAAGTGTGTTTCATGTTTGGTAATTGCAATCATTGTTGCTTTTGTTGTGGTCATCCATGTACAATGCTTGGTGTCAGTCTATTTATCTCTTGTAAAAATAAAATACACTGTGTGTGTGTGGAAAAAAAAAAAAAAAAGAAAACCAAGTAATCCAATTGAAAAATGGGCAGAGGACCTGAATAGACATTTTTTCAAAGAAGATATACAAATGGCTAACAGGTATATGAAAAGGTGCTCTACATCACTAATCACCAGAGAAATGTAAATCAAAACCACATATGAGCCTCAAGCCTGTTAGATGGCTATTCTCAAAAAGGCAAGAGATGACAAGTGTTGGTGAGGATGTGGAGAAAAGGGAGCCCTGTTGCACTATTGGTGGGAATGTAAATTGATGCAGCTACTATGGTAAATGGTCTGGTGGTTCCTCAAAAAAATTAAAAAATAGAACTACCATAAGACCTAGCAATCCCATTTCGGGTATACATCCAAAAGAAATAAAGTTACTTTTGATCAATTATCAAAAAAAAAAAAAATGGTCATTGAGAATTGTGATGAAAAGCGACATAGAGCATTGTGATGACAAAGGTCATGGAGAACTGTGATGACCAGGGTCATGTAGCATTGTGATGACATGGTCATGGAACATTGTGATGACAAGAATTCTGGAGCATTGTGATGACAAGGGCCATGGAGCATTGTGATGACACGGTCATGGAACATTGTGATGACCAGAATTCTGGAGCATTGTGAAGACAAGGGCCATGGAGCATTGTGATGACACTGTCAAGGAACATTGAGATGAAAAGAATTCTGGAGCATTGTGATAAAAGGGCATGGAACATTGTGATTAAAGGTGACAGGGAGCATTGTGATGATATGGGCAGAGATCTTTGTGGTGACAGGGATCATGGAGCTTTTTGGTAAGAGGAGCCAAGGAGATTTGTGATGGCAGGCGTCATGGTGCATTGTGATGACAGCGGTCTTGGAGCATTGTGATGAAAGTAGTCATGGATCATTGTGATGACATGTGTCCTGGAACACTGTGATGACACAGTTCATCGACTATTGTGATGACAGCAGTCATAGCGAATTGTGATGACAGGTGTCATCGGGCATTGTGATGACATTGATCATCTAGCAATTGTGATGAAAGGTATCATGGAGCACTGTGATGATTAGGGGCATGAAGCATTGTAATGAAAATTGTCCTGGAATATTGTGATGACAGCAGTCATGGAGAATTGTGATGACAGGGATTCTGCAGCATTGTGTCGACAAGGGTATGGACTATTGTGATGACAATGGTCATGGAGCAATGTGATGAAAGTTGTCATGGAACATCGTGATGAAAAGTGCCTGGGAGCATTGTGACAATAAAGGCCATGGAGCATTGTGATGACAAGTGTCATGGAGCATTGTAATGAGAGGTTTCATTGTGCAACATGATGACAAGGGGGATGGAGTATTGTGATAAAACGGGTCCTGGAGCATTGTGATAACAAAAGCCATGGAGCATGGTGATGACAGGCATCATGGAGCACTGTGAAGAAAGGGCAATGGGGAATTGTAATGACAATAGAGAAATGTGATGAAAATGGTCAGCGAGCATAGTGATTAAAGTGGTCTTTGAGAATTGTGATGAAAAGCGACATAGAGCATTGTGATGACAAAGGTCATGGAGAACTGTGATAACCAGGGTCATGTAGCATTGTGATGACACGGTCATGGAACGTTGTGATGACAAGAATTCTGGAGCATTGTGATGACACGGGCCATGGAGAATTGTGATGACATGGTCATGGAACATTGTGATGACAAGAATTCCGGAGCACTGTGTTGACAAGGGCCATGGAGCATTGTGATGACAAGTGTCATGGAGCATTGTAATGAAAGGTTTCATTGTGCACCGTGATGACATGTGGGAAGGAGTATTGTGATGAAACGGATCCTGGAGCATTGTGATAACAAAAGCCATGGAGCTTTGTGATGACAGGCATCATGGAGCATTGTGAAGAAAGGGGCAATGGGGAATTGTAATGACAATAGAGAAAGGTGAGGAAAATGGTCAGCGAGCATAGTGATTAAAGTGGTCTTTGAGAATTGTGATGAAAAGCGACATAGAGCATTGTGATGACAAAGGTCATGGAGAACTGTGATGACCAGGGTCATGTAGCATTTGATGACACGGTCATGGAACATTGTCATGACAAGAATTCTGGAGCATTGTGATGAAACGGCATGGAGCATTGTGACTAAAGGTGACAAGTAGCACTGTGATGATATGGGCAGAGATATTTGTAATGACATGGGTCATGGAGCATTGTGATGACACGGACCATTGCAAATTGTGATGACATCTGTCATGTGGCATTGTTATGACAGTGGTCATCTAGAATTGTAATGAAAAGTATCATGGAGCACTGTGATGACAGGGGCCATTGAACATTGTGATGACAAAGGCCATGGAGCATTGTGATGACTAGTGCCATGGGGCTTTTTTATGACATTGGCATGGAGCATTATGATGACAAGAATTGTGGAGCATTTTGATGACAAGGGCATGGAGCATTGTGATGACAGGGCCCATGGAGCATTTTGATGAAAAGGGAAGGGAACATTGTGATGACTGAGTTCATGGAGCATTGTGATTAAACGGGCCATGGAGCATTGAGATGACAGGCGTCATGAGGCATGGTCATGACAGTGGTCATGGAGCATTGTTATGAAAGAGATCATGGAGCAATATGATAACAGTGGCCATGGAGCATTGTGATGACAGGTGTATTGGAGCATTGTGATGAAAGTAGTCATGCATCATTGTGATGACATGTGTCGTAGATCACTGTGATGACACGGTTCATCGAGTATTGTGATGACAAGGGTCATAGCGAATTGTGATGACAGGTGTCATGGGGCATATTGATGACATTGTTCATCTAGGAATTGTGATGAAAGGTATCATGGAGCACTGTGAAGACTGGGGGCATGAAGCATTGTTATGAAAATTGTCCTGGATTATTGTGATGACAGCAGTCATCTAAAATTGTAATAACACGGATTATGCAGCATTGTGTTGACAAGGGTATGGACTATTGTGATGACAATAGTCATGGAGGAATGTCATGAAAGTTTTCATGGAACATCGTGATGAAAAGTGCCTGGGAGCATTGTGACGATAAAGGACATGGAGCATTGTGATGACAAGTGTCATGGAGCATTGTAATGAAAGGTTACATTGTGCACTGTGATGACAAGGGGGATGGAGTATAGTGATGAAACTGGTCCTGGAGCATTGTGATAATAAAAGCCTTGGAACATTGTCATGAAAGGCATCATGGAGCATTGTGAAGGAAGGGGCCATGGGGAATTGTAATGACAATAGAGAAATGTGATGAAAATGGTCAGCGAGCATAGTGATTAAAGTGGTCATTGAGAATTGTGATGAAAAGCGATATAGAGTATTGTGATGACAAAGGTCATGGAGAACTGTGATGACCAGGGTCATGTAGCATTGTGATGACTCGGTCATGGAACATTGTGATGACAAGAATTCTGGAGCATTGTGATGACAAGGGCCATGGAGCTTTGTGATGACACGGTCATGGAACATTGTGATGACAAGAAATCTGGAGCATTGTGATGACAAGGGCCATGGAGCATTGTGATGACAGGCATCATGGAGCATTTTAAAGAAAGGGGCAATGGGGAATTGTAATGACAATAGAGAAATGTGAGGAAAATGGTCACTGAGCATAGTGATTAAACTGGTCTTTGAGAATTGTGATGAAAAGCGACATAGAGCATTGTGAAGACAAAGGTCATGGAGAACTGTGATAACCAGGGTCATGTAGCATTGTGATGACACGGTCATGGAACGTTGTGATGACAAGAGTTCTGGAGCATTTTGATGACATGGGCCATGGAGAATTGTGATGACATGGTCATGGAACATTGTGATGACAAGAATTCCGGAGCACTGTGTTGACAAGGGCCATGGAGCATTGTGATGACAAGGGTCATGGAGCATTGTAATGAAAGATTTCATTGTGCAAGGTGATGACATAGGGGATGGAGTATTGTGATGAAACTGGTCCTGGAGCATTGTGATAACAAAAGCCATGGAGCACTGTGATGACAGGCATCATGGAGCATTGTGAAGAAAGGGGACATGGGGAATTGTAATGACAATAGAGAAATGTGATGAAAATGATCAGCGAGCATAGTGATTAAAGTAGTCATTGAGAATTGCGATGAAAAGCGACATACAACATTGTGTTGACAAAGGTCATGGAGAAATGTGATGACCAGGGTCATGTAGCATTGTGATGACACGATCACGGAACATTGTGATGAAAAGTATTCTGGAGCATTGTGATGACAAGGGCCATGGAGCATTGTGATGACAAGGTCATGGAACACTGTGATGACAAGAAATCTGGAGCATTGTGATGACAAGGGACATACAGCATTGTGATGACACGGTCATGGAACATTGTGATGACAAGAAATCTGGAGCATTGTGATGACAAGGGCCATGGAGTATTGTGATGACACAGTCATGGAACATTGTGATGACAAGAATTCTGGAGCATTGTGATGACAAGGGCCATGGAGAATTGTGATGACATGGTCATGGAACATTGTGATGACAAGAATACTGGAGCATTGTGATGATAAGGGCCATGGAGCATTGTGATGACAAGGGTCATTTAGCATTGTAATGAGAGGTTTCATTGTGCACGGTGATGACATATGGGATGGAGTATTGTGATGAAACTGGTCCTGGAGCATTGTGATAACAAATGCCATGGAGCATTGTGATGACAGGCATCATGGAGCATTGTGAAGAAAGGGGAATGGGGAATTGTAATGAAAATAGAGAAATGTGATGAAAATGGTCAGCGAGCATAGTGATTAAAGTGGTCTTTGAGAATTGTGATGAAAAGCGACATAGAGCATTGTGATGACAAAGGTCATGGAGAACTGTAATAACCAGGGTCATGTAGCATTGTGAGGACACGGTCATGGAACGTTGTGATGACAAGAATAATGGAGCATTGTGATGACACGGTCATGGAACATTGTGATGATAAAAATTCTGGTGCATTGTGATGACAAGGGCCATGGAGAATTGTAAAGAAATATTTCATTGTGCACTGTGGTGACAAGGCGGAGGAAGTATTGTGATGAAACTGGTCCTGAAGCATTGTGATAACAAAAGCCATGGAGCACTTTGATCACAGGCATCATGGAGCATTGTGAAGAAAGGGGCCATGTGGAATTGTAATGACAATAGAGAAATGTGATGAAAATGGTCAGCGAGCATAGTGATTAATGTGGTCCTTGAGAATTGTGATAACATGGTCATGGAACACTGGGATGACAAGAATTCTGGAGCATTGTGATGACAAGGGCCATGGAGCATTGTGATGACACGGTCATGGAACATTGTGATGACAAGAATTCTGGAGCATTGTGATGAAAAGGGCCATGGAGCATTTTGATGACAAGTGTCATGGAGCATTGTAATGAGAGGTTTCATTGTGCACCGTGATGACAAGGGGGATGGAGTATTGTGATGAAACTGGTCCTGGAGCATTGTGATAACAAAAGCCATTGAGCATTGTGATGACAGGCATCATGGAGCATTGTGAAGAAAGGGGTCATGGGGAATTGTAATGACAATAGAGAAATGTGATGAAAATGGTCAGCAAGCAAAGTGATTAAAGTGGTCATTTAGAATTGTCATGAAAAACTATATAGAGCATTGTGATGGCAAAGGTCATGGAGAACTGTGATGACCAGGGTCATGTAACATTGTGACGACACGGTCATGGAACATTGTGATGACAAGAATTATGGAGCATTGTGATGACAAGGGCCATGGAGCATTGTGATGACACGGTCATGGAACAATGTGATGACAAGAATTCTGGAGCAGTGTGATGACAAGGGCCATGGAGCATTGTGATGACATGGTCATCGAACATTGTGATGACAAGAATTATGGAGCATTGTGATGACACGGTCATGGAACATTGTGATGACAAGAATTCTGGAGCATTGTAATGACAAGGGCCATGGTGCATTGTGATGACACGGTCATGGAACTTTGTGATGACAAGCAATCTGGAGCATTGTGATGAAAAGGGCCATGGAGCATTGTGATGACACGGTCATGGAACATTGTGATGACAAGAATTCTGGAGCATTGTGATGACAAGGGCCAAGGAGCATTGTGATGACATGGTCATGGAACATTGTGATGACAAGAATTCTGGAGCATTGTGATGACACGGTCATGGAACATTGTGATGACAAGAATTATGGAGCATTGTGATGACACGGTCATGGAACATTGTGATGAGAAGAATTATGGAGCATTTTGATGACACGGTCATGGAACATTTTGATGACAAGAATTCTGGAGCATTGTGATGACAAGGGCCATGGAGCATTGTGATGACACGGTCATGGAACATTGTGATGACAAGAATTGTGGAGCATTGTGATGACAAGGGCCATGGTGCATTGTGATGACACGGTCATGAAACTTTGTGATGACAAGCAATCTGGAGCATTGTGATGAAAAGGGCCATGGAGCATTGTGATGACAAGAATTCTGGAGCATTGTGATGACAAAGGCCATGGAGAATTGTGATGACATGGTCATGGAACATGGTGATGACAAGAATTCTATAGCATTGTGATAACAAGGGCCATGGAGCATTGTGATGACAAGTGTCATGGAGCATTGTAATGAGAGGTTTCATTGTGCACCGTGATGACAAGGGGGATGGAGTATTGTGATGAAACTGGTCCTGGAGCATTGTGATAACAAAAAACATTGAGCATTGTGATGACAGGCATCATGGAGCATTGTGAAGAAAGGGGTCATGGGGAATTGTAATGACAATAGAGAAATGTGATGAAAATGGTCAGCAAGCAAAGTGATTAAAGTGGTCATTTAGAATTGTCATGAAAAACTATATAGAGCATTGTGATGACAAACGTCATGGAGAACTGTGATGACCAGGGTCATGTAGCATTGTGATGACACGGTCATGGAACATTGTGATGACAAGAATTATGGAGCATTGTGATGACACGGTCATGGAACATTGTGATGACAAGAATTCTGGAGCCTTGTGATGACAAGGGCCAAGGAACATTGTGATGACATGGTCATGGAACATTGTGATGAAAAGAATTCTGGAGCATTGTAATGACAAGGGCCATGGTGCATTGTGATGACACGGTCATGGAACTTTGTGATGACAAGAATTCTGGAGCATTGTGATGAGAAAGGCCATGGAGAATTGTGATGACATGGTCATGGAACATGGTGATGACAAGAATTCTGGAGCATTGTGATGACAAGGGCCATGGAGCATTGTGATGACAAGTGTCAAGGAGCATTGTAATGAGAGGTTTCATTGTGCACCGTGATGACAAGGGGGATGGAGTATTGTGATGAAACTTGTCCTGGAGCATTGTGATAACAAAAGCCATTGAGCATTGTGATGACAGGCATCATGGAGCATTGTAAAGAAAGGGGTCATGGGGAATTGTAATGACAATAGAGAAATGTGATGAAAATGGTCAGCAAGCAAAGTGATTAAAGTGGTCATTTAGAATTGTCATGAAAAACTATATAGAGCATTGTGATGGCAAAGGTCATGGAGAACAGTGATGACCAGGGTCATGTAGCATTGTGATGACACGGTCATGGAACATTGTGATGACAAGAATTCTGGAGCATTGTGATGACAAGGGCCATGGAGCATTGTGATGACACGGTCATGGAACATTGTGATGACAAGAATTCTGGAGCATTGTGATTACAAGGGCCATGGAGCATTGTGATGACACGGTCATGGAACATTGTGATGACAAGAATTCTGGAGCATTGTGCTAACAAGGGCCATGGAGCATTGTGATGACACGGTCATGGAACATTGTGATGACAAGCAATCTGGAGCATTGTGATGAAAAGGGCCATGGAGCATTGTGATGACATGGTCATGGAACATTGTGATGACAAGAATTCTGGAGCATTGTGATGACACGGTCATGGAACATTTTGATGGCAAGAATTATGGAGCATTGTGATGACACGGTCTTGGAACCTTGTGATGACAAGAATTCTGGAGCATTGTGATGACAAGGGCCATGGAGCATTCTGATGACACGGTCATGGAACACTGTGATGACAAGAATTCTGGAGCATTGTGATGACAAGGGCCATGGTGCATTGTGATGACACGGTCATGGAACTTTGTGATGACAAGCATTATGGAGAATTGTGATGACAAGGGCCATGGAGCATTGTGATGACACGGTCATGGAACATTGTGATGACAAGAATTCTGGAGCATTGTGATGACAAGAATTCTGGAGCATTGTGATGACACGGTCATGGAACATTGTGATGACAAGAATTCTGGAGCCTTGTGATGACAAGGGCCAAGGAACATTGTGATGACATGGTCATGGAACATTGTGATGAAAAGAATTCTGGAGCATTGTAATGACAAGGGCCATGGTGCATTGTGATGACACGGTCATGGAACTTTGTGATGACAAGAATTCTGGAGCATTGTGATGAGAAAGGCCATGGAGAATTGTGATGACATGGTCATGGAACATGGTGATGACAAGAATTCTGGAGCATTGTGATGACAAGGGCCATGGAGCATTGTGATGACAAGTGTCACGGAGCATTGTAATGAGAGGTTTCATTGTGCACCGTGATGACAAGGGGGATGGAGTATTGTGATGAAACTTGTCCTGGAGCATTGTGATAACAAAAGCCATTGAGCATTGTGATGACAGGCATCATGGAGCATTGTAAAGAAAGGGGTCATGGGGAATTGTAATGACAATAGAGAAATGTGATGAAAATGGTCAGCAAGCAAAGTGATTAAAGTGGTCATTTAGAATTGTCATGAAAAACTATATAGAGCATTGTGATGGCAAAGGTCATGGAGAACAGTGATGACCAGGGTCATGTAGCATTGTGATGACACGGTCATGGAACATTGTGATGACAAGAATTCTGGAGCATTGTGATGACAAGGGCCATGGAGCATTGTGATGACACGGTCATGGAACATTGTGATGACAAGAATTCTGGAGCATTGTGATTACAAGGGCCATGGAGCATTGTGATGACACGGTCATGGAACATTGTGATGACAAGAATTCTGGAGCATTGTGCTAACAAGGGCCATGGAGCATTGTGATGACACGGTCATGGAACATTGTGATGACAAGCAATCTGGAGCATTGTGATGAAAAGGGCCATGGAGCATTGTGATGACATGGTCATGGAACATTGTGATGACAAGAATTCTGGAGCATTGTGATGACACGGTCATGGAACATTTTGATGGCAAGAATTATGGAGCATTGTGATGACACGGTCTTGGAACCTTGTGATGACAAGAATTCTGGAGCATTGTGATGACAAGGGCCATGGAGCATTCTGATGACACGGTCATGGAACACTGTGATGACAAGAATTCTGGAGCATTGTGATGACAAGGGCCATGGTGCATTGTGATGACACGGTCATGGAACTTTGTGATGACAAGCATTATGGAGAATTGTGATGACAAGGGCCATGGAGCATTGTGATGACACGGTCATGGAACATTGTGATGACAAGAATTCTGGAGCATTGTGATGACAAGAATTCTGGAGCATTGTGATGACACGGTCATGGAACATTGTGATGACAAGAATTCTGGAGCATTGTGATGACAAGAATTCTGGAGCATTGTGATGACATGGTCATGGAACTATGTGATGACAAGAATTCTGGAGCATTGTGATGACACGGTCATGGAACATTTTGATGACAAGAATTATGGAGCATTGTGATGACACGGTCATGGAACCTTGTGATGACAAGAATTCTGGAGCATTGTGATGACAAGGGCCATGGAGCATTGTGATGACACGGTCATGGAACACTGTGATGACAAGAATTCTGGAGCATTGTGATGACAAGGGCCATGGAGCATTGTGATGACACGGTCATGGAACATTGTGATGACAAGAATTCTGGAGCATTGTGCTGACAAGGGCCATGGAGCATTGTGATGATACGGTCATCGAACATTGTGATGACAGGAATTCTGGAGCATTGTGATGACACGGTCATGGAACATTGTGATGACAAGAAATCTGGAGCATTGTGATGACAATGGCCATGGAGCATTGTGATGACACGGTCATGGAACATTGTGATGACAAGAATTCTGGAGCATTGTGATGACACGGACCATTGTGAATTGTGATGACATCTGTCTTGTGGCATTGATATGACAGTGGTCATCTAGAATTGTAATGAAAAGTATCATGGAGCACTGTGATGACAGGGGCCATGGAACATTTTGATGACAAAGGCCATGGAGCATTGTGATGACTAGTGCCATGGGGCTTTTTATGACATTGGCATGGAGCATTATGATGACAATAATTTTGGAGCATTTTGATGACAAGTGCATGGAACATTGTGATGACAGGGCCCATGGAGTATTTTAATGAAAAGGGAAGGGAACATTGTGATTAATGAATTCATGGAGCATTGTGATTAAACAGGCCATGGAGAATTGAGATGACAGGCGTCATGAGGCATGGTGATGACAGTGGTCATGGAGCATTGTGATGAAATAGATCATGGAGCAATATGATAACAGGGGCCATGGAGCATTGTGATGACAGGTGTATTGGAGTATTGTGATGAAAGTAGTCATGAATCATTGTGATGACATGTGTCCTGGATCACTCTGATGACACGGTTCATCGAGTATTGTGATGAAAAGGGTCATAGCGAATTGTAATGACAGGTGTCATGGGGCATTGTGATGATATTGATCATCTAGGAATTGTGATGAAAGGTATCATGGAGCACTGTGAAGACTGGGGGCATGAAGCATTGTTATGAAAATTGTCCTGGATTATTGTGATGACAGCAGTCATAGAAAATTGTGATGACACGTGTTATGCAGCATTGTGTTGACAAGGGTATGGACTATTGTGATGACAATGGTCATGGAGCAATGTGATGAAAGTTTTCATGGAACATCCTGATGAAAAGTGCCTGGGAGCATTGTGACGATAAAGGCCAAGGAGCATTATGATGACAAGTGTCATGGAGCATTGTAATGAAAGGTTTCATTGTGCACTGTGATGACAAGGGTGATGGAGTATAGTGATGAAACTGGTCCTGGAGCATTGTGATAACAAAAGCCATGGAGCATTGTAATGACAGGCATCATGGAGCATTGTGAAGAAAAGGGCCATGGGGAATTGTAATGACAATAGAGAAATGTGACGAAAATGGTCAGCGAGCATAGTGATTAAAATAGTCATTGACTTCAATAAGTGGTGCTGGGAAAACTGGACAGCCACATGTAAAAGAATGAAATTAGAATACTCCCTAACACCATACACAAAAATAAACTCAAAATGGATTAGAGACCTAAATATAAGACTGGCCACTATAAAACTCTTAGAGGAAAACATAGGAAGAACACTCTTTGACATAAATCACAGCAAGATCTTTTTCGATCCACCTCCTAGAGTAATGGAAATAAAAACAAAAATAAACAAGTGGGACCTAATGAAACTTCAAAGCTTTTGCACAGCAAAGGAAACCGTAAACAAGACGAAAAGACAACCCTCAGAATGGGAGAAAATATTTGCAAATGAATCAACGGACAAAGGATTAATCTCCAAAATATATAAACAGCTCATTCAGCTCAATATCAAAGAAACAAACACCCCAATCCAAAAATGGGCAGAAGACCTAAATAGACATTTCTCCAAAGAAGACATACAGACAGCCACAAAGCACATGAAAAGATGCTCAACATCACTAATTATTAGAGAAATGCAAATCAAAACTACAATGAGGTATCACCTCACTCCTGTTAGAATGGGCATCATCAGAAAATCTACAAACAACAAATGCTGGAGAGGGTGTGGAGAAAAGGGAACCCTCTTGCACTGTTGGTGGGAATGTAAATTGATACAGCCACTATGGAGAACAATATGGAGGTTCCTTAAAAAACTAAAAATAGAATTACCATATGACCCAGCAATCCCACTACGGGGCATATACCCAGAGAAAACCGTAATTCAAAAAGACACGTACACCCAAATGTTCATTGCAGCACTATTTACAATAGCCAGGTCATGGAAGCAACCTAAATGCCCATCAACAGACGAATGGATAAAGAAGTTGTGGTACATATATACAATGGAATATTACTCAGCCATAAAAAGGAACGAAATTGAGTCATTTGTTGAGAAGTGGATGGATCTAGAGACTGTCATACATAGTGAAGTAAGTCAGAAAGAGAAAAACAAATATCGTATATTAATGCATGTATGTGGAACCTAGAAACATGGTACAGATGAGCCAGTTTGCAGGGCAGAAGTTGAGACACAGATGTAGAGAATGGACATATGGACACCAAGGGGGGAAAACTGCGATGAGGTGGGAATGGTGGTGTGCTGATTTGGGCGATTGGGATTGACATGTATACACTGATGTGTATAAAACTGATGCCTAATAAGAACCTGCAGTATAAAAAAACAAACAAAACAACTAATACTAAACTTTCATTGGGTTATTTTTATGGAAATATGTTAATATAAATGTTTCAGACATTACATGAAATTTCTAAAAATCTTATATGTGTATGGAAATATGTATGGAAATATGTTAATATAAATGTTTCAGACATTACATGAAATTTCTAAAAATCTTATATTTGTATTTGTATGGAAATATGTATGGAAATATGTTAATATAAATGTTTCAGACATTACATGAAATTACATGAAATTTCTAAAAATCTTATATTTGTATTTGTATGGAAATATGTATGGAAATATGTTAATATAAATGTTTCAGACATTACATGAAATTTCTAAAAATCTTATATTTGTAGTTGTATGGAAATATGTATGGAAATATGTTAATATAAATGTTTCAGACATTACATGAAATTTCTATAAATCTTATATTTGTAGTTGTATGGAAATATGTATGGAAATATGTTAATATAAATGTTTCAGACATTACATGAAATTTCTAAAAATCTTATATTTGTATTTGTATGGAAATATGTATGGAAATATGATAATATAAATGTTTCAGACATTACAGGAAACGTCTAAAAATCTTATATGTTCTGGTATAATGTTATAAGTAATAATCCTAGTTATTACTTTAAAATGTATATCTCAGAAATAACTAATTTTCTTGTCAACTGTGTTATTATGAACTTTCATCAAATCTTTAACCATGGTCATTTTTAAGTCTTTTGTCATTTACAGACAGTTCTGGGTGTACTCTGATGATTTTGCAAATATGTTCCTATAAAAGGGTTTCATCTTCAAGAAATTCATGGAAAAGACTCTGACAAGTACAGGTTTCTGGTAACTGACTGTACTGCTGAACTGAATGAATAAGCATTTTCAGAACTCTAATGAAAAACTGATGAACTCATAAAAGTGCTAACAAAAGATCAAGATGAAAAAAAGAAATTAATTACATGGGACTGAGTGAACTGATGAGGATGAGTATAATTTTTGTGACTTTCTGTCTGAATTAAAAAAAAAATCCCACAAGGACTCAGAGGAAAAGAATATACAAATCAATTTTCACTGCAAAGTAAAGGAGCTGTTACAGTGGAGGATTACTGGACTGAATGTCAATATTATGACATAGTATAAGTGTGTTTCATGTTTGGTAATTGCAATCATTGTTGCTTTTGTTGTGGTCATCCATGTACAATGCTTGGTGTCAGTCTATTTATCTCTTGTAAAAATAAAATACACTGTGTGTGTGTGGAAAAAAAAAAAAAAAGAAAACCAAGTAATCCAATTGAAAAATGGGCAGAGGACCTGAATAGACATTTTTTCAAAGAAGATATACAAATGGCTAACAGGTATATGAAAAGGTGCTCTACATCACTAATCACCAGAGAAATGTAAATCAAAACCACATATGAGCCTCAAGCCTGTTAGATGGCTATTCTCAAAAAGGCAAGAGATGACAAGTGTTGGTGAGGATGTGGAGAAAAGGGAGCCCTGTTGCACTATTGGTGGGAATGTAAATTGATGCAGCTACTATGGTAAATGGTCTGGTGGTTCCTCAAAAAAATTAAAAAATAGAACTACCATAAGACCTAGCAATCCCATTTCGGGTATACATCCAAAAGAAATAAAGTTACTTTTGATCAATTATCAAAAAAAAAAAAAATGGTCATTGAGAATTGTGATGAAAAGCGACATAGAGCATTGTGATGACAAAGGTCATGGAGAACTGTGATGACCAGGGTCATGTAGCATTGTGATGACATGGTCATGGAACATTGTGATGACAAGAATTCTGGAGCATTGTGATGACAAGGGCCATGGAGCATTGTGATGACACGGTCATGGAACATTGTGATGACCAGAATTCTGGAGCATTGTGAAGACAAGGGCCATGGAGCATTGTGATGACACTGTCAAGGAACATTGAGATGAAAAGAATTCTGGAGCATTGTGATAAAAGGGCATGGAACATTGTGATTAAAGGTGACAGGGAGCATTGTGATGATATGGGCAGAGATCTTTGTGGTGACAGGGATCATGGAGCTTTTTGGTAAGAGGAGCCAAGGAGATTTGTGATGGCAGGCGTCATGGTGCATTGTGATGACAGCGGTCTTGGAGCATTGTGATGAAAGTAGTCATGGATCATTGTGATGACATGTGTCCTGGAACACTGTGATGACACAGTTCATCGACTATTGTGATGACAGCAGTCATAGCGAATTGTGATGACAGGTGTCATCGGGCATTGTGATGACATTGATCATCTAGCAATTGTGATGAAAGGTATCTTGGAGCACTGTGATGATTAGGGGCATGAAGCATTGTAATGAAAATTGTCCTGGAATATTGTGATGACAGCAGTCATGGAGAATTGTGATGACAGGGATTCTGCAGCATTGTGTCGACAAGGGTATGGACTATTGTGATGACAATGGTCATGGAGCAATGTGATGAAAGTTGTCATGGAACATCGTGATGAAAAGTGCCTGGGAGCATTGTGACAATAAAGGCCATGGAGCATTGTGATGACAAGTGTCATGGAGCATTGTAATGAGAGGTTTCATTGTGCAACATGATGACAAGGGGGATGGAGTATTGTGATAAAACGGGTCCTGGAGCATTGTGATAACAAAAGCCATGGAGCCTGGTGATGACAGGCATCATGGAGCACTGTGAAGAAAGGGCAATGGGGAATTGTAATGACAATAGAGAAATGTGATGAAAATGGTCACCGAGCATAGTGATTAAAGTGGTCTTTGAGAATTGTGATGAAAAGCGACATAGAGCATTGTGATGACAAAGGTCATGGAGAACTGTGATAACCAGGGTCATGTAGCATTGTGATGACACGGTCATGGAACGTTGTGATGACAAGAATTCTGGAGCATTGTGATGACACGGGCCATGGAGAATTGTGATGACATGGTCATGGAACATTGTGATGACAAGAATTCCGGAGCACTGTGTTGACAAGGGCCATGGAGCATTGTGATGACAAGTGTCATGGAGCATTGTAATGAAAGGTTTCATTGTGCACCGTGATGACATGTGGGAAGGAGTATTGTGATGAAACTCATCCTGGAGCATTGTGATAACAAAAGCCATGGAGCTTTGTGATGACAGGCATCATGGAGCATTGTGAAGAAAGGGGCAATGCGGAATTGTAATGACAATAGAGAAAGGTGAGGAAAATGGTCAGCGAGCATAGTGATTAAAGTGGTCTTTGAGAATTGTGATGAAAAGCGACATAGAGCATTGTGATGACAAAGGTCATGGAGAACTGTGATGACCAGGGTCATGTAGCATTTGATGACACGGTCATGGAACATTGTCATGACAAGAATTCTGGAGCATTGTGATGAAACGGCATGGAGCATTGTGACTAAAGGTGACAAGTAGCACTGTGATGATATGGGCAGAGATATTTGTAATGACATGGGTCATGGAGCATTGTGATGACACGGACCATTGCAAATTGTGATGACATCTGTCATGTGGCATTGTTATGACAGTGGTCATCTAGAATTGTAATGAAAAGTATCATGGAGCACTGTGATGACAGGGGCCATTGAACATTGTGATGACAAAGGCCATGGAGCATTGTGATGACTAGTGCCATGGGGCTTTTTTATGACATTGGCATGGAGCATTATGATGACAAGAATTGTGGAGCATTTTGATGACAAGGGCATGGAGCATTGTGATGACAGGGCCCATGGAGCATTTTGATGAAAAGGGAAGGGAACATTGTGATGACTGAGTTCATGGAGCATTGTGATTAAACGGGCCATGGAGCATTGAGATGACAGGCGTCATGAGGCATGGTCATGACAGTGGTCATGGAGCATTGTTATGAAAGAGATCATGGAGCAATATGATAACAGTGGCCATGGAGCATTGTGATGACAGGTGTATTGGAGCATTGTGATGAAAGTAGTCATGCATCATTGTGATGACATGTGTCGTAGATCACTGTGATGACACGGTTCATCGAGTATTGTGATGACAAGGGTCATAGCGAATTGTGATGACAGGTGTCATGGGGCATATTGATGACATTGTTCATCTAGGAATTGTGATGAAAGGTATCATGGAGCACTGTGAAGACTGGGGGCATGAAGCATTGTTATGAAAATTGTCCTGGATTATTGTGATGACAGCAGTCATCTAAAATTGTAATAACACGGATTATGCAGCATTGTGTTGACAAGGGTATGGACTATTGTGATGACAATAGTCATGGAGGAATGTCATGAAAGTTTTCATGGAACATCGTGATGAAAAGTGCCTGGGAGCATTGTGACGATAAAGGACATGGAGCATTGTGATGACAAGTGTCATGGAGCATTGTAATGAAAGGTTACATTGTGCACTGTGATGACAAGGGGGATGGAGTATAGTGATGAAACTGGTCCTGGAGCATTGTGATAATAAAAGCCTTGGAACATTGTCATGAAAGGCATCATGGAGCATTGTGAAGGAAGGGGCCATGGGGAATTGTAATGACAATAGAGAAATGTGATGAAAATGGTCAGCGAGCATAGTGATTAAAGTGGTCATTGAGAATTGTGATGAAAAGCGATATAGAGTATTGTGATGACAAAGGTCATGGAGAACTGTGATGACCAGGGTCATGTAGCATTGTGATGACTCGGTCATGGAACATTGTGATGACAAGAATTCTGGAGCATTGTGATGACAAGGGCCATGGAGCTTTGTGATGACACGGTCATGGAACATTGTGATGACAAGAAATCTGGAGCATTGTGATGACAAGGGCCATGGAGCATTGTGATGACAGGCATCATGGAGCATTTTAAAGAAAGGGGCAATGGGGAATTGTAATGACAATAGAGAAATGTGAGGAAAATGGTCACTGAGCATAGTGATTAAACTGGTCTTTGAGAATTGTGATGAAAAGCGACATAGAGCATTGTGAAGACAAAGGTCATGGAGAACTGTGATAACCAGGGTCATGTAGCATTGTGATGACACGGTCATGGAACGTTGTGATGACAAGAGTTCTGGAGCATTTTGATGACATGGGCCATGGAGAATTGTGATGACATGGTCATGGAACATTGTGATGACAAGAATTCCGGAGCACTGTGTTGACAAGGGCCATGGAGCATTGTGATGACAAGGGTCATGGAGCATTGTAATGAAAGATTTCATTGTGCAAGGTGATGACATAGGGGATGGAGTATTGTGATGAAACTGGTCCTGGAGCATTGTGATAACAAAAGCCATGGAGCACTGTGATGACAGGCATCATGGAGCATTGTGAAGAAAGGGGACATGGGGAATTGTAATGACAATAGAGAAATGTGATGAAAATGATCAGCGAGCATAGTGATTAAAGTAGTCATTGAGAATTGCGATGAAAAGCGACATACAACATTGTGTTGACAAAGGTCATGGAGAAATGTGATGACCAGGGTCATGTAGCATTGTGATGACACGATCACGGAACATTGTGATGAAAAGTATTCTGGAGCATTGTGATGACAAGGGCCATGGAGCATTGTGATGACAAGGTCATGGAACACTGTGATGACAAGAAATCTGGAGCATTGTGATGACAAGGGACATACAGCATTGTGATGACACGGTCATGGAACATTGTGATGACAAGAAATCTGGAGCATTGTGATGACAAGGGCCATGGAGTATTGTGATGACACAGTCATGGAACATTGTGATGACAAGAATTCTGGAGCATTGTGATGACAAGGGCCATGGAGAATTGTGATGACATGGTCATGGAACATTGTGATGACAAGAATACTGGAGCATTGTGATGATAAGGGCCATGGAGCATTGTGATGACAAGGGTCATTTAGCATTGTAATGAGAGGTTTCATTGTGCACGGTGATGACATATGGGATGGAGTATTGTGATGAAACTGGTCCTGGAGCATTGTGATAACAAATGCCATGGAGCATTGTGATGACAGGCATCATGGAGCATTGTGAAGAAAGGGGAATGGGGAATTGTAATGAAAATAGAGAAATGTGATGAAAATGGTCAGCGAGCATAGTGATTAAAGTGGTCTTTGAGAATTGTGATGAAAAGCGACATAGAGCATTGTGATGACAAAGGTCATGGAGAACTGTAATAACCAGGGTCATGTAGCATTGTGAGGACACGGTCATGGAACGTTGTGATGACAAGAATAATGGAGCATTGTGATGACACGGTCATGGAACATTGTGATGATAAAAATTCTGGTGCATTGTGATGACAAGGGCCATGGAGAATTGTAAAGAAATATTTCATTGTGCACTGTGGTGACAAGGCGGAGGAAGTATTGTGATGAAACTGGTCCTGAAGCATTGTGATAACAAAAGCCATGGAGCACTTTGATCACAGGCATCATGGAGCATTGTGAAGAAAGGGGCCATGTGGAATTGTAATGACAATAGAGAAATGTGATGAAAATGGTCAGCGAGCATAGTGATTAATGTGGTCCTTGAGAATTGTGATAACATGGTCATGGAACACTGGGATGACAAGAATTCTGGAGCATTGTGATGACAAGGGCCATGGAGCATTGTGATGACACGGTCATGGAACATTGTGATGACAAGAATTCTGGAGCATTGTGATGAAAAGGGCCATGGAGCATTTTGATGACAAGTGTCATGGAGCATTGTAATGAGAGGTTTCATTGTGCACCGTGATGACAAGGGGGATGGAGTATTGTGATGAAACTGGTCCTGGAGCATTGTGATAACAAAAGCCATTGAGCATTGTGATGACAGGCATCATGGAGCATTGTGAAGAAAGGGGTCATGGGGAATTGTAATGACAATAGAGAAATGTGATGAAAATGGTCAGCAAGCAAAGTGATTAAAGTGGTCATTTAGAATTGTCATGAAAAACTATATAGAGCATTGTGATGGCAAAGGTCATGGAGAACTGTGATGACCAGGGTCATGTAACATTGTGACGACACGGTCATGGAACATTGTGATGACAAGAATTATGGAGCATTGTGATGACACGATCATTGAACATTGTGATGACAAGAATTCTGGAGCATTGTGATGACAAGGGCCATGGAGCATTGTGATGACACGGTCATGGAACAATGTGATGACAAGAATTCTGGAGCAGTGTGATGACAAGGGCCATGGAGCATTGTGATGACATGGTCATCGAACATTGTGATGACAAGAATTATGGAGCATTGTGATGACACGGTCATGGAACATTGTGATGACAAGAATTCTGGAGCCTTGTGATGACAAGGGCCATGGAACATTGTGATGACATGGTCATGGAACATTGTGATGAAAAGAATTCTGGAGCATTGTAATGACAAGGGCCATGGTGCATTGTGATGACACGGTCATGGAACTTTGTGATGACAAGCAATCTGGAGCATTGTGATGAAAAGGGCCATGGAGCATTGTGATGACACGGTCATGGAACATTGTGATGACAAGAATTCTGGAGCATTGTGATGACAAGGGCCAAGGAGCATTGTGATGACATGGTCATGGAACATTGTGATGATAAGAATTCTGGAGCATTGTGATGACACGGTCATGGAACATTGTGATGACAAGAATTATGGAGCATTGTGATGACACGGTCATGGAACATTGTGATGAGAAGAATTATGGAGCATTTTGATGACACGGTCATGGAACATTTTGATGACAAGAATTCTGGAGCATTGGGATGACAAGGGCCATGGAGCATTGTGATAACACGGTCATGGAACATTGTGATGACAAGAATTGTGGAGCATTGTGATGACAAGGGCCATGGTGCATTGTGATGACACGGTCATGAAACTTTGTGATGACAAGCAATCTGGAGCATTGTGATGAAAAGGGCCATGGAGCATTGTGATGACAAGAATTCTGGAGCATTGTGATGACAAAGGCCATGGAGAATTGTGATGACATGGTCATGGAACATGGTGATGACAAGAATTCTATAGCATTGTGATAACAAGGGCCATGGAGCATTGTGATGACAAGTGTCATGGAGCATTGTAATGAGAGGTTTCATTGTGCACCGTGATGACAAGGGGGATGGAGTATTGTGATGAAACTGGTCCTGGAGCATTGTGATAACAAAAACCATTGAGCATTGTGATGACAGGCATCATGGAGCATTGTGAAGAAAGGGGTCATGGGGAATTGTAATGACAATAGAGAAATGTGATGAAAATGGTCAGCAAGCAAAGTGATTAAAGTTGTCATTTAGAATTGTCATGAAAAACTATATAGAGCATTGTGATGACAAACGTCATGGAGAACTGTGATGACCAGGGTCATGTAGCATTGTGATGACACGGTCATGGAACATTGTGATGACAAGAATTCTGGAGCATTGTGATGACAAGGGCCATGGAGCATTGTGATGACACGGTCATGGAACATTGTGATGAAAAGAATTCTGGAGAATTGTGATGACAAGGGCCATGGAGCATTGTGATGACCTGGTCATGGAACATTGTGATGACAAGAATTCTGGAGCATTTTGATGACACGGTCATGGAACATTGTGATGACAAGGATTATGGAGCATTGTGATGACAAGGGCCATGGTGCAATGTGATGACACGGTCATGGAACATTGTGATGACAGGCAATCTGGAGCATTGTGATGACAAGGGCCATGGAGCATTGTGATGACAAGTGTCACGGAGCATTGTAATGAGAGGTTTCATTGTGCACCGTGATGACAAGTGGGATGGAGTATTGTGATGAAACTGGTCCTGGAGCATTGTGATAACAAAAGCCATTGAGCATTGTGATGACAGGCATCATGGAGCATTGTGAAGAAAGGGGTCATGGGGAATTGTAATGACAATAGAGAAATGTGATGAAAATGGTCAGCAAGCAAATTGATTAAAGTGGTCATTTAGAATTGTCATGAAAAACTATATAGAGCATTGTGATGGCAAAGGTCATGGAGAACTGTGATGACCAGTGTCATGCAGCATTGTGATGACACGGTCATGGAACATTGTGATGACAAGAATTGTGGAGCATTGTGGTGACACAGTCATGGAACATTGTGATGACAAGAATTATGGAGCATTGTGATGACACGGTCATGGAACATTGTGATGACAAGAATTCTGGCGAATTGTGATGACAAGGGCCATGGAGCATTGTGATGACACGGTCATGGAACATTGTGATGACAAGAATTCTGGAGCATGGTGATGACAAGGGCCATGGAGCATTGTGGTGACACGGTGATGGAACATTGTGATGACAAGAATTCTGGAGCATTGTGATGACACGATCATGGAACATTGTGATGACAAGAATTCTGGAGCATTGTTATGACAAGGGCCATGGAGAATTGTGATGACATGGTCATGGAACATTGTGATGACAAGAAATCTGGAGCATTTTTATGACAAGGGCCATGGAGAATTGTGATGACATGGTCATGGAACATTGTGATGACAAGCAATCTGGAGCATTGTGATGACAAGGGCCATGGAGCATTGTGATGACAAGTGTCATGGAGCATTGTAATGAGAGGTTTCATTGTGCACAGTGATGACAAGGGGGATGGAGTATTGTGATGAAACTGGTCCTGGAGAATTGTGATAACAAAAGCCATTGAGCATTGTGAGGACAGGCATCATGGAGCATTTTGAAGAAAGAGGTCATGGGAAATTGTAATGACAATAGAGTAATGTGATGAAAATGGTCAGCAAGCAAAGTGATTAAAGTGGTCATTTAGAATTGTCATGAAAAACTACATAGAGCATTGTGATGACAAAGGTCATGGAGAACTGTGATGGCCAGGGTCATGTAGCATTGTGATGATACCGTCATGGAACATTGTGATGACAAGAATTATGGAGCATTGTGATGACACGGTCATGGAACATTGTGATGACAAGAATTCTGGAGCATTGTGATGACAAGGGCCATGGAGCATTGTGATGACACGGTCATGGAACATTGTGATGACAAGAATTCTGGAGCATTGTGATGACAAGGGCCATGGAGCATTGTGATGACACGGTCATGGAACATTGTGATGACAAGAATTCTGGAGCATTGTGATGACACGGTCATGGAACATGGTGATGACAAGAATTCTGGAGCATTGTGATGACATGTGTCATGGAGCATTGTAATGAAACTTTTCATTGTGCACCGTGATGACAAGGGGGATGGAGTATTGTGATGAAACTGGTCCTGGAGCCTTGTGATAACAAAAGCCATTGAGCATTGTGATGACAGTCATCATGGAGCATTGTGAAGAAAGGGGTCATGGGGAATTGTAATGACAATAGAGAAATGGGATGAAAATGGTCAGCGAGCATAGTGATTAAAGTGGTCTTTGAGAATTGTGATGAAAAGCGACATAGAGCATTGTGATGACAAAGGTCATGGAGGACTGTGATGACCAGGGTCATGTACCATTGTGATGACATGGTCATGGAACATTTTGATGACAAGAATTATGGGGCATTGTGATGACAAGGGCCATGGAGCATTGTGATGACACGGTCATGGAACATTGTGATGACCAGTATTCTGGAGCATTGTGATGACAAGGGCCATGGAGCATTGTGATGACACGGTCATGGAACATTGTGATGACCAGAATTCTGGAGCATTGTGATGACAAGGGCCATGGAGCATTGTGATGACACGGTTATGGAATATTGTGATGACAAGAATTCTGGAGCATTGTGATGACAAGGGCCATGGTGCATTGTGATGATACGGTCATGGAACTTTGTGATGACAACCAATCTGGAGCATTGTGATGACAAGGGCCATGGAGCATTGTGAAGACAAGTGTCATGGAGCATTGTAATGAGAGGTTTCATTGTGCAGAGTGATGACAAGGGGGATGGAGTATTGTGATGAAACTGGTCCTGGAGCATTGTGATAACAAAAGTCATTGAGCATTGTGATGACAGGCATCATGGAGCATTGTGAAGAAAGGGGTGATGGGAAATTGTAATGACAATAGAGAAATGTGATGAAAATGTTCAGCAAGCAAAGTGATTAAAGTGGTCATTTAGAATTGTCATGAAAAACTATATAGAGCATTGTGATGACAAAGGTCATGGAGAACTGTGATGACCAGGGTCATGTAGCATTGTGATGACACGGTCATGGAACATTGTGATGACAAGAATTATGGAGCATTTTGATGACACGGTCATGGAACATTGTGATGACAAGAATTCTGGAGCATTGTGATGACAAGGGCCATGGAACATTGTGATGACACGGTCATGGAACATTGTGATGACAAGAATTCTGGAGCATTGTGATGACAAGGGCCATGGTGCATTGTGATGACACGGTCATGGAACTTTGTGATGACAAGCAATCTGGAGCATTGTGATGAAAAGGGACATGGAGCATTGTGATGACAAGTGTCATGGAGCATTGTAATGAGAGGTTTCATTGTGCACCGTGATGACAAGGGGGATGAAGTATTGTGATGAATCTGGTCCTGGAGCATTGTGATAACAAAATCCATTGAGCATTGTGATGACAGGCATCATGGAGCATTGTGAAGAAAGAGGTCATGGGAAATTGTAATGACAATAGAGAAATGTGATGAAAATGGTCAGCAAGCAAAGTGATTAAAGAGGTCATTTACAATTGTGATGAAAATCTATATAGAGCATTGTGATGACAAAGGTCATGGAGAACTGTGATGACCAAGGTCATGTAGCATTGTGATGACACGGTCATGGAACAATGTGATGACAGGAATTCTGGAGCATTGTGATGACAAGGGCCATGGAGCATTGTGATGACACGGTTATGGAATATTGTGATGACAAGAATTCTGGAGCATTGTGATGACAAGGGCCATGGTGCATTGTGATGATACGGTCATGGAACTTTGTGATGACAAGCAATCTGGAGCATTGTGATGACAAGGGCCATGGAGCATTGTGAAGACAAGTGTCATGGAGCATTGTAATGAGAGGTTTCATTGTGCACAGTGATGACAAGGGGGATGGAGTATTGTGATGAAACTGGTCCTGGAGCATTGTGATAACAAAAGTCATTGAGCATTGTGATGACAGGCATCATGGAGCATTGTGAAGAAAGGGGTCATGGGAAATTGTAATGACAATAGAGAAATGTGATGAAAATGTTCAGCAAGCAAAGTGATTAAAGTGGTCATTTAGAATTGTCATGAAAAACTATATAGAGCATTGTGATGACAAAGGTCATGGAGAACTGTGATGACCAGGGTCATGTAGCATTGTGATGACACGGTCATGGAACATTGTGATGACAAGAATTATGGAGCATTTTGATGACACGGTCATGGAACATTGTGATGACAAGAATTCTGGAGCATTGTGATGACAAGGGCCATGGAACATTGTGATGACACGGTCATGGAACATTGTGATGACAAGAATTCTGGAGCATTGTGATGACAAGGGCCATGGTGCATTGTGATGACACGGTCATGGAACTTTGTGATGACAAGCAATCTGGAGCATTGTGATGAAAAGGGACATGGAGCATTGTGATGACAAGTGTCATGAAGCATTGTAATGAGAGGTTTCATTGTGCACCGTGATGACAAGGGGGATGAAGTATTGTGATGAATCTGGTCCTGGAGCATTGTGATAACAAAATCCATTGAGCATTGTGATGACAGGCATCATGGAGCATTGTGAAGAAAGAGGTCATGGGAAATTGTAATGACAATAGAGAAATGTGATGAAAATGGTCAGCAAGCAAAGTGATTAAAGAGGTCATTTACAATTGTGATGAAAAACTATATAGAGCATTGTGATGACAAAGGTCATGGAGAACTGTGATGACCAAGGTCATGTAGCATTGTGATGACACGGTCATGGAACATTGTGATGACAGGAATTCTGGAGCATTGTGATGATAAGGGCCATGGAGCATTGTGATGACATGAACATGGAACATTGTGATGACCAGAATTCTGGAGCATTGTGATGACAAGGGCCATGGAGCATTGTGATGACACGGTCATGGAACATTGTGATGACAAAAATTATGGAGCATTGTGATGACACGATCATGGAACATTGTGATGACAAGAATTCTGGAGCATTGTGATGACAAGGGCCATGGAGCATTGTGATGACACGGTCATGGAACAATGTGATGAAAAGAATTCTGGAGCATTGTGATGACAAGGGCCATGGAGCATTGTGATGACACGGTCATGGAACATTGTGATGACAAGAATTCTGGAGCATTGTGATGACAAGGGCCATGGAGCATTGTGATGACACGGTCATGGAACATTGTGATGACAAGAATTCTGGAGCATTGTGATGACAAGGGACATGGAGCATTGTGATGACACGGTCATGGAACATTTTGATGAGAAGAATTCTGGAGCATTGTGATGACATGTGTCATGGAGCATTGTAATGAAACATTACATTGTGCAACGTGATGACAAGAGGGTTGGAGTATTCTGATGAAACTGGTCCTGGAGAATTGTGATAACAAAAGACATTGAGCATTGTGATGACAGGCATCATGGAGCATTGTGAAGAAAGGGGTCATGGAAAACTGTAATGAAAATAGAGAAATGTGATGAAAATGGTCAGCAAGCAAAGTGATTAAAGTGGTCATTTACAATTGTCATGAAAAACTATATAGAGCATTGTGATGACACAGTCATGGAACATTGTGATGACAAGAATTATGGAGCATTGTGATGGCACGGTCATGGAACATTGTGATGACAAGAATTCTGGAGCATTGTGATGACAAGGGCCATGGAGCATTGTGATGACACGGTCATGGAACATTGTGATGACAAGAATTCTGGAGCATTGTGATGACAAGGGACATGGAGCATTGTGATGACATTGTTATGGAACATTGTGATGACAAGAATTCTGGAGCATTGTGATGACAAGGGCCATGGAGCATTGTGATGACACGGTCATGGAACATTGTGATGACAAGAATTCTGGAGCATTGTGATGACAAGGGACATGGAGCATTGTGATGACATTGTTATGGAACATTGTGATGACAAGAATTATGGAGCATTGTGATGGCACGGTCATGGAACATTCTGATGACCAGAATTCTGGAGCATTGTGATGACAAAAAGGCCATGGAGCATTGTGATGACACGGTCATGGAATATTTTGATGACAAGAATTCTGGAGCATTGTGATGACAAGGGCCATGGTGCATTGTGATGATACGGTCATGGAACTTTGTGATGACAAGCAATCTGGAGCATTGTGATGACAAGGGCCATGGAGCATTGTGAAGACAAGTGTCATGGAGCATTGTAATGAGAGGTTTCATTGTGCACAGTGATGACAAGGGGCATGGAGTATTGTGATGAAACTGGTCCTGGAGCATTGTGATAACAAAAGCCATTGAGCATTGTGATGACAGGCATCATGGAGCATTGTGAAGAAAGGGGTCATGGGAAATTGTAATGACAATAGAGAAATGTGATGAAAATGTTCAGCAAGCAAAGTGATTAAAGTGGTCATTTAGAATTGTCATGAAAATCTATATAGAGCATTGTGATGACAAATGTCATGGAGAACTGTGATGACCAGGGTCATGTAGCATTGTGATGACACGGTCATGGAACATTGTGATGACAAGAATTCTGGAGCATTGTGATGACAACGGCCAAAAAGCATTGTGATGACACGGTCATGGAACATTGTGATGACAAGTATTCTGGAGCATTGTGATGAAAAGGGCCAAGGAGCATTGTGATGACACCGTCATGGAACATTGTGATGAGAAGAATTCTGGAGCATTGTGATGACAAGGGCCATGGAGCATTGTGATGACAAGTGTCATGGAGCATTGTAATGAGAGGTTTCATTGTGCACCGTGATGACAAGGGGGATGAAGTATTTTGATGAAACGTGTCCTGGAGCATTGTGATAACAAAAGCCATTGAGCATTGTGATGACAGGCATCATGGAGCATTGTGAAGAAAGGGGTCATGGGAAATTGTAATGACAATAGAGAAATGTGATGAAAATGGTCAGCAAGCAAAGTGATTAAAGTGGTCATTTACAGTTGTCATGAAAAACTTTATAGAGCATTGTGATGACAAAGGTCATGGAGAACTGTGATGACACGGTCATGGAACATTGTGATGACAAGAATTCTGGAGCATTGTGATGACAAGGGCCATGGAGCATTGTGATGACACGGTCATGGAACATTTTGATGACCAGAATTCTGGAGCATTGTGATGACAAGGGCCATGGAGCATTGTGATGACACGGTCATGGAACATTGTGATGACAAGAATTCTGGAGCATTGTGATGTCAAGGGCCATGGAGAATTGTGATGACATGGTCATGGAACATGGTGATGACAAGAATTCTGTAGCATTGTGATAACAAGGGCCATGGAGCATTGTGATGACAAGTGTCGTGGAGCATTGTAATGAGAGGTTTCATTGTGCACCGTGATGACAAGGGGGATGGAGTATTGTGATGTAACTGGTCCTGGAGCATTGTGATAACAAAAGCCTTGAGCATTGTGATGACAGGCATCATGGAGCATTGTGAAGAAAGGGGTCATGGGAAATTGTAATGACAATAGAGAAATGTCATGAAAATGGTCAGCAAGCAAAGTGATTAAAGTGGTCATTTAGAATTGTCATGAAAAACTATATAGAACATTGTGATGACACGGTCATGGAACATTGTGATGACAAGAATTATGGAGCATTGTGATGACACGGTCATGGAACATTGTGATGAAAAGAATTCTGGAGCATTGTGATGACAAGGGCCATGGAGCATTGTGATGACACGGTCATGGAACATTGTGATGACAAGAATTCTGGAGCATTGTGATGACAACGGCCATGAAGCATTTTGATGACAGGGTCATGGAACATTGTGATGACAAGAATTCTGGAGCATTGTGATGACAAGTGCCATGGAGCATTGTGATGACACGGTCATGGAACATTGTGATGACAAGAATTCTGGAGCATTGTGATGACAAGGGCCAAGGAGCATTGTGATGACACGGTCATGGAACATTGTGATGACAAGTATTCTGGAGCATTGTGATGAGAAGGGCCAAGGAGCATTGTGATGACACGGTCATGGAACATTGTGATGAGAAGAATTCTGGAGCATTGTGATGACAAGGGCCATGGAGCATTGTGATGACAAGTGTCATGGAGCATTGTAGTGAGAGGTTTCCTTGTGCACCGTGATGACAAGGGGGATTAAGTATTTTGATGAAACTTGTCCTGGAGCATTGTGATAACAAAAGCCATTGAGCATTGTGATGACAGGCATCATGGAGCATTGTGAAGAAAGGGGTCATGGGAAATTGTAATGACAATAGAGAAATGTGATGAAAATGGTCAGCAAGCAAAGTGATTAAAGTGGTCATTTACAGTTGTCATGAAAAACTTTATAGAGCATTGTGATGACAAAGGTCATGGAGAACTGTGATGACACGGTCATGGAACATTGTGATGACAAGAATTCTGGAGCATTGTGATGACAAGGGCCATGGAGCATTGTGATGACACGGTCATGGAACATTTTGATGACCAGAATTCTGGAGCATTGTGATGACAAGGGCCATGGAGCATTGTGATGACACGGTCATGGAACATTGTGATGACAAGAATTCTGGAGCATTGTGATGTCAAGGGCCATGGAGAATTGTGATGACATGGTCATGGAACATGGTGATGACAAGAATTCTGTAGCATTGTGATAACAAGGGCCATGGAGCATTGTGATGACAAGTGTCGTGGAGCATTGTAATGAGAGGTTTCATTGTGCACCGTGATGACAAGGGGGATGGAGTATTGTGATGTAACTGGTCCTGGAGCATTGTGATAACAAAAGCCTTGAGCATTGTGATGACAGGCATCATGGAGCATTGTGAAGAAAGGGGTCATGGGAAATTGTAATGACAATAGAGAAATGTCATGAAAATGGTCAGCAAGCAAAGTGATTAAAGTGGTCATTTAGAATTGTCATGAAAAACTATATAGAACATTGTGATGACACGGTCATGGAACATTGTGATGACAAGAATTATGGAGCATTGTGATGACACGGTCATGGAACATTGTGATGAAAAGAATTCTGGAGCATTGTGATGACAAGGGCCATGGAGCATTGTGATGACACGGTCATGGAACATTGTGATGACAAGAATTCTGGAGCATTGTGATGACAACGGCCATGAAGCATTTTGATGACAGGGTCATGGAACATTGTGATGACAAGAATTCTGGAGCATTGTGATGACAAGGGCCAAGGAGCATTGTGATGACACGGTCATGGAACATTGTGATGACAAGTATTCTGGAGCATTGTGATGAGAAGGGCCAAGGAGCATTGTGATGACACGGTCATGGAACATTGTGATGAGAAGAATTCTGGAGCATTGTGATGACAAGGGCCAAGGAGCATTGTGATGACAAGTGTCATGGAGCATTGTAGTGAGAGGTTTCCTTGTGCACCGTGATGACAAGGGGGATTAAGTATTTTGATGAAACTTGTCCTGGAGCATTGTGATAACAAAAGACATTGAGCATTGTGATGACAGGCATCATGGAGCATTGTGAAGAAAGGGGTCATGGGAAATTATAATGACAATAGAGAAATGTGATGAAAATGGTCAGCAAGCAAAGTGATTAAAGTGGTCATTTACAGTTGTCATGAAAAACTATATAGAGCATTGTGATGACAAAGGTCATGGAGAACTGTGATGACACGGTCATGGAACATTGTGATGACAAGAATTCTGGAGCATTGTGATGACAAGGGCCATGGAGCATTGTGATGACACGGTAATGGAACATTTTGATGACCAGAATTCTGGAGCATTGTGATGACAAGGGCCATGGAGCATTGTGATGACACGGTCATGGAACATTGTGATGACAAGAATTCTGGAGCATTGTGATGTCAAGGGCCATGGAGAATTGTGATGACATGGTCATGGAACATGGTGATGACAAGAATTCTGTAGCATTGTGATAACAAGGGCCATGGAGCATTGTGATGACAAGTGTCGTGGAGCATTGTAATGAGAGGTTTCATTGTGCACCGTGATGACAAGGGGGATGGAATATTGTGATGTAACTGGTCCTGGAGCATTGTGATAACAAAAGCCTTGAGCATTGTGATGACAGGCATCATGGAGCATTGTGAAGAAAGGGGTCATGGGAAATTGTAATGACAATAGAGAAATGTCATGAAAATGGTCAGCAAGCAAAGGGATTAAAGTGGTCATTTAGAATTGTCATGAAAAACTATATAGAGCATTGTGATGACAAAGGTCATGGAGAACTGTGATGACCAGGGTCATGTAGCATTGTGATGACACGGTCATGGAACATTGTGATGACAAGAATTCTGGAGCATTGTGATGACAAGGGCCATGGTGCATTGTGATGACACGGTCATGGAACTTTGTGATGACCAGCAATCTGGAGCATTGTGATGACAAGGGCCATGGAGCATTGTGATGACACGGTCATGGAACATTGTGATGACAAGAATTCTGGAGCATTGTGATGACAAGGGCCATGGAGCATTGTGATGACAAGTGTCATGGAGCATTGTAATGAGAGGTTTCATTGTGCACCGTGATGACAAGGGGGATGAAGTATTTTGATGAAACGTGTCCTGGAGCATTGTGATAACAAAAGCCATTGAGCATTGTGATGACAGGCATCATGGAGCATTGTGAAGAAAGGGGTCTTTTGAAATTGTAATGACAATAGAGAAATGTGATGAAAATGGTCAGCAAGCAAAGTGATTAAAGTGGTCATTTACAGTTGTCATGAAAAACTTTATAGAGCATTGTGATGACAAAGGTCATGGAGAACTGTGATGACACGGTCATGGAACATTGTGATGACAAGAATTCTGGAGCATTGTGATGACAAGGGCCATGGAGCATTGTGATGACACGGTCATGGAACATTTTGATGACCAGAATTCTGGAGCATTGTGATGACAAGGGCCATGGAGCATTGTGATGACACGGTCATGGAACATTGTGATGACAAGAATTCTGGAGCATTGTGATGTCAAGGGCCATGGAGAATTGTGATGACATGGTCATGGAACATGGTGATGACAAGAATTCTGTAGCATTGTGATAACAAGGGCCATGGAGCATTGTGATGACAAGTGTCGTGGAGCATTGTAATGAGAGGTATCATTGTGCACCGTGATGACAAGGGGGATGGAGTATTGTGATGTAACTGGTCCTGGAGCATTGTGATAACAAAAGCCTTGAGCATTGTGATGACAGGCATCATGGAGCATTGTGAAGAAAGGGGTCATGGGAAATTGTAATGACAATAGAGAAATGTCATGAAAATGGTCAGCAAGCAAAGTGATTAAAGTGGTCATTTAGAATTGTCATGAAAAACTATATAGAACATTGTGATGACACGGTCATGGAACATTGTGATGACAAGAATTATGGAGCATTGTGATGACACGGTCATGGAACATTGTGATGAAAAGAATTCTGGAGCATTGTGATGACAAGGGCCATGGAGCATTGTGATGACACGGTCATGGAACATTGTGATGACAAGAATTCTGGAGCATTGTGATGACAACGGCCATGAAGCATTTTGATGACAGGGTCATGGAACATTGTGATGACAAGAATTCTGGAGCATTGTGATGACAAGTGCCATGGAGCATTGTGATGACACGGTCATGGAACATTGTGATGACAAGAATTCTGGAGCATTGTGATGACAAGGGCCAAGGAGCATTGTGATGACACGGTCATGGAACATTGTGATGACAAGTATTCTGGAGCATTGTGATGAGAAGGGCCAAGGAGCATTGTGATGACACGGTCATGGAACATTGTGATGACACGGTTCATCGAGTATTGTGAGGACAAGGGTCATAGCGAATTGTGATGACAAGTGTCATGGGGCATTGTGATGACATTGATCATCTAGGAATTGTGATGAAAGGTATCATGGAGCACTGTGAAGACTGGGGGCATGAAGCATTGTTATGAAAATTGTCCTGGATTATTGTGATGACAGCAGTCATCTAAAATTGTAATAACACGGATTATGCAGCATTGTGTTGACAAGGGTATGGACTATTGTGATGACAATGGTCATGGAGGAATGTGATGAAAGTTTTCATGGAACATCGTGATGAAAAGTGCCTGGGAGCATTGTGACGATAAAGGACATGGAGCATTGTGATGACAAGTGTCATGGAGCATTGTAATGAAAGGTTTCATTGTGCACTGTGATGACAAGGGGGATGGGGTATAGTGATGAAACTGGTCCTGGAGCATTGTGATAACAAAAGCCATGGAGCATTGTGATGACAGGCATCATGGAGCATTGTGAAGAAAAGGGCCATGGGGAATTGTAATGACAATAGAGAAATGTGATGAAAATGGTCAGCGAGCATAGTGATTAAAATGGTCATTGAGAATTGTGATGAAAAGCGACATAGAGCATTGTGATGACAAAGGTCATGGAGAACTGTGATGACCAGGGTCATGTAGCATTGTGATGACACGGTCATGGAACATTGTTATGACAAGAATTCTGGAGCATTGTCATGACAAGGGCCATAGAGCATTGTGATGACACTGTTAAGGAACATTGCAATGAAAAGAATTCTGGAGCATTGTGATAAAAGGGCATGGAGCATTGTGATTAAAGGTGACAGGGAGCATTGTGATGATATGGGCAGAGATCTTTGTGGTGACAGGGATCATGGAGCTTTTTGGTAAGAGGAGCCAAGGAGATTTGTGATGGCAGGCGTCATGGTGCATTGTGATGACAGCGATCTTGGAGCATTGTGATGAAAGTAGTCATGGATCATTGTGATGACATGTGTCCTGGAACACTGTGATGACACAGTTCATCGAGTATTGTGATGACAGCAGTCATAGCGAATTGTGATGACAGGTGTCATCGGGCATTGTGGTGACATTGATCATCTAGCAATTGTGATGAAAGGTATCATGGAGCACTGTGATGATTAGGGGCATGAAGCATTGTAATGAAAATTGTCCTGGAATATTGTGATGACAGCAGTCATGGAGAATTGTGATGACAGGGATTCTGCAGCATTGTGTCGACAAGGGTATGGACTATTGTGATGACAATGGTCATGAAGCAATGTGATGAAAGTTGTCATGGAACATCGTGATGAAAAGTGCCTGGTAGCATTGTGACAATAAAGGCCATGGAGCATTGTGATGACAAGTGTCATGGAGCATTGTAATGAGAGGTTTCATTGTGCAACATGATGACAAGGGGGATGGAGTATTGTGATGAAACGGGTCCTGGAGCATTGTGATAACAAAAGCCATGGAGCATGGTGATGACAGGCATCATGGAGCACTGTGAAGAAAGGGGCAATGGGGAATTGTAATGACAATAGAGAAATGTGATGAAAATGGTCAGCGAGCATAGTGATTAAAGTGGTCTTTGAGAATTGTGATGAAAAGCGACATAGAGCATTGTGATGACAAAGGTCATGGAGAACTGTGATAACCAGGGTCATGTAGCATTGTGATGACACGGTCATGGAACGTTGTGATGACAAGATTTCTGGAGCATTGTGATGACACGGGCCATGGAGAATTGTGATGACATGGTCATGGAACATTGTGATGACAAGAATTCCGGAGCACTGTGTTGACAAGGGCCATGGAGCATTGTGATGACAAGTGTCATGGAGCATTGTAATGAAAGGTTTCATTGTGCACCGTGATGACATGTGGGAAGGAGTATTGTGATGAAACTGATCCTGGAGCATTGTGATAACAAAAGCCATGGAGCTTTGTGATGACAGGCATCATGGAGCATTGTGAAGAAAGGGGCAATGGGGAATTGTAATGACAATAGAGAAAGGTGAGGAAAATGGTCAGCGAGCATAGTGATTAAAGTGGTCTTTGAGAATTGTGATGAAAAGCGACATAGAGCATTGTGATGACAAAGGTTATAGAGAACTGTGATGACCAGGGTCATGTAGCATTTGATGACACGGTCATGGAACATTGTCATGACAAGAATTCTGGAGCATTGTGATGACAAGGGCCATGGAGCATTGTGATGACACGGTCATGGAACATTGTGATGACAAGAATTCTGGAGCATTGTGATGACAACGGCCATGAAGCATTTTGATGACAGGGTCATGGAACATTGTGATGACAAGAATTCTGGAGCATTGTGATGACAAGTGCCATGGAGCATTGTGATGACACGGTCATGGAACATTGTGATGACAAGAATTCTGGAGCATTGTGATGACAAGGGCCAAGGAGCATTGTGATGACACGGTCATGGAACATTGTGATGACAAGTATTCTGGAGCATTGTGATGAGAAGGGCCAAGGAGCATTGTGATGACACGGTCATGGAACATTGTGATGACACGGTTCATCGAGTATTGTGAGGACAAGGGTCATAGCGAATTGTGATGACAAGTGTCATGGGGCATTGTGATGACATTGATCATCTAGGAATTGTGATGAAAGGTATCATGGAGCACTGTGAAGACTGGGGGCATGAAGCATTGTTATGAAAATTGTCCTGGATTATTGTGATGACAGCAGTCATCTAAAATTGTAATAACACGGATTATGCAGCATTGTGTTGACAAGGGTATGGACTATTGTGATGACAATGGTCATGGAGGAATGTGATGAAAGTTTTCATGGAACATCGTGATGAAAAGTGCCTGGGAGCATTGTGACGATAAAGGACATGGAGCATTGTGATGACACGGTTCATCGAGTATTGTGAGGACAAGGGTCATAGCGAATTGTGATGACAAGTGTCATGGGGCATTGTGATGACATTGATCATCTAGGAATTGTGATGAAAGGTATCATGGAGCACTGTGAAGACTGGGGGCATGAAGCATTGTTATGAAAATTGTCCTGGATTATTGTGATGACAGCAGTCATCTAAAATTGTAATAACACGGATTATGCAGCATTGTGTTGACAAGGGTATGGACTATTGTGATGACAATGGTCATGGAGGAATGTGATGAAAGTTTTCATGGAACATCGTGATGAAAAGTGCCTGGGAGCATTGTGACGATAAAGGACATGGAGCATTGTGATGACAAGTGTCATGGAGCATTGTAATGAAAGGTTTCATTGTGCACTGTGATGACAAGGGGGATGGGGTATAGTGATGAAACTGGTCCTGGAGCATTGTGATAACAAAAGCCATGGAGCATTGTGATGACAGGCATCATGGAGCATTGTGAAGAAAAGGGCCATGGGGAATTGTAATGACAATAGAGAAATGTGATGAAAATGGTCAGCGAGCATAGTGATTAAAATGGTCATTGAGAATTGTGATGAAAAGCGACATAGAGCATTGTGATGACAAAGGTCATGGAGAACTGTGATGACCAGGGTCATGTAGCATTGTGATGACACGGTCATGGAACATTGTTATGACAAGAATTCTGGAGCATTGTCATGACAAGGGCCATAGAGCATTGTGATGACACTGTCAAGGAACATTGCAATGAAAAGAATTCTGGAGCATTGTGATAAAAGGGCATGGAGCATTGTGATTAAAGGTGACAGGGAGCATTGTGATGATATGGGCAGAGATCTTTGTGGTGACAGGGATCATGGAGCTTTTTGGTAAGAGGAGCCAAGGAGATTTGTGATGGCAGGCGTCATGGTGCATTGTGATGACAGCGATCTTGGAGCATTGTGATGAAAGTAGTCATGGATCATTGTGATGACATGTGTCCTGGAACACTGTGATGACACAGTTCATCGAGTATTGTGATGACAGCAGTCATAGCGAATTGTGATGACAGGTGTCATCGGGCATTGTGGTGACATTGATCATCTAGCAATTGTGATGAAAGGTATCATGGAGCACTGTGATGATTAGGGGCATGAAGCATTGTAATGAAAATTGTCCTGGAATATTGTGATGACAGCAGTCATGGAGAATTGTGATGACAGGGATTCTGCAGCATTGTGTCGACAAGGGTATGGACTATTGTGATGACAATGGTCATGAAGCAATGTGATGAAAGTTGTCATGGAACATCGTGATGAAAAGTGCCTGGTAGCATTGTGACAATAAAGGCCATGGAGCATTGTGATGACAAGTGTCATGGAGCATTGTAATGAGAGGTTTCATTGTGCAACATGATGACAAGGGGGATGGAGTATTGTGATGAAACGGGTCCTGGAGCATTGTGATAACAAAAGCCATGGAGCATGGTGATGACAGGCATCATGGAGCACTGTGAAGAAAGGGGCAATGGGGAATTGTAATGACAATAGAGAAATGTGATGAAAATGGTCAGCGAGCATAGTGATTAAAGTGGTCTTTGAGAATTGTGATGAAAAGCGACATAGAGCATTGTGATGACAAAGGTCATGGAGAACTGTGATAACCAGGGTCATGTAGCATTGTGATGACACGGTCATGGAACGTTGTGATGACAAGATTTCTGGAGCATTGTGATGACACGGGCCATGGAGAATTGTGATGACATGGTCATGGAACATTGTGATGACAAGAATTCCGGAGCACTGTGTTGACAAGGGCCATGGAGCATTGTGATGACAAGTGTCATGGAGCATTGTAATGAAAGGTTTCATTGTGCACCGTGATGACATGTGGGAAGGAGTATTGTGATGAAACTGATCCTGGAGCATTGTGATAACAAAAGCCATGGAGCTTTGTGATGACAGGCATCATGGAGCATTGTGAAGAAAGGGGCAATGGGGAATTGTAATGACAATAGAGAAAGGTGAGGAAAATGGTCAGCGAGCATAGTGATTAAAGTGGTCTTTGAGAATTGTGATGAAAAGCGACATAGAGCATTGTGATGACAAAGGTTATAGAGAACTGTGATGACCAGGGTCATGTAGCATTTGATGACACGGTCATGGAACATTGTCATGACAAGAATTCTGGAGCATTGTGATGACAAGGGCCATGGAGCATTGTGATGACACGGTCATGGAACATTGTGATGACAAGAATTCTGGAGCATTGTGATGACAACGGCCATGAAGCATTTTGATGACAGGGTCATGGAACATTGTGATGACAAGAATTCTGGAGCATTGTGATGACAAGTGCCATGGAGCATTGTGATGACACGGTCATGGAACATTGTGATGACAAGAATTCTGGAGCATTGTGATGACAAGGGCCAAGGAGCATTGTGATGACACGGTCATGGAACATTGTGATGACAAGTATTCTGGAGCATTGTGATGAGAAGGGCCAAGGAGCATTGTGATGACACGGTCATGGAACATTGTGATGACACGGTTCATCGAGTATTGTGAGGACAAGGGTCATAGCGAATTGTGATGACAAGTGTCATGGGGCATTGTGATGACATTGATCATCTAGGAATTGTGATGAAAGGTATCATGGAGCACTGTGAAGACTGGGGGCATGAAGCATTGTTATGAAAATTGTCCTGGATTATTGTGATGACAGCAGTCATCTAAAATTGTAATAACACGGATTATGCAGCATTGTGTTGACAAGGGTATGGACTATTGTGATGACAATGGTCATGGAGGAATGTGATGAAAGTTTTCATGGAACATCGTGATGAAAAGTGCCTGGGAGCATTGTGACGATAAAGGACATGGAGCATTGTGATGACAAGTGTCATGGAGCATTGTAATGAAAGGTTTCATTGTGCACTGTGATGACAAGGGGGATGGGGTATAGTGATGAAACTGGTCCTGGAGCATTGTGATAACAAAAGCCATGGAGCATTGTGATGACAGGCATCATGGAGCATTGTGAAGAAAAGGGCCATGGGGAATTGTAATGACAATAGAGAAATGTGATGAAAATGGTCAGCGAGCATAGTGATTAAAATGGTCATTGAGAATTGTGATGAAAAGCGACATAGAGCATTGTGATGACAAAGGTCATGGAGAACTGTGATGACCAGGGTCATGTAGCATTGTGATGACACGGTCATGGAACATTGTTATGACAAGAATTCTGGAGCATTGTCATGACAAGGGCCATGGAGCATTGTGATGACACTGTCAAGGAACATTGCAATGAAAAGAATTCTGGAGCATTGTGATAAAAGGGCATGGAGCATTGTGATTAAAGGTGACAGGGAGCATTGTGATGATATGGGCAGAGATCTTTGTGGTGACAGGGATCATGGAGCTTTTTGGTAAGAGGAGCCAAGGAGATTTGTGATGGCAGGCGTCATGGTGCATTGTGATGACAGCGATCTTGGAGCATTGTGATGAAAGTAGTCATGGATCATTGTGATGACATGTGTCCTGGAACACTGTGATGACACAGTTCATCGAGTATTGTGATGACAGCAGTCATAGCGAATTGTGATGACAGGTGTCATCGGGCATTGTGGTGACATTGATCATCTAGCAATTGTGATGAAAGGTATCATGGAGCACTGTGATGATTAGGGGCATGAAGCATTGTAATGAAAATTGTCCTGGAATATTGTGATGACAGCAGTCATGGAGAATTGTGATGACAGGGATTCTGCAGCATTGTGTCGACAAGGGTATGGACTATTGTGATGACAATGGTCATGAAGCAATGTGATGAAAGTTGTCATGGAACATCGTGATGAAAAGTGCCTGGTAGCATTGTGACAATAAAGGCCATGGAGCATTGTGATGACAAGTGTCATGGAGCATTGTAATGAGAGGTTTCATTGTGCAACATGATGACAAGGGGGATGGAGTATTGTGATGAAACGGGTCCTGGAGCATTGTGATAACAAAAGCCATGGAGCATGGTGATGACAGGCATCATGGAGCACTGTGAAGAAAGGGGCAATGGGGAATTGTAATGACAATAGAGAAATGTGATGAAAATGGTCAGCGAGCATAGTGATTAAAGTGGTCTTTGAGAATTGTGATGAAAAGCGACATAGAGCATTGTGATGACAAAGGTCATGGAGAACTGTGATAACCAGGGTCATGTAGCATTGTGATGACACGGTCATGGAACGTTGTGATGACAAGATTTCTGGAGCATTGTGATGACACGGGCCATGGAGAATTGTGATGACATGGTCATGGAACATTGTGATGACAAGAATTCCGGAGCACTGTGTTGACAAGGGCCATGGAGCATTGTGATGACAAGTGTCATGGAGCATTGTAATGAAAGGTTTCATTGTGCACCGTGATGACATGTGGGAAGGAGTATTGTGATGAAACTGATCCTGGAGCATTGTGATAACAAAAGCCATGGAGCTTTGTGATGACAGGCATCATGGAGCATTGTGAAGAAAGGGGCAATGGGGAATTGTAATGACAATAGAGAAAGGTGAGGAAAATGGTCAGCGAGCATAGTGATTAAAGTGGTCTTTGAGAATTGTGATGAAAAGCGACATAGAGCATTGTGATGACAAAGGTTATAGAGAACTGTGATGACCAGGGTCATGTAGCATTTGATGACACGGTCATGGAACATTGTCATGACAAGAACTCTGGAGCATTGTGATGAAACGGCATGGAGCATTGTGACTAAAGGTGACAAGTAGCACTGTGATGATATGGGCAGAGATATTTGTAATGACATGGGTCATGGAGCATTGTGATGACACGGACCATTGCAAATTGTGATGACATCTGTCATGTGGCATTGTTATGACAGTGGTCATCTAGAATTGTAATGAAAAGTATCATGGAGCACTGTGATGACAGGGGCCATTGAACATTGTGATGACAAAGGCCATGGAGCATTGTGATGACTAGTGCCATGGGGCTTTTTTATGACATTGGCATGGAGCATTATGATGACAAGAATTGTGGAGCATTTTGATGACAAGGGCATGGAGCATTGTGATGACAGGGCCCATGGAGCATTTTGATGAAAAGGGAAGGGAACATTGTGATGACTGAGTTCATGGAGCATTGTGATTAAACGGGCCATGGAGCATTGAGATGACAGGCGTCATGAGGCATGGTGATGACAGTGGTCATGGAGCATTGTTATGAAAGAGATCATGGAGCAATATGATAACAGTGGCCATGGAGCATTGTGATGACAGGTGTATTGGAGCATTGTGATGAAAGTAGTCATGTATCATTGGGATGACATGTGTCCTAGATCACTGTGATGACACGGTTCATCGAGTATTGTGATGACAAGGGTCATAGCGATTTGTGATGACAGGTGTCATGGGGCATATTGATGACATTGTTCATCTAGGAAATGTGATGAAAGGTATCATGGAGCACTGTGAAGACTGGGGGCATGAAGCATTGTTATGAAAATTGTCCTGGATTATTGTGATGACAGCAGTCATCTAAAATTGTAATAACACGGATTATGCAGCATTGTGTTGACAAGGGTATGGACTATTGTGATGACAATGGTCATGGAGGAATGTGATGAAAGTTTTCATGGAACATCGTGAAGAAAAGTGCCTGGGAGCATTGTGACGATAAAGGACATGGAGCATTGTGATGACAAGTGTCATGGAGCATTGTAATGAAAGGTTTCATTGTGCACTGTGATGACAAGGGGGATGGAGTATAGTGATGAAACTGGTCCTGGAGCATTGTGATAATAAAAGCCTTGGAACATTGTCATGACAGGCATCATGGAGCATTGTGAAGGAAGGGGCCATGGGGAATTGTAATGACAATAGAGAAATGTGATGAAAATGGTCAGTGAGCATAGTGATTAAAGTGGTCTTTGAGAATTGTGATGAAAAGCGATATAGAGTATTGTGATGACAAAGGTCATGGAGAACTGTGATGACCAGGGTCATGTAGCATTGTGATGAAACGGTCATGGAACATTGTGATGACAAGAATTCTGGAGCATTGTGATGACAAGGGCCATGGAGCTTTGTGATGACACGGTCATGGAACATTGTGATGACAAGAAATCTGTAGCATTGTGATGACAAGGGCCATGGAGCATTGTGATGACTGGCATCATGGAGCATTTTAAAGAAAGGGGCAATGGGGAATTGTAATGACAATTGAGAAATGTGAGGAAAATGGTCACTGAGCATAGTGATTAAACTGGTCTTTGAGAATTGTGATGAAAAGCGACATATAGCATTGTGAAGACAAAGGTCATGGAGAACTGTGATAACCAGGGTCATGTAGCATTGTGATGACACGGTCATGAAACGTTGTGATGACAAGAATTCTGGAGCATTTTGATGACAAGGGCCATGGAGAATTGTGATGACAAGTGTCATGGAGCATTGTAATGAAATATTTCATTGTGCAAGGTGATGACATAGGGGATGGAGTATTGTGATGAAACTGGTCCTGGAGCATTGTGATAACAAAAGCCATGGAGCACTGTGATGATAAGTGTCATGGAGCATTGTAATGAAATATTTCATTGTGCAAGGTGATGACATAGGGGATGGAGTATTGTGATGAAACTGGTCCTGGAGCATTGTGAAAACAAAAGCCATGGAGCACTGTGATGACAGGCATCATGGAGCATTGTGAAGAAAGGGGACATGGGGAATTGTAATGACAATAGAGACATGTGATGAAAATGGTCAGCGAGCATAATGATTAAAGTGGTCATTGAGAATTGTGATGAAAAGCGACATACAACTTTGTGTTGACAAAGGTCATGGAGAACTGTGATGATCAGGGTCATGTAGCATTGTGATGACACGATCACGGAACATTGTGATGAAAAGTATTCTGGAGCATTGTGATGACAAGGGCCATGGAGCATTGTGATGACAAGGTCATGGAACATTGTGATGACAAGAAATCTGGAGCATTGTGATGACAAGGGCCATACAGCATTGTGATGCCACAGTCATGGAACATTGTGATGACAAGAATTCTGGAGCATTGTGATGACAAGGGCCATGGAGCATTGTGATGACACGGTCATGGAACATTGTGATGACAAGAAATCTGGAGCATTGTGATGACAAGGGCCATGGAGCATTTTGATGACACGGTCATGGAACATTGTGATGACAAGAATTCTGGAGCATTGTGATGACAAGGGCCATGGAGCATTGTGATGACAAGGGTCATGTAGCATTGTAAAGAGAGGTTTCATTGTGCACCGTGATGACATATGGGATGGAGTATTGTGATGAAACTGGTCCTGGAGCATTGTGATAACAAATGCCATGGAGCATTGTGATGACAGGCATCATGGAGCATTGTGAAGAAAGGGGAATGGGGAATTTTAATGAAAATAGAGAAATGTGATGAAAATGGTCAGCGAGCATAGTGATTAAAGTGGTCTTTGGGAATTGTGATGAAAAGCGACATAGAGCATTGTGATGACAAAGGTCATGGAGAACTGTGATGACCAGGGTCATGTAGCATTGTGATGACACGGTAATGGAACATTTTGATGACAAGAATTCTGGAGCATTGTGATGACAAAGGCCCTGTAGAATTGTGATGACACGGTCATGGAACATTGTGATGAAAAGAAATCTGGAGCATTGTAATGACAAGGGCCATGGAGCATTGTGATGACAAGTGTCATGGAGCATTGTAATGAATGGTTTCATTGTGCACCGTGATGACAAGTGGGATGGAGTATTGTGATGAAGCTGGTCCTGGAGCATTCTGATAACAAAAGCCATGGATCATTGTGATGACAGGCAAGATGGAGCACTGTAAAGAAAGGGGCAATGGGGAATTGTAATGACAATAGACAAATGTGATGAAAATGGTCAGCGATCATAGTGATTAAAGTGGTCTTTGAGAATTGTGATGAAAAGCAACATAGAGCATTGTGATGACAAAGGTCATGGAGAACTGTAATAACCAGGGTCATGTAGCATTGTGAGGACACGCTCATGGAACGTTGTGATGACAAGAATAATGGAGCATTGTGATGACAAGTGTCATGGAGCATTGTAATGAACGTTTTCATTGTGCACCGTGATGACAAGGGGGATGGAGTATTGTGATGAAACTGGTCCTGGAGCATTGTGATAACAAAAGCCATGGAGCATGGTGATAACAGGCATCATGGAGCATTGTGAAGAAACGGGAATGGGGAATTGTAATGACAATAGAGAAATGTGATGAAAATGGTCAGCGAGCATAGTGATTAATGTGGTCATTTAGAATTGTGATAACATGGTCATGGAACATTGGGATGACAAGAATTCTGGAGCATTGTGATGACAAGGGCCATGGAGCATTGTGATGACACGGTCATGGAACATTGTGATGACAAAAAATCTGGAGCATTGTGATGACAATGGCCATGGAGCATTGTGATGACATGGTCATGGAACATTGTGATGACAAGAATTCTGGAGCATTGTGATGACAAGTGTCATGGAGCATTGTAATGAAAGGTTTCATTGTGCACTGTGGTGACAAGGGGGATGCAGTATTGTGATGAAACAGGTCCTGAAGCACTGTGATAACAAAACCATGGAGCATTGTGATGACAGGCATCGTGGAGCATTGTGAAGAAAGGGGCCATGAGGAATTGTAATGACAATAGAGAAATGTGATGAAAATGGTCAGCGAGCATAGTGATTAAAGTGGTCATTGAGAATTGTGATAACATGGTCATGGAACATTGGGATGACAAGAATTCTGGAGCATTGTGATGACAAGGGCCATGGAGCATTGTGATGACACGGTCATGGAACATTGTGATGACAAGAATTCTGGAGCATTGTGATGACACGGTCATGGAACATTGTGATGACAAGAAATCTGGAGCATTGTGATGACAATGGCCATGGAGCATTGTGATGACACGGTCATGGAACATTGTGATGACAAGAATTCTGGAGCATTGTGATGACACGGACCATTGTGAATTGTGATGACATCTGTCATGTGGCATTGATATGACAGTGGTCATCTAGAATTGTAATGAAAAGTATCATGGAGCACTGTGATGACAGGGGCCATGGAACATTGTGATGACAAAGGCCATGGAGCATTGTGATGACTAGTGCCATGGGGCTTTTTATGACATTGGCATGGAGCATTATGATGACAAGAATTTTGGAGCATTTTGATGACAAGGGCATGGAGCATTGTGATGACAGGGCCCATGGAGTATTTTAATGAAAAGGGAAGGGAACATTGTGATTAATGAATTCATGGAGCTTTGTGATTAAACAGGCCATGGAGAATTGAGATGACAGGCGTCATGAGGCATGGTGATGACAGTGGTCATGGAGCATTGTGATGAAAGAGATCATGGAGCAATATGATAACAGGGGCCATGGAGCATTGTGATGACAGGTGTATTGGAGCATTGTGATGAAAGTAGTCATGAATCATTGTGATGACATGTGTCCTGGATCACTCTGATGACACGGTTCATCGAGTATTGTGATGAAAAGGGTCATAGCAAATTGTAATGACAGGTGTCATGGGGCATTGTGATGACATTGATCATCTAGGAATTGTGATGAAAGGTATCATGGAGCACTGTGAAGACTGGGGGCATGAAGCATTGTTATGAAAATTGTCCTGGATTATTGTGATGACAGCAGTCATAGAAAATTGTGATGACACGGATTATGCAGCATTGTGTTGACAAGGGTATGGACTATTGTGATGACAATGGTCATGGAGCAATGTGATGAAAGTTTTCATGGAACATCGTGATGAAAAGTGCCTGGGAGCATTGTGACGATAAAGGCCAAGGAGCATTATGATGACAAGTGTCATGCAGCATTGTAATGAAAGGTTTCATTGTGCACTGTGATGACAAGGGTGATGGAGTATAGTGATGAAACTGGTCCTGGAGCATTGTGATAACAAAAGCCATGGAGCATTGTAATGACAGGCATCATGGAGCATTGTGAAGAAAAGGGCCATGGGGAATTGTAATGACAATAGAGAAATGTGACGAAAATGGTCAGCGAGCATAGTGATTAAAATAGTCATTGACTTCAATAAGTGGTGCTGGGAAAACTGGACAGCCACATGTAAAAGAATGAAATTAGAATACTCCCTAACACCATACACAAAAATAAACTCAAAATGGATTAGAGACCTAAATATAAGACTGGCCACTATAAAACTCTTAGAGGAAAACATAGGAAGAACACTCTTTGACATAAATCACAGCAAGATCTTTTTCGATCCACCTCCTAGAGTAATGGAAATAAAAACAAAAATAAACAAGTGGGACCTAATGAAACTTCAAAGCTTTTGCACAGCAAAGGAAACCGTAAACAAGACGAAAAGACAACCCTCAGAATGGGAGAAAATATTTGCAAATGAATCAACGGACAAAGGATTAATCTCCAAAATATATAAACAGCTCATTCAGCTCAATATCAAAGAAACAAACACCCCAATCCAAAAATGGGCAGAAGACCTAAATAGACATTTCTCCAAAGAAGACATACAGACAGCCACGAAGCACATGAAAAGATGCTCAACATCACTAATTATTAGAGAAATGCAAATCAAAACTACAATGAGGTATCACCTCACTCCTGTTAGAATGGGCATCATCAGAAAATCTACAAACAACAAATGCTGGAGAGGGTGTGGAGAAAAGGGAACCCTCTTGCACTGTTGGTGGGAATGTAAATTGATACAGCCACTATGGAGAACAATATGGAGGTTCCTTAAAAAACTAAAAATAGAATTACCATATGACCCAGCAATCCCACTACGGGGCATATACCCAGAGAAAACCGTAATTCAAAAAGACACGTGCACCCGAATGTTCATTGCAGCACTATTTACAATAGCCAGGTCATGGAAGCAACCTAAATGCCCATCAACAGAGGAATGGATAAAGAAGTTGTGGTACATATATACAATGGAATATTACTCAGCCATAAAAAGGAACGAAATTGAGTCATTTGTTGAGAAGTGGATGGATCTAGAGACTGTCATACATAGTGAAGTAAGTCAGAAAGAGAAAAACAAATATCGTATATTAATGCATGTATGTGGAACCTAGAAAAATGGTACAGATGAGCCAGTTTGCAGGGCAGAAGTTGAGACACAGATGTAGAGAATGGACATATGGACACCAAGGGGGGAAAACTGCGATGAGGTGGGAATGGTGGTGTGCTGATTTGGGCGATTGGGATTGACATGTATACACTGATGTGTATAAAACTGATGCCTAATAAGAACCTGCAGTATAAAAAAACAAACAAAACAACTAATACTAAACTTTCATTGGGTTATTTTTATGGAAATATGTTAATATAAATGTTTCAGACATTACATGAAATTTCTAAAAATCTTATATGTGTATGGAAATATGTATGGAAATATGTTAATATAAATGTTTCAGACATTACATGAAATTTCTAAAAATCTTATATTTGTATTTGTATGGAAATATGTATGGAAATATGTTAATATAAATGTTTCAGACATTACATGAAATTACATGAAATTTCTAAAAATCTTATATTTGTATTTGTATGGAAATATGTATGGAAATATGTTAATATAAATGTTTCAGACATTACATGAAATTTCTAAAAATCTTATATTTGTAGTTGTATGGAAATATGTATGGAAATATGTTAATATAAATGTTTCAGACATTACATGAAATTTCTATAAATCTTATATTTGTATTTGTATGGAAATATGTATGGAAATATGTTAATATAAATGTTTCAGACATTACATGAAATTTCTAAAAATCTTATATTTGTATTTGTATGGAAATATGTATGGAAATATGTTAATATAAATGTTTCAGACATTACAGGAAACGTCTAAAAATCTTATATGTTCTGGTATAATGTTATAAGTAATAATCCTAGTTATTACTTTAAAATGTATATCTCAGAAATAACTAATTTTCTTGTCAACTGTGTTATTATGAACTTTCATCAAATCTTTAACCATGGTCATTTTTAAGTCTTTTGTCATTTACAGACAGTTCTGGGTGTACTCTGATGATTTTGCAAATATGTTCCTATAAAAGGGTTTCATCTTCAAGAAATTCATGGAAAAGACTCTGACAAGTACAGGTTTCTGGTAACTGACTGTACTGCTGAACTGAATGAATAAGCATTTTCAGAACTCTAATGAAAAACTGATGAACTCATAAAAGTGCTAACAAAAGATCAAGATGAAAAAAAGAAATTAATTACATGGGACTGAGTGAACTGATGAGGATGAGTATAATTTTTGTGACTTTCTGTCTGAATTAAAAAAAAAATCCCACAAGGACTCAGAGGAAAAGAATATACAAATCAATTTTCACTGCAAAGTAAAGGAGCTGTTACAGTGGAGGATTACTGGACTGAATGTCAATATTATGACATAGTATAAGTGTGTTTCATGTTTGGTAATTGCAATCATTGTTGCTTTTGTTGTGGTCATCCATGTACAATGCTTGGTGTCAGTCTATTTATCTCTTGTAAAAATAAAATACACTGTGTGTGTGTGGAAAAAAAAAAAAAAAAGAAAACCAAGTAATCCAATTGAAAAATGGGCAGAGGACCTGAATAGACATTTTTTCAAAGAAGATATACAAATGGCTAACAGGTATATGAAAAGGTGCTCTACATCACTAATCACCAGAGAAATGTAAATCAAAACCACATATGAGCCTCAAGCCTGTTAGATGGCTATTCTCAAAAAGGCACGAGATGACAAGTGTTGGTGAGGATGTGGAGAAAAGGGAGCCCTGTTGCACTATTGGTGGGAATGTAAATTGATGCAGCTACTATGGTAAATGGTCTGGTGGTTCCTCAAAAAAATTAAAAAATAGAACTACCATAAGACTTAGCAATCCCATTTCGGGTATACATCCAAAAGAAATAAAGTCACTTTTGATCAATTATCAAAAAAAAAAAAATGGTCATTGAGAATTGTGATGAAAAGCGACATAGAGCATTGTGATGACAAAGGTCATGGAGAACTGTGATGACCAGGGTCATGTAGCATTGTGATGACATGGTCATGGAACATTGTGATGACAAGAATTCTGGAGCATTGTGATGACAAGGGCCATGGAGCATTGTGATGACACGGTCATGGAACATTGTGATGACCAGAATTCTGGAGCATTGTGAAGACAAGGGCCATGGAGCATTGTGATGACACTGTCAAGGAACATTGAGATGAAAAGAATTCTGGACCATTGTGATAAAAGGGCATGGAACATTGTGATTAAAGGTGACAGGGAGTATTGTGATGATATGGGCAGAGATCTTTGTGGTGACAGGGATCATGGAGCTTTTTGGTAAGAGGAGCCAAGGAGATTTGTGATGGCAGGCGTCATGGTGCATTGTGATGACAGCGGTCTTGGAGCATTGTGATGAAAGTAGTCATGGATCATTGTGATGACATGTGTCCTGGAACACTGTGATGACACAGTTCATTGACTATTGTGATGACAGCAGTCATAGCGAATTGTGATGACAGGTGTCATCGGGCATTGTGATGACATTGATCATCTAGCAATTGTGATGAAAGGTATCATGGAGCACTGTGATGATTAGGGGCATGAAGCATTGTAATGAAAATTGTCCTGGAATATTGTGATGACAGCAGTCATGGAGAATTGTGATGACAGGGATTCTGCAGCATTGTGTCGACAAGGGTATGGACTATTGTGATGACAATGGTCATGGAGCAATGTGATGAAAGTTGTCATGGAACATCGTGATGAAAAGTGCCTGGGAGCATTGTGACAATAAAGGCCATGGAGCATTGTGATGACAAGTGTCATGGAGCATTGTAATGAGAGGTTTCATTGTGCAACATGATGACAAGGGGGATGGAGTATTGTGATGAAACGGGTCCTGGAGCATTGTGATAACAAAAGCCATGGAGCATGGTGATGACAGGCATCATGGAGCACTGTGAAGAAAGGGCAATGGGGAATTGTAATGACAATAGAGAAATGTGATGAAAATGGTCAGCGAGCATAGTGATTAAAGTGGTCTTTGAGAATTGTGATGAAAAGCGACATAGAGCATTGTGATGACAAAGGTCATGGAGAACTGTGATAACCAGGGTCATGTAGCATTGTGATGACACGGTCATGGAACGTTGTGATGACAAGAATTCTGGAGCATTGTGATGACACGGGCCATGGAGAATTGTGATGACATGGTCATGGAACATTGTGATGACAAGAATTCCGGAGCACTGTGTTGAAAAGGGCCATGGAGCATTGTGATGACAAGTGTCATGGAGCATTGTAATGAAAGGTTTCATTGTGCACCGTGATGACATGTGGGAAGGAGTATTGTGATGAAACTCATCCTGGAGCATTGTGATAACAAAAGCCATGGAGCTTTGTGATGACAGGCATCATGGAGCATTGTGAAGAAAGGGGCAATGGGGAATTGTAATGACAATAGAGAAAGGTGAGGAAAATGGTCAGCGAGCATAGTGATTAAAGTGGTCTTTGAGAATTGTGATGAAAAGCGACATAGAGCATTGTGATGACAAAGGTCATGGAGAACTGTGATGACCAGGGTCATGTAGCATTGTGATGACACGGTCATGGAACATTGTCATGACAAGAATTCTGGAGCATTGTGATGAAACGGCATGGAGCATTGTGACTAAAGGTGACAAGTAGCACTGTGATGATATGGGCAGAGATATTTGTAATGACATGGGTCATGGAGCATTGTGATGACACGGACCATTGCAAATTGTGATGACATCTGTCATGTGGCATTGTTATGACAGTGGTCATCTAGAATTGTAATGAAAAGTATCATGGAGCACTGTGATGACAGGGGCCATTGAACATTGTGATGACAAAGGACATGGAGCATTGTGATGACTAGTGCCATGGGGCTTTTTTATGACATTGGCATGGAGCATTATGATGACAAGAATTGTGGAGCATTTTGATGACAAGGGCATGGAGCATTGTGATAACAGGGCCCATGGAGCATTTTGATGAAAAGGGAAGGGAACATTGTGATGACTGAGTTCATGGAGCATTGTGATTAAACGGGCCATGGAGCATTGAGATGACAGGCGTCATGAGGCATGGTGATGACAGTGGTCATGGAGCATTGTTATGAAAGAGATCATGGAGCAATATGATAACAGTGGCCATGGAGCATTGTGATGACAGGTGTATTGGAGCATTGTGATGAAAGTAGTCATGCATCATTGTGATGACATGTGTCGTAGATCACTGTGATGACACGGTTCATCGAGTATTGTGATGACAAGGGTCATAGCGAATTGTGATGACAGGTGTCATGGGGCATATTGATGACATTGTTCATCTAGGAATTGTGATGAAAGGTATCATGGAGCACTGTGAAGACTGGGGGCATGAAGCATTGTTATGAAAATTGTCCTGGATTATTGTGATGACAGCAGTCATCTAAAATTGTAATAACACGGATTATGCAGCATTGTGTTGACAAGGGTATGGACTATTGTGATGACAATAGTCATGGAGGAATGTCATGAAAGTTTTCATGGAACATCGTGATGAAAAGTGCCTGGGAGCATTGTGACGATAAAGGACATGGAGCATTGTGATGACAAGTGTCATGGAGCATTGTAATGAAAGGTTACATTGTGCACTGTGATGACAAGGGGGATGGAGTATAGTGATGAAACTGGTCCTGGAGCATTGTGATAATAAAAGCCTTGGAACATTGTCATGACAGGCATCATGGAGCATTGTGAAGGAAGGGGCCATGGGGAATTGTAATGACAATAGAGAAATGTGATGAAAATGGTCAGCAAGCATAGTGATTAAAGTGGTCATTGAGAATTGTGATGAAAAGCGATATAGAGTATTGTGATGACAAAGGTCATGGAGAACTGTGATGACCAGGGTCATGTAGCATTGTGATGACTCGGTCATGGAACATTGTGATGACAAGAATTCTGGAGCATTGTGATGACACGGTCATGGAACATTGTGATGACAAGAAATCTGGAGCATTGTGATGACAAGGGCCATGGAGTATTGTGATGACACAGTCATGGAACATTGTGATGACAAGAATTCTGGAGCATTGTGATGACAAGGGCCATGGAGAATTGTGATGACATGGTCATGGAACATTGTGATGACAAGAATTCTGGAGCATTGTGATGATAAGGGCCATGGAGCATTGTGATGACAAGGGTCATTTAGCATTGTAATGAGAGGTTTCATTGTGCACCGTGATGACATATGGGATGGAGTATTGTGATGAATCTGGTCCTGGAGCATTGTGATAACAAATGCCATGGAGCATTGTGATGACAGGCATCATGGAGCATTGTGAAGAAAGGGGAATGGGGAATTGTAATGAAAATAGAGAAATGTGATGAAAATTGTCAGCAAGCATAGTGATTAAAGTGGTCTTTGAGAATTGTGATGATAAGCGACATAGAGCATTGTGATGACAAAGGTCATGGAGAACTGTAATAACCAGGGTCATGTAGCATTGTGAGGACACGGTCATGGAACGTTGTGATGACAAGAATAATGGAGCATTGTGATGACACGGTCATGGAACATTGTGATGATAAAAATTCTGGTGCATTGTGATGACAAGGGCCATGGAGAATTGTCAAGAAATGTTTCATTGTGCACTGTGGTGACAAGGCGGAGGAAGTATTGTGATGAAACTGGTCCTGAAGCATTGTGATAACAAAAGCCATGGAGCACTTTGATCACAGGCATCATGGAGCATTGTGAAGAAAGGGGCCATGTGGAATTGTAATGACAATAGAGAAATGTGATGAAAATGGTCAGCGAGCATAGTGATTAATGTGGTCCTTGAGAATTGTGAAAACATGGTCATGGAACACTGGGATGACAAGAATTCTGGAGCATTGTGATGACAAGGGCCATGGAGCATTGTGATGACACGGTCATGGAACATTGTGATGACAAGAATTCTGGAGCATTGTGATGAAAAGGGCCATGGAGCATTTTGATGACAAGTGTCATGGAGCATTGTAATGAGAGGTTTCATTGTGCACCGTGATGACAAGGGGGATGGAATATTGTGATGAAACTGGTCCTGGAGCATTGTGATAACAAAAGCCATTGAGCATTGTGATGACAGGCATCATGGAGCATTGTGAAGAAAGGGGTCATGGGGAATTGTAATGACAATAGAGAAATGTGATGAAAATGGTCAGCAAGCAAAGTGATTAAAGTGGTCATTTAGAATTGTCATGAAAAACTATATAGAGCATTGTGATGGCAAAGGTCATGGAGAACTGTGATGACCAGGGTCATGTAACATTGTGACGACACGGTCATGGAACATTGTGATGACAAGAATTATGGAGCATTGTGATGACACGATCATTGAACATTGTGATGACAAGAATTCTGGAGCATTGTGATGACAAGGGCCATGGAGCATTGTGATGACACGGTCATGGAACAATGTGATGACAAGAATTCTGGAGCAGTGTGATGACAAGGGCCATGGAGCATTGTGATGACATGGTCATCGAACATTGTGATGACAAGAATTCTGGAGCATTGTGATGACAAGGGCCATGGAGCATTGTGATGACACGGTCATGGAACATTGTAATGACAAGAAGTCTGGAGCATTGTGTTGACAAGGGCCATGGAGCATTGTGATGACACGGTCATGGAACATTGTGATGACAAGAATTCTGGAGCATTGTGATGACAAAGGCCATGGAGCATTGTGATGACAAGTGTCATGGAGCATTGTGATGATAAGAATTCTGGAGCAATATGATGACAAGGGCCATGGAGAATTGTGATGACATGGTCATGGAACATTGTGATGACAAGAATTCTAGAGCATTGTGATGACATGTGTCATGGAGCATTGTAATGAAACTTTTCATTGTGCACCGTGATGAGAAGGGGGATGGAGTATTGTGATGAAACTGGTCCTGGAGCATTGTGATAACAAAAGCCATTGAGCATTGTGATGACTGGCATCATGGAGCATTGTGAAGAAGGGGGTCATGGGAAATTGTAATGACAATAGAGAAATGTGATGAAAATGATCAGCAAGCAAAGTGATTAAAGTGGTCATTTAGAATTGTCATGAAAAACTAAATAGAGCATTGTGATGACAAAGGTCATGGAGAACTGTGATGACCAGGGTCATGTAGCATTGTGATGACACGGTCATGGAACATTGTGATGACAAGAATTATGAAGCATTGTGATGACCCGGTCATGGAACATTGTGATGACAAGAATTCTGGAGCATTGTGATGACAAGGGCCATGGAGCATTGTGATGATATGGTCATGGAACATTGTGATGACAAGAATTCTGGAGCATTGTGATGACACGGTCATGGAACATTGTGATGACAAGAATTATGGAGCATTGTGATGACACGGTCATGGAACATTGTGATGAGAAGAATTATGGAGCATTGTGATGACACGGTCATGGAACATTTTGATGACAAGAATTCTGGAGCATTGTGATGACAAGGGCCATGGAGCATTGTGATGACACGGTCATGGAACATTGTGATGACAAGAATTGTGGAGCAATGTGATGACAAGGGCCATGGTGCATTGTGATGACACGGTCATGAAACTTTGTGATGACAAGCAATCTGGAGCATTGTGATGAAAAGGGCCATGGAGCATTGTGATGACAAGAATTCTGGAGCATTGTGATGACAAAGGCCATGGAGAATTGTGATGACATGGTCATGGAACATGGTGATGACAAGAATTCTATAGCATTGTGATAACAAGGGCCATGGAGCATTGTTATGACAAGTGTCATGGAGCATTGTAATGAGAGGTTTCATTGTGCACTGTGATGACAAGGGGGATGGAGTATTGTGATGAAACTGGTCCTGGAGCATTGTGATAACAAAAACCATTGAGCATTGTGATGACAGGCATCATGGAGCATTGTGAAGAAAGGGGTCATGGGGAATTGTAATGACAATAGAGAAATGTGATGAAAATGGTCAGCAAGCAAAGTGATTAAAGTGGTCATTTAGAATTGTCATGAAAAACTATATAGAGCATTGTGATGACAAAGGTCATGGAGAACTGTGATGACCAGGGTCATGTAGCATTTTGATGACACGGTCATGGAACATTGTGATGACGAGAATTATGGAGCATTGTGATGACACGGTCATGGAACATTGTGATGAAAAGAATTCTAGAGCCTTGTGATGACAAGGGCCATGGAACATTGTGATGACATGGTCATGGAACATTGTGATGAAAAGAATTCTGGAGCATTGTAATGACAAGGGCCATGGTGCATTGTGATGACACGGTCATGGAACTTTGTGATGACAAGCAATCTGGAGCATTGTGATGAAAAGGGCCATGGAGCATTGTGATGACACGGTCATGGAACATTGTGATGACAAGAATTCTGGAGCATTGTGATGAGAAGGGCCATGGAGAATTGGGATGACATGGTCATGGAACATGGTGATGACAAGAATTCTGGAGCATTGTGATGACAAGGGCCATGGAGCATTGTGATGACAAGTGTCACGGAGCATTGTAATGAGAGGTTTCATTGTGCACCGTGATGACAAGGGGGATGGAGTATTGTGATGAAACTGGTCCTGGAGCATTGTGATAACAAAAGCCATTGAGCATTGTGATGACAGGCATCATGGAGCATTGTGAAGAAAGGGGTCATGGGGAATTGTAATGACAATAGAGAAATGTGATGAAAATGGTCAGCAAGCAAAGTGATTAAAGTGGTCATTTAGAATTCTCATGAAAAACTATATAGAGCATTGTGATGGCAAAGGTCATGGAGAACTGTGATGACCAGGGTCATGTAGCATTGTGATGACACGGTCATGGAACATTGTGATGACAAGAATTCTGGAGCATTGTGATGACAAGGGCCATGGAGCATTGTGATGACAGGCATCATGGAGCATTTTAAAGAAAGGGGCAATGGGGAATTGTAATGACAATTGAGAAATGTGAGGAAAATGGTCACTGAGCATAGTGATTAAACTGGTCTTTGAGAATTGTGATGAAAAGCGACATATAGCATTGTGAAGACAAAGGTCATGGAGAACTGTGATAACCAGGGTTATGTAGCATTGTGATGACACGGTCATGAAACGTTGTGATGACAAGAATTCTGGAGCATTTTGATGACAAGGGCCATGGAGAATTGTGATGACAAGTGTCATGGAGCATTGTAATGAAATATTTCATTGTGCAAGGTGATGACATAGGGGATGGAGTATTGTGATGAAACTGGTCCTGGAGCATTGTGATAACAAAAGCCATGGAGCACTGTGATGACAAGTGTCATTGAGCATTGTAATGAAATATTTCATTGTGCAAGGTGATGACATAGGGGATGGAGTATTGTGATGAAACTGGTCCTGGAGCATTGTGATAACAAAAGCCATTGAGCATTGTGATGACAGGCATCATGGAGCATTGTGAAGAAAGGGGTCATGGTGAATTGTAATGACAATAGAGAAATGTGATGAAAATGGTCAGCAAGCAAAGTGATTAAAGTGGTCATTTAGAATTCTCATGAAAAACTATATAGAGCATTGTGATGGCAAAGGTCATGGAGAACTGTGATGACCAGGGTCATGTAGCATTGTGATGACACGGTCATGGAACATTGTGATGACAAGAATTCTGGAGCATTGTGATGACAAGGGCCATGGAGCATTGTGATGACACGGTCATGGAACATTGTGATGACAAGAATTCTGGAGCATTGTGATGACAAGGGCCATGGAGCATTGTGATGACACGGTCATGGAACATTGTGATGACAAGAATTCTGGAGCATTGTGATGAAAAGGGCCATGGAGCATTGTGATGACACGGTCATGGAACATTGTGATGAAAAGAATTCTGGAGAATTGTGATGACAAGGGCCATGGAGCATTGTGATGACATGGTCATGGAACAATGTGATGACAAGCAATCTGGAGCATTGTGATGACACGGTCATGGAACATTGTGATGACAAGAATTCTGGAGCATTGTGATGAGAAGGGCCATGGAGAATTGTGATGACATGGTCATGGAACATGGTGATGACAAGAATTCTGGAGCATTGTGATGACAAGGGCCATGGAGCATTGTGATGACAAGTGTCACGGAGCATTGTAATGAGAGGTTTCATTGTGCACCGTGATGACAAGGGGGATGGAGTATTGTCATGAAACTGGTCCTGGAGCATTGTGATAACAAAAGCCATTGAGCATTGTGATGACAGGCATCATGGAGCATTGTGAAGAAAGGGGTCATGGGGAATTGTAATGACAATAGAGAAATGTGATGAAAATGGTCAGCAAGCAAAGTGATTAAAGTTGTCATTTAGAATTGTCATGAAAAACTATATAGAGCATTGTGATGACAAACGTCATGGAGAACTGTGATGACCAGGGTCATGTAGCATTGTGATGACACGGTCATGGAACATTGTGATGACAAGAATTCTGGAGCATTGTGATGACAAGGGCCATGGAGCATTGTGATGACACGGTCATGGAACATTGTGATGAAAAGAATTCTGGAGAATTGTGATGACAAGGGCCATGGAGCATTGTGATGCCCTGGTCATGGAACATTGTGATGACAAGAATTCTGGAGCATTTTGATGACACTGTCATGGAACATTGTGATGACAAGGATTATGGAGCATTGTGATGACAAGGGCCATGGTGAAATGTGATGACACGGTCATGGAACATTGTGATGACAGGCAATCTGGAGCATTGTGATGACAAGGGCCATGGAGCATTGTGATGACAAGTGTCACGGAGCATTGTAATGAGAGGTTTCATTGTGCACCGTGATGACAAGTGGGATGGAGTATTGTGATGAAACTGGTCCTGGAGCATTGTGATAACAAAAGCCATTGAGCATTGTGATGACAGGCATCATGGAGCATTGTGAAGAAAGGGGTCATGGGGAATTGTAATGACAATAGAGAAATGTGATGAAAATGGTCAGCAAGCAAATTGATTAAAGTGGTCATTTAGAATTGTCATGAAAAACTATATAGAGCATTGTGATGGCAAAGGTCATGGAGAACTGTGATGACATGGTCATGGAACATGGTGATGACAAGAATTCTATAGCATTGTGATAACAAGGGCCATGGAGCATTGTTATGACAAGTGTCATGGAGCATTGTAATGAGAGGTTTCATTGTGCACTGTGATGACAAGGGGGATGGAGTATTGTGATGAAACTGGTCCTGGAGCATTGTGATAACAAAAACCATTGAGCATTGTGATGACAGGCATCATGGAGCATTGTGAAGAAAGGGGTCATGGGGAATTGTAATGACAATAGAGAAATGTGATGAAAATGGTCAGCAAGCAAAGTGATTAAAGTGGTCATTTAGAATTGTCATGAAAAACTATATAGAGCATTGTGATGACAAAGGTCATGGAGAACTGTGATGACCAGGGTCATGTAGCATTTTGATGACACGGTCATGGAACATTGTGATGACGAGAATTATGGAGCATTGTGATGACACGGTCATGGAACATTGTGATGAAAAGAATTCTAGAGCCTTGTGATGACAAGGGCCATGGAACATTGTGATGACATGGTCATGGAACATTGTGATGAAAAGAATTCTGGAGCATTGTAATGACAAGGGCCATGGTGCATTGTGATGACACGGTCATGGAACTTTGTGATGACAAGCAATCTGGAGCATTGTGATGAAAAGGGCCATGGAGCATTGTGATGACACGGTCATGGAACATTGTGATGACAAGAATTCTGGAGCATTGTGATGAGAAGGGCCATGGAGAATTGGGATGACATGGTCATGGAACATGGTGATGACAAGAATTCTGGAGCATTGTGATGACAAGGGCCATGGAGCATTGTGATGACAAGTGTCACGGAGCATTGTAATGAGAGGTTTCATTGTGCACCGTGATGACAAGGGGGATGGAGTATTGTGATGAAACTGGTCCTGGAGCATTGTGATAACAAAAGCCATTGAGCATTGTGATGACAGGCATCATGGAGCATTTTGAAGAAAGGGATCATGGGGAATTGTAATGACAATAGAGAAATGTGATGAAAATGGTCAGCAAGCAAAGTGATTAAAGTGGTCATTTAGAATTGTCATGAAAAACTATATAGAGCATTGTGATGGCAAAGGTCATGGAGAACTGTGATGACCAGGGTCATGTAACATTGTGACGACACGGTCATGGAACATTGTGATGACAAGAATTATGGAGCATTGTGATGACATGATCATTGAACATTGTGATGACACGAATTCTGGAGCATTGTGATGACAAGGGCCATGGAGCATTGTGATGACACGGTCATGGAACAATGTGATGACAAGAATTCTGGAGCAGTGTGATGACAAGGGCCATGGAGCATTGTGATGACATGGTCATCGAACATTGTGATGACAAGAATTCTGGAGCATTGTGATGACAAGGGCCATGGAGCATTGTGATGACACGGTCATGGAACATTGTAATGACAAGAAGTCTGGAGCATTGTGTTGACAAGGGCCATGGAGCATTGTGATGACACGGTCATGGAACATTGTGATGACAAGAATTCTGGAGCATTGTGATGACAAAGGCCATGGAGCATTGTGATGACAAGTGTCATGGAGCATTGTGATGATAAGAATTCTGGAGCAATATGATGACAAGGGCCATGGAGAATTGTGATGACAAGAATTCTGGAGCATTGTGATGACACGGTCATGGAACATTGTGATGACAAGAATTATGGAGCATTGTGATGACACGGTCATGGAACATTGTGATGAGAAGAATTATGGAGCATTGTGATGACACGGTCATGGAACATTTTGATGACAAGAATTCTGGAGCATTGTGATGACAAGGGCCATGGTGCATTGTGATGACACGGTCATGAAACTTTGTGATGACAAGCAATCTGGAGCATTGTGATGAAAAGTGCCATGGAGCATTGTGATGACAAGAATTCTGGAGCATTGTGATGACAAAGGCCATGGAGAATTGTGATGACATGGTCATGGAACATGGTGATGACAAGAATTCTATAGCATTGTGATAACAAGGGCCATGGAGCATTGTGATGACAAGTGTCATGGAGCATTGTAATGAGAGGTTTCATTGTGCACTGTGATGACAAGGGGGATGGAGTATTGTGATGAAACTGGTCCTGGAGCATTGTGATAACAAAAACCATTGAGCATTGTGATGACAGGCATCATGGAGCATTGTGAAGAAAGGGGTCATGGGGAATTGTAATGACAATAGAGAAATGTGATGAAAATGGTCAGCAAGCAAAGTGATTAAAGTGGTCATTTAGAATTGTCATGAAAAACTATATAGAGCATTGTGATGACAAAGGTCATGGAGAACTGTGATGACCAGGGTCATGTAGCATTGTGATGACACGGTCATGGAACATTGTGATGACAAGAATTATGGAGCATTGTGATGACACGGTCATGGAACATTGTGATGACAAGAATTCTGGAGCCTTGTGAGGACAAGGGCCATGGAACATTGTGATGACATGGTCATGGAACATTGTGATGAAAAGAATTCTGGAGCATTGTAATGACAAGGGCCATGGTGCATTGTGATGACACGGTCATGGAACTTTGTGATGACAAGCAATCTGGAGCATTGTGATGAAAAGTGCCATGGAGCATTGTGATGACAAGAATTCTGGAGCATTGTGATGAGAAGGGCCATGGAGAATTGTGATGACATGGTCATGGAACATGGTGATGACAAGAATTCTGGAGCATTGTGATGACAAGGGCCATGGAGCATTGTGATGACAAGTGTCACGGAGCATTGTAATGAGAGGTTTCATTGTGCACCGTGATGACAAGGGGGATGGAGTATTGTGATGAAACTGGTCCTGGAGCATTGTGATAACAAAAGCCATTGAGCATTGTGATGACAGGCATCATGGAGCATTGTGAAGAAAGGGGTCATGGGGAATTGTAATGACAATAGAGAAATGTGATGAAAATGGTCAGCAAGCAAAGTGATTAAAGTGGTCATTTAGAATTCTCATGAAAAACTATATAGAGCATTGTGATGGCAAAGGTCATGGAGAACTGTGATGACCAGGGTCATGTAGCATTGTGATGACACGGTCATGGAACATTGTGATGACAAGAATTCTGGAGCATTGTGATGACAAGGGCCATGGAGCATTGTGATGACAGGCATCATGGAGCATTTTAAAGAAAGGGGCAATGGGGAATTGTAATGACAATTGAGAAATGTGAGGAAAATGGTCACTGAGCATAGTGATTAAACTGGTCTTTGAGAATTGTGATGAAAAGCGACATATAGCATTGTGAAGACAAAGGTCATGGAGAACTGTGATAACCAGGGTTATGTAGCATTGTGATGACACGGTCATGAAACGTTGTGATGACAAGAATTCTGGAGCATTTTGATGACAAGGGCCATGGAGAATTGTGATGACAAGTGTCATGGAGCATTGTAATGAAATATTTCATTGTGCAAGGTGATGACATAGGGGATGGAGTATTGTGATGAAACTGGTCCTGGAGCATTGTGATAACAAAAGCCATGGAGCACTGTGATGACAAGTGTCATTGAGCATTGTAATGAAATATTTCATTGTGCAAGGTGATGACATAGGGGATGGAGTATTGTGATGAAACTGGTCCTGGAACATTGTGATAACAAAAGCCATTGAGCATTGTGATGACAGGCATCATGGAGCATTGTGAAGAAAGGGGTCATGGTGAATTGTAATGACAATAGAGAAATGTGATGAAAATGGTCAGCAAGCAAAGTGATTAAAGTGGTCATTTAGAATTCTCATGAAAAACTATATAGAGCATTGTGATGGCAAAGGTCATGGAACATTGTGATGACAAGAATTCTGGAGCATTGTGATGACAAGGGCCATGGAGCATTGTGATGACACGGTCATGGAACATTGTGATGACAAGAATTCTGGAGCATTGTGATGACAAGGGCCATGGAGCATTGTGATGACACGGTCATGGAACATTGTGATGACAAGAATTCTGGAGCATTGTGATGAAAAGGGCCATGGAGCATTGTGATGACACGGTCATGGAACATTGTGATGAAAAGAATTCTGGAGAATTGTGATGACAAGGGCCATGGAGCATTGTGATGACATGGTCATGGAACAATGTGATGACAAGCAATCTGGAGCATTGTGATGACACGGTCATGGAACATTGTGATGACAAGAATTCTGGAGCATTGTGATGAGAAGGGCCATGGAGAATTGTGATGACATGGTCATGGAACATGGTGATGACAAGAATTCTGGAGCATTGTGATGACAAGGGCCATGGAGCATTGTGATGACAAGTGTCACGGAGCATTGTAATGAGAGGTTTCATTGTGCACCGTGATGACAAGGGGGATGGAGTATTGTCATGAAACTGGTCCTGGAGCATTGTGATAACAAAAGCCATTGAGCATTGTGATGACAGGCATCATGGAGCATTGTGAAGAAAGGGGTCATGGGGAATTGTAATGACAATAGAGAAATGTGATGAAAATGGTCAGCAAGCAAAGTGATTAAAGTTGTCATTTAGAATTGTCATGAAAAACTATATAGAGCATTGTGATGACAAACGTCATGGAGAACTGTGATGACCAGGGTCATGTAGCATTGTGATGACACGGTCATGGAACATTGTGATGACAAGAATTCTGGAGCATTGTGATGACAAGGGCCATGGAGCATTGTGATGACACGGTCATGGAACATTGTGATGAAAAGAATTCTGGAGAATTGTGATGACAAGGGCCATGGAGCATTGTGATGCCCTGGTCATGGAACATTGTGATGACAAGAATTCTGGAGCATTTTGATGACACGGTCATGGAACATTGTGATGACAAGGATTATGGAGCATTGTGATGACAAGGGCCATGGTGAAATGTGATGACACGGTCATGGAACATTGTGATGACAGGCAATCTGGAGCATTGTGATGACAAGGGCCATGGAGCATTGTGATGACAAGTGTCACGGAGCATTGTAATGAGAGGTTTCATTGTGCACCGTGATGACAAGTGGGATGGAGTATTGTGATGAAACTGGTCCTGGAGCATTGTGATAACAAAAGCCATTGAGCATTGTGATGACAGGCATCATGGAGCATTGTGAAGAAAGGGGTCATGGGGAATTGTAATGACAATAGAGAAATGTGATGAAAATGGTCAGCAAGCAAATTGATTAAAGTGGTCATTTAGAATTGTCATGAAAAACTATATAGAGCATTGTGATGGCAAAGGTCATGGAGAACTGTGATGACCAGTGTCATGCAGCATTGTGATGACACGGTCATGGAACATTGTGATGACAAGAATTGTGGAGCATTGTGGTGACACGGTCATGGAACATTGTGATGACAAGAATGATGGAGCATTGTGATGACACGGTCATGGAACATTGTGATGACAAGAATTCTGGAGAATTGTGATGACAAGGGCCATGGAGCATTGTGATGACACGGTCATGGAACATTGTGATGACAAGAATTCTGGAGCATTGTGATGACAAGGGCCATGGAGCATTGTGGTGACACGGTGATGGAACATTGTGATGACAAGAATTCTGGAGCATTGTGATGACACGATCATGGAACATTGTGATGACAAAAATTCTGGAGCATTTTGATGACATGGTCATGGAACATTGTGATGACAAGAATTCTGGAGCATTGTGATGAGAAGGGCCATGGTGCATTGTGATGACATGGTCATGGAACTTTGTGATGACAAGAATTATGGAGAAATGTGATGACAAGGGCCATGGAGCATTGTGATGACACGGTCATGGAACATTGTGATGACAAGAATTCTGGAGCATTGTGATGACAAGAATTCTGGAGCATTGTGATGACATGGTCATGGAACATTGTGATGACAAGAATTCTGGAGCATTGTGATGACACGGTCATGGAACATTTTGATGACAAGAATTATGGAGCATTGTGATGACACTGTCATGGAACCTTGTGATGACAAGAATTCTGGAGCATTGTGATGACAAGGGCCATGGAGCATTGTGATGACACGGTCATGGAACACTGTGATGACAAGAATTCTGGAGCATTGTGATGACAAGGGCCATGGAGCATTGTGATGACACGGTCATGGAACATTGTGATGACAAGAATTCTGGAGCATTGTGCTGACAAGGGCCATGGAGCATTGTGATGATACGGTCATCGAACATTGTGATGACAGGAATTCTGGAGCATTGTGATGACACGGTCATGGAACATTGTGATGACAAGAAATCTGGAGCATTGTGATGACAATGGCCATGGAGCATTGTGATGACACGGTCATGGAACATTGTGATGACAAGCATTCTGGAGCATTGTGATGACACGGACCATTGTGAATTGTGATGACATCTGTCTTGTGGCATTGATATGACAGTGGTCATCTAGAATTGTAATGAAAAGTATCATGGAGCACTGTGATGACAGGGGCCATGGAACATTGTGATGACAAAGGCCATGGAGCATTGTGATGACTAGTGCCATGGGGCTTTTTATGACATTGGCATGGAGCATTATGATGACAATAATTTTGGAGCATTTTGATGACAAGTGCATGGAGCATTGTGATGACAGGGCCCATGGAGTATTTTAATGAAAAGGGAAGGGAACATTGTGATTAATGAATTCATGGAGCATTGTGATTAAACAGGCCATGGAGAATTGAGATGACAGGCGTCATGAGGCATGGTGATGACAGTGGTCATGGAGCATTGTGATGAAAGAGATCATGGAGCAATATGATAACAGGGGCCATGGAGCATTGTGATGACAGGTGTATTGGAGTATTGTGATGAAAGTAGTCATGAATCATTGTGATGACATGTGTCCTGGATCACTCTGATGACACGGTTCATCGAGTATTGTGATGAAAAGTGTCATAGCGAATTGTAATGACAGGTGTCATGGGGCATTGTGATGACATTGATCATCTAGGAATTGTGATGAAAGGTATCATGGAGCACTGTGAAGACTGGGGGCATGAAGCATTGTTATGAAAATTGTCCTGGATTATTGTGATGACAGCAGTCATAGAAAATTGTGATGACACGTGTTATGCAGCATTGTGTTGACAAGGGTATGGACTATTGTGATGACAATGGTCATGGAGCAATGTGATGAAAGTTTTCATGGAACATCGTGATGAAAAGTGCCTGGGAGCATTGTGACGATAAAGGCCAAGGAGCATTATGATGACAAGTGTCATGGAGCATTGTAATGAAAGGTTTCATTGTGCACTGTGATGACAAGGGTGATGGAGTATAGTGATGAAACTGGTCCTGGAGCATTGTGATAACAAAAGCCATGGAGCATTGTAATGACAGGCATCATGGAGCATTGTGAAGAAAAGGGCCATGGAGAATTGTAATGACAATAGAGAAATGTGACGAAAATGGTCAGCGAGCATAGTGATTAAAATAGTCATTGACTTCAATAAGTGGTGCTGGGAAAACTGGACAGCCACATGTAAAAGAATGAAATTAGAATACTCCCTAACACCATACACAAAAATAAACTCAAAATGGATTAGAGACCTAAATATAAGACTGGCCACTATAAAACTCTTAGAGGAAAACATAGGAAGAACACTCTTTGACATAAATCACAGCAAGATCTTTTTCGATCCACCTCCTAGAGTAATGGAAATAAAAACAAAAATAAACAAGTGGGACCTAATGAAACTTCAAAGCTTTTGCACAGCAAAGGAAACCGTAAACAAGACGAAAAGACAACCCTCAGAATGGGAGAAAATATTTGCAAATGAATCAACGGACAAAGGATTAATCTCCAAAATATATAAACAGCTCATTCAGCTCAATATCAAAGAAACAAACACCCCAATCCAAAAATGGGCAGAAGACCTAAATAGACATTTCTCCAAAGAAGACATACAGACAGCCACAAAGCACATGAAAAGATGCTCAACATCACTAATTATTAGAGAAATGCAAATCAAAACTACAATGAGGTATCACCTCACTCCTGTTAGAATGGGCATCATCAGAAAATCTACAAACAACAAATGCTGGAGAGGGTGTGGAGAAAAGGGAACCCTCTTGCACTGTTGGTGGGAATGTAAATTGATACAGCCACTATGGAGAACAATATGGAGGTTCCTTAAAAAACTAAAAATAGAATTACCATATGACCCAGCAATCCCACTACGGGGCATATACCCAGAGAAAACCGTAATTCAAAAAGACATGTACACCCAAATGTTCATTGCAGCACTATTTACAATAGCCAGGTCATGGAAGCAACCTAAATGCCCATCAACAGACGAATGGATAAAGAAGTTGTGGTACATATATACAATGGAATATTACTCAGCCATAAAAAGGAACGAAATTGAGTCATTTGTTGAGAAGTGGATGGATCTAGAGACTGTCATACATAGTGAAGTAAGTCAGAAAGAGAAAAACAAATATCGTATATTAATGCATGTATGTGGAACCTAGAAACATGGTACAGATGAGCCAGTTTGCAGGGCAGAAGTTGAGACACAGATGTAGAGAATGGACATATGGACACCAAGGGGGGAAAACTGCGATGAGGTGGGAATGGTGGTGTGCTGATTTGGGCGATTGGGATTGACATGTATACACTGATGTGTATAAAACTGATGCCTAATAAGAACCTGCAGTATAAAAAAACAAACAAAACAACTAATACTAAACTTTCATTGGGTTATTTTTATGGAAATATGTTAATATAAATGTTTCAGACATTACATGAAATTTCTAAAAATCTTATATGTGTATGGAAATATGTATGGAAATATGTTAATATAAATGTTTCAGACATTACATGAAATTTCTAAAAATCTTATATTTGTATTTGTATGGAAATATGTATGGAAATATGTTAATATAAATGTTTCAGACATTACATGAAATTACATGAAATTTCTAAAAATCTTATATTTGTATTTGTATGGAAATATGTATGGAAATATGTTAATATAAATGTTTCAGACATTACATGAAATTTCTAAAAATCTTATATTTGTAGTTGTATGGAAATATGTATGGAAATATGTTAATATAAATGTTTCAGACATTACAGGAAACGTCTAAAAATCTTATATGTTCTGGTATAATGTTATAAGTAATAATCCTAGTTATTACTTTAAAATGTATATCTCAGAAATAACTAATTTTCTTGTCAACTGTGTTATTATGAACTTTCATCAAATCTTTAACCATGGTCATTTTTAAGTCTTTTGTCATTTACAGACAGTTCTGGGTGTACTCTGATGATTTTGCAAATATGTTCCTATAAAAGGGTTTCATCTTCAAGAAATTCATGGAAAAGACTCTGACAAGTACAGGTTTCTGGTAACTGACTGTACTGCTGAACTGAATGAATAAGCATTTTCAGAACTCTAATGAAAAACTGATGAACTCATAAAAGTGCTAACAAAAGATCAAGATGAAAAAAAGAAATTAATTACATGGGACTGAGTGAACTGATGAGGATGAGTATAATTTTTGTGACTTTCTGTCTGAATTAAAAAAAAAAATCCCACAAGGACTCAGAGGAAAAGAATATACAAATCAATTTTCACTGCAAAGTAAAGGAGCTGTTACAGTGGAGGATTACTGGACTGAATGTCAATATTATGACATAGTATAAGTGTGTTTCATGTTTGGTAATTGCAATCATTGTTGCTTTTGTTGTGGTCATCCATGTACAATGCTTGGTGTCAGTCTATTTATCTCTTGTAAAAATAAAATACACTGTGTGTGTGTGGAAAAAAAAAAAAAAAAGAAAACCAAGTAATCCAATTGAAAAATGGGCAGAGGACCTGAATAGACATTTTTTCAAAGAAGATATACAAATGGCTAACAGGTATATGAAAAGGTGCTCTACATCACTAATCACCAGAGAAATGTAAATCAAAACCACATATGAGCCTCAAGCCTGTTAGATGGCTATTCTCAAAAAGGCAAGAGATGACAAGTGTTGGTGAGGATGTGGAGAAAAGGGAGCCCTGTTGCACTATTGGTGGGAATGTAAATTGATGCAGCTACTATGGTAAATGGTCTGGTGGTTCCTCAAAAAAATTAAAAAATAGAACTACCATAAGACCTAGCAATCCCATTTCGGGTATACATCCAAAAGAAATAAAGTTACTTTTGATCAATTATCAAAAAAAAAAAAAATGGTCATTGAGAATTGTGATGAAAAGCGACATAGAGCATTGTGATGACAAAGGTCATGGAGAACTGTGATGACCAGGGTCATGTAGCATTGTGATGACATGGTCATGGAACATTGTGATGACAAGAATTCTGGAGCATTGTGATGACAAGGGCCATGGAGCATTGTGATGACACGGTCATGGAACATTGTGATGACCAGAATTCTGGAGCATTGTGAAGACAAGGGCCATGGAGCATTGTGATGACACTGTCAAGGAACATTGAGATGAAAAGAATTCTGGAGCATTGTGATAAAAGGGCATGGAACATTGTGATTAAAGGTGACAGGGAGCATTGTGATGATATGGGCAGAGATCTTTGTGGTGACAGGGATCATGGAGCTTTTTGGTAAGAGGAGCCAAGGAGATTTGTGATGGCAGGCGTCATGGTGCATTGTGATGACAGCGGTCTTGGAGCATTGTGATGAAAATAGTCATGGATCATTGTGATGACATGTGTCCTGGAACACTGTGATGACACAGTTCATCGACTATTGTGATGACAGCAGTCATAGCGAATTGTGATGACAGGTGTCATCGGGCATTGTGATGACATTGATCATCTAGCAATTGTGATGAAAGGTATCATGGAGCACTGTGATGATTAGGGGCATGAAGCATTGTAATGAAAATTGTCCTGGAATATTGTGATGACAGCAGTCATGGAGAATTGTGATGACAGGGATTCTGCAGCATTGTGTCGACAAGGGTATGGACTATTGTGATGACAATGGTCATGGAGCAATGTGATGAAAGTTGTCATGGAACATCGTGATGAAAAGTGCCTGGGAGCATTGTGACAATAAAGGCCATGGAGCATTGTGATGACAAGTGTCATGGAGCATTGTAATGAGAGGTTTCATTGTGCAACATGATGACAAGGGGGATGGAGTATTGTGATAAAACGGGTCCTGGAGCATTGTGATAACAAAAGCCATGGAGCATGGTGATGACAGGCATCATGGAGCACTGTGAAGAAAGGGCAATGGGGAATTGTAATGACAATAGAGAAATGTGATGAAAATGGTCAGCGAGCATAGTGATTAAAGTGGTCTTTGAGAATTGTGATGAAAAGCGACATAGAGCATTGTGATGACAAAGGTCATGGAGAACTGTGATAACCAGGGTCATGTAGCATTGTGATGACACGGTCATGGAACGTTGTGATGACAAGAATTCTGGAGCATTGTGATGACACGGGCCATGGAGAATTGTGATGACATGGTCATGGAACATTGTGATGACAAGAATTCCGGAGCACTGTGTTGACAAGGGCCATGGAGCATTGTGATGACAAGTGTCATGGAGCATTGTAATGAAAGGTTTCATTGTGCACCGTGATGACATGTGGGAAGGAGTATTGTGATGAAACTCATCCTGGAGCATTGTGATAACAAAAGCCATGGAGCTTTGTGATGACAGGCATCATGGAGCATTGTGAAGAAAGGGGCAATGCGGAATTGTAATGACAATAGAGAAAGGTGAGGAAAATGGTCAGCGAGCATAGTGATTAAAGTGGTCTTTGAGAATTGTGATGAAAAGCGACATAGAGCATTGTGATGACAAAGGTCATGGAGAACTGTGATGACCAGGGTCATGTAGCATTTGATGACACGGTCATGGAACATTGTCATGACAAGAATTCTGGAGCATTGTGTTGAAACGGCATGGAGCATTGTGACTAAAGGTGACAAGTAGCACTGTGATGATATGGGCAGAGATATTTGTAATGACATGGGTCATGGAGCATTGTGATGACACGGACCATTGCAAATTGTGATGACATCTGTCATGTGGCATTGTTATGACAGTGGTCATCTAGAATTGTAATGAAAAGTATCATGGAGCACTGTGATGACAGGGGCCATTGAACATTGTGATGACAAAGGCCATGGAGCATTGTGATGACTAGTGCCATGGGGCTTTTTTATGACATTGGCATGGAGCATTATGATGACAAGAATTGTGGAGCATTTTGATGACAAGGGCATGGAGCATTGTGATGACAGGGCCCATGGAGCATTTTGATGAAAAGGGAAGGGAACATTGTGATGACTGAGTTCATGGAGCATTGTGATTAAACGGGCCATGGAGCATTGAGATGACAGGCGTCATGAGGCATGGTGATGACAGTGGTCATGGAGCATTGTTATGAAAGAGATCATGGAGCAATATGATAACAGTGGCCATGGAGCATTGTGATGACAGGTGTATTGGAGCAGTGTGATGAAAGTAGTCATGCATCATTGTGATGACATGTGTCCTAGATCACTGTGATGACACGGTTCATCGAGTATTGTGATGACAAGGGTCATAGCGAATTATGATGACAGGTGTCATGGGGCATTTTGATGACATTGTTCATCTAGGAATTGTGATGAAAGGTATCATGGAGCACTGTGAAGACTGGGGGCATGAAGCATTGTTATGAAAATTGTCCTGGATTATTGTGATGACAGCAGTCATCTAAAATTGTAATAACACGGATTATGCAGCATTGTGTTGACAAGGGTATGGACTATTGTGATGACAATGGTCATGGCGGAATGTGATGAAAGTTTTCATGGAACATCGTGATGAAAAGTGCCTGGGAGCATTGTGACGATAAAGGACATGGAGCATTGTGATGACAAGTGTCATGGAGCATTGTAATGAAAGGTTTCATTGTGCACTGTGATGACAAGGGGGATGGAGTATAGTGATGAAACTGGTCCTGGAGCATTGTGATAACAAAAGCCATGGAGCATTGTGATGACAGGCATCATGGAGCATTGTGAAGAAAAGGGCCATGGGGAATTGTAATGACAATAGAGAAATGTGATGAAAATGGTCAGCGAGCATAGTGATTAAAATGGTCATTGAGAATTGTGATGAAAAGCGACATAGAGCATTGTGATGACAAAGGTCATGGAGAACTGTGATGACCAGGGTCATGTAGCATTGTGATGACACGGTCATGGAACATTGTGATGACAAGAATTCTGGAGCATTGTCATGACAAGGGCCATGGAGCATTGTGATGACACTGTCAAGGAACATTGCGATGAAAAGAATTCTGGAGCATTGTGATAAAAGGGCATGGAGCATTGTGATTAAAGGTGACAGGGAGCATTGTGATGATATGGGCAGAGATCTTTGTGGTGACAGGGATCATGGAGCTTTTTGGTAAGAGGATCCAAGGAGATTTGTGATGGCAGGCGTCATGGTGCATTGTGATGACAGCGGTCTTGGAGCATTGTGATGAAAGTAGTCATGGATCATTGTGATGACATGTGTCCTGGAACACTGTGATGACACAGTTCATCGAGTATTGTGATGACAGCAGTCATAGCGAATTGTGATGACAGGTGTCATCGGGCATTGTGATGACATTGATCATCTAGCAATTGTGATGAAAAGTATCATGGAGCACTGTGATGATTAGGGGCATGAAGCATTGTAATGAAAATTGTCCTGGAATATTGTGATGACAGCAGTCATGGAGAATTGTGATGACAGGGATTCTGCAGCATTGTGTCGACAAGGGTATGGACTATTGTGATGACAATGGTCATGGAGCAATGTGATGAAAGTTGTCATGGAACATCGTGATGAAAAGTGCCTGGGAGCATTGTGACAATAAAGGCCATGGAGCATTGTGATGACAAGTGTCATGGAGCATTGTAATGAGAGGTTTCATTGTGCAACATGATGACAAGGGGGATGGAGTATTGTGATGAAACGGGTCCTGGAGCATTGTGATAACAAAGCCATGGAGCATGGTGATGACAGGCATCATGGAGCACTGTGAAGAAAGGGGCAATGGGGAATTGTAATGACAATAGAGAAATGTGATGAAAATGGTCAGCGAGCATAGTGATTAAAGTGGTCTTTGAGAATTGTGATTTAAAGCGACATAGAGCATTGTGATGACAAAGGTCATGGAGAACTGTGATAACCAGGGTCATGTAGCACTGTGATGACACGGTCATGGAACGTTGTGATGACAAGAATTCTGGAGCATTGTGATGACACGGGCCATGGAGAATTGTGATGACATGGTCATGGAACATTGTGATGACAAGAATTCCGGAGCACTGTGTTGACAAGGGCCATGGAGCATTGTGATGACAAGTGTCATGGAGCATTGTAATGAAAGGTTTCATTGTGCACCGTGATGACATGTGGGAAGGAGTATTGTGATGAAACTGATCCTGGAGCATTGTGATAACAAAAGCCATGGAGCTTTGTGATGACAGGCATCATGGAGCATTGTGAAGAAAGGGGCAATGGGGAATTGTAATGACAATAGAGAAAGGTGAGGAAAATGGTCAGCGAGCATAGTGATTAAAGTGGTCTTTGAGAATTGTGATGAAAAGCGACATAGAGCATTGTGATGACAAAGGTTATAGAGAACTGTGATGACCAGGGTCATGTAGCATTTGATGACACGGTCATGGAACATTGTCATGACAAGAATTCTGGAGCATTGTGATGAAACGGCATGGAGCATTGTGACTAAAGGTGACAAGTAGCACTGTGATGATATGGGCAGAGATATTTGTAATGACATGGGTCATGGAGCATTGTGATGACACGGACCATTGCAAATTGTGATGACATCTGTAATGTGGCATTGTTATGACAGTGGTCATCTAGAATTGTAATGAAAAGTATCATGGAGCACTGTGATGACAGGGGCCATTGAACATTGTGATGACAAAGGCCATGGAGCATTGTGATGACTAGTGCCATGGGGCTTTTTTATGACATTGGCATGGAGCATTATGATGACAAGAATTGTGGAGCATTTTGATGACAAGGGCATGGAGCATTGTGATGACAGGGCCCATGGAGCATTTTGATGAAAAGGGAAGGGAACATTGTGATGACTGAGTTCATGGAGCATTGTGATTAAACGGGCCATGGAGCATTGAGATGACAGGCGTCATGAGGCATGGTGATGACAGTGGTCATGGAGCATTGTTATGAAAGAGATCATGGAGCAATATGATAACAGTGGCCATGGAGCATTGTGATGACAGGTGTATTGGAGCAGTGTGATGAAAGTAGTCATGCATCATTGTGATGACATGTGTCCTAGATCACTGTGATGACACGGTTCATCGAGTATTGTGATGACAAGGGTCATAGCGAATTATGATGACAGGTGTCATGGGGCATTTTGATGACATTGTTCATCTAGGAATTGTGATGAAAGGTATCATGGAGCACTGTGAAGACTGGGGGCATGAAGCATTGTTATGAAAATTGTCCTGGATTATTGTGATGACAGCAGTCATCTAAAATTGTAATAACACGGATTATGCAGCATTGTGTTGACAAGGGTATGGACTATTGTGATGACAATGGTCATGGCGGAATGTGATGAAAGTTTTCATGGAACATCGTGATGAAAAGTGCCTGGGAGCATTGTGACGATAAAGGACATGGAGCATTGTGATGACAAGTGTCATGGAGCATTGTAATGAAAGGTTTCATTGTGCACTGTGATGACAAGGGGGATGGAGTATAGTGATGAAACTGGTCCTGGAGCATTGTGATAACAAAAGCCATGGAGCATTGTGATGACAGGCATCATGGAGCATTGTGAAGAAAAGGGCCATGGGGAATTGTAATGACAATAGAGAAATGTGATGAAAATGGTCAGCGAGCATAGTGATTAAAATGGTCATTGAGAATTGTGATGAAAAGCGACATAGAGCATTGTGATGACAAAGGTCATGGAGAACTGTGATGACCAGGGTCATGTAGCATTGTGATGACACGGTCATGGAACATTGTGATGACAAGAATTCTGGAGCATTGTCATGACAAGGGCCATGGAGCATTGTGATGACACGGTCAAGGAACATTGCGATGAAAAGAATTCTGGAGCATTGTGATGACAAGGGCCATGGAGCATGGTGATTAAAGGTGACAGGGAGCATTGTGATGATATGGGCAGAGATCTTTGTGGTGACAGGGATCATGGAGCTTTTTGGTAAGAGGAGCCAAGGAGATTTGTGATGGCAGGCGTCATGGTGCATTGTGATGACAGCGGTCTTGGAGCATTGTGATGAAAGTAGTCATGGATCATTGTGATGACATGTGTCCTGGAACACTGTGATGACACAGTTCATCGAGTATTGTGATGACAGCAGTCATAGCGAATTGTGATGACAGGTGTCATCGGGCATTGTGATGACATTGATCATCTAGCAATTGTGATGAAAAGTATCATGGAGCACTGTGATGATTAGGGGCATGAAGCATTGTAATGAAAATTGTCCTGGAATATTGTGATGACAGCAGTCATGGAGAATTGTGATGACAGGGATTCTGCAGCATTGTGTCGACAAGGGTATGGACTATTGTGATGACAATGGTCATGGAGCAATGTGATGAAAGTTGTCATGGAACATCGTGATGAAAAGTGCCTGGGAGCATTGTGACAATAAAGGCCATGGAGCATTGTGATGACAAGTGTCATGGAGCATTGTAATGAGAGGTTTCATTGTGCAACATGATGACAAGGGGGATGGAGTATTGTGATGAAACGGGTCCTGGAGCATTGTGATAACAAAGCCATGGAGCATGGTGATGACAGGCATCATGGAGCACTGTGAAGAAAGGGGCAATGGGGAATTGTAATGACAATAGAGAAATGTGATGAAAATGGTCAGCGAGCATAGTGATTAAAGTGGTCTTTGAGAATTGTGATTTAAAGCGACATAGAGCATTGTGATGACAAAGGTCATGGAGAACTGTGATAACCAGGGTCATGTAGCACTGTGATGACACGGTCATGGAACGTTGTGATGACAAGAATTCTGGAGCATTGTGATGACACGGGCCATGGAGAATTGTGATGACATGGTCATGGAACATTGTGATGACAAGAATTCCGGAGCACTGTGTTGACAAGGGCCATGGAGCATTGTGATGACAAGTGTCATGGAGCATTGTAATGAAAGGTTTCATTGTGCACCGTGATGACATGTGGGAAGGAGTATTGTGATGAAACTGATCCTGGAGCATTGTGATAACAAAAGCCATGGAGCTTTGTGATGACAGGCATCATGGAGCATTGTGAAGAAAGGGGCAATGGGGAATTGTAATGACAATAGAGAAAGGTGAGGAAAATGGTCAGCGAGCATAGTGATTAAAGTGGTCTTTGAGAATTGTGATGAAAAGCGACATAGAGCATTGTGATGACAAAGGTTATAGAGAACTGTGATGACCAGGGTCATGTAGCATTTGATGACACGGTCATGGAACGTTGTGATGACAAGAGTTCTGGAGCATTTTGATGACATGGGCCATGGAGAATTGTGATGACATGGTCATGGAACATTGTGATGACAAGAATTCCGGAGCACTGTGTTGACAAGGGCCATGGAGCATTGTGATGACAAGGGTCATGGAGCATTGTAATGAAAGATTTCATTGTGCAAGGTGATGACATAGGGGATGGAGTATTGTGATGAAACTGGTCCTGGAGCATTGTGATAACAAAAGCCATGGAGCACTGTGATGACAGGCATCATGGAGCATTGTGAAGAAAGGGGACATGGGGAATTGTAATGACAATAGAGAAATGTGATGAAAATGATCAGCGAGCCTAGTGATTAAAGTAGTCATTGAGAATTGCGATGAAAAGCGACATACAACATTGTGTTGACAAAGGTCATGGAGAAATGTGATGACCAGGGTCATGTAGCATTGTGATGACACGATCACGGAACATTGTGATGAAAAGTATTCTGGAGCATTGTGATGACAAGGGCCATGGAGCATTGTGATGACAAGGTCATGGAACACTGTGATGACAAGAAATCTGGAGCATTGTGATGACAAGGGACATACAGCATTGTGATGACACGGTCATGGAACATTGTGATGACAAGAAATCTGGAGCATTGTGATGACAAGGGCCATGGAGTATTGTGATGACACAGTCATGGAACATTGTGATGACAAGAATTCTGGAGCATTGTGATGACAAGGGCCATGGAGAATTGTGATGACATGGTCATGGAACATTGTGATGACAAGAATACTGGAGCATTGTGATGATAAGGGCCATGGAGCATTGTGATGACAAGGGTCATTTAGCATTGTAATGAGAGGTTTCATTGTGCACCGTGATGACATATGGGATGGAGTATTGTGATGAAACTGGTCCTGGAGCATTGTGATAACAAATGCCATGGAGCATTGTGATGACAGGCATCATAGAGCATTGTGAAGAAAGGGGAATGGGGAATTGTAATGAAAATAGAGAAATGTGATGAAAATGGTCAGCGAGCATAGTGATTAAAGTGGTCTTTGAGAATTGTGATGAAAAGCGACATAGAGCATTGTGATGACAAAGGTCATGGAGAACTGTAATAACCAGGGTCATGTAGCATTGTGAGGACACGGTCATGGAACGTTGTGATGACAAGAATAATGGAGCATTGTGATGACACGGTCATGGAACATTGTGATGATAAAAATTCTGGTGCATTGTGATGACAAGGGCCATGGAGAATTGTAAAGAAATATTTCATTGTGCACTGTGGTGACAAGGCGGAGGAAGTATTGTGATGAAACTGGTCCTGAAGCATTGTGATAACAAAAGCCATGGAGCACTTTGATCACAGGCATCATGGAGCATTGTGAAGAAAGGGGCCATGTGGAATTGTAATGACAATAGAGAAATGTGATGAAAATGGTCAGCGAGCATAGTGATTAATGTGGTCCTTGAGAATTGTGATAACATGGTCATGGAACACTGGGATGACAAGAATTCTGGAGCATTGTGATGACAAGGGCCATGGAGCATTGTGATGACACGGTCATGGAACATTGTGATGACAAGAATTCTGGAGCATTGTGATGAAAAGGGCCATGGAGCATTTTGATGACAAGTGTCATGGAGCATTGTAATGAGAGGTTTCATTGTGCACCGTGATGACAAGGGGGATGGAGTATTGTGATGAAACTGGTCCTGGAGCATTGTGATAACAAAAGCCATTGAGCATTGTGATGACAGGCATCATGGAGCATTGTGAAGAAAGGGGTCATGGGGAATTGTAATGACAATAGAGAAATGTGATGAAAATGGTCAGCAAGCAAAGTGATTAAAGTGGTCATTTAGAATTGTCATGAAAAACTATATAGAGCATTGTGATGGCAAAGGTCATGGAGAACTGTGATGACCAGGGTCATGTAACATTGTGACGACACGGTCATGGAACATTGTGATGACAAGAATTATGGAGCATTGTGATGACAAGGGCCATGGAGCATTGTGATGACACGGTCATGGAACAATGTGATGACAAGAATTCTGGAGCAGTGTGATGACAAGGGCCATGGAGCATTGTGATGACATGGTCATCGAACATTGTGATGACAAGAATTATGGAGCATTGTGATGACACGGTCATGGAACATTGTGATGACAAGAATTCTGGAGCCTTGTGATGACAAGGGCCATGGAACATTGTGATGACATGGTCATGGAACATTGTGATGAAAAGAATTCTGGAGCATTGTAATGACAAGGGCCATGGTGCATTGTGATGACACGGTCATGGAACTTTGTGATGACAAGCAATCTGGAGCATTGCGATGAAAAGGGCCATGGAGCATTGTGATGACACGGTCATGGAACATTGTGATGACAAGAATTCTGGAGCATTGTGATGACAAGGGCCAAGGAGCATTGTGATGACATGGTCATGGAACATTGTGATGACAAGAATTCTGGAGCATTGTGATGACACGGTCATGGAACATTGTGATGACAAGAATTATGGAGCATTGTGAGGACACGGTCATGGAACATTGTGATGAGAAGAATTATGGAGCATTGTGATGAAAAGGGCCATGGTGCATTGTGATGACACGGTCATGAAACTTTGTGATGACAAGCAATCTGGAGCATTGTGATGAAAAGGGCCATGGAGCATTGTGATGACAAGAATTCTGGAGCATTGTGATGACAAAGGCCATGGAGAATTGTGATGACATGGTCATGGAACATGGTGATGACAAGAATTCTATAGCATTGTGATAACAAGGGCCATGGAGCATTGTGATGACAAGTGTCATGGAGCATTGTAATGAGAGGTTTCATTGTGCACCGTGATGACAAGGGGGATGGAGTATTGTGATGAAACTGGTCCTGGAGCATTGTGATAAAAAAAACCATTGAGCATTGTGATGACAGGCATCATGGAGCATTGTGAAGAAAGGGGTCATGGGGAATTGTAATGACAATAGAGAAATGTGATGAAAATGGTCAGCAAGCAAAGTGATTAAAGTGGTCATTTAGAATTGTCATGAAAAACTATATAGAGCATTGTGATGACAAACGTCATGGAGAACTGTGATGACCAGGGTCATGTAGCATTGTGATGACACGGTCATGGAACATTGTGATGACAAGAATTATGGAGCATTGTGATGACACGGTCATGGAACATTGTGATGACAAGAATTCTGGAGCCTTGTGATGACAAGGGCCAAGGAACATTGTGATGACATGGTCATGGAACATTGTGATGAAAAGAATTCTGGAGCATTGTAATGACAAGGGCCATGGTGCATTGTGATGACACGGTCATGGAACTTTGTGATGACAAGAATTCTGGAGCATTGTGATGAGAAAGGCCATGGAGAATTGTGATGACATGGTCATGGAACATGGTGATGACAAGAATTCTGGAGCATTGTGATGACAAGGGCCATGGAGCATTGTGATGACAAGTGTCACGGAGCATTGTAATGAGAGGTTTCATTGTGCACCGTGATGACAAGGGGGATGGAGTATTGTGATGAAACTTGTCCTGGAGCATTGTGATAACAAAAGCCATTGAGCATTGTGATGACAGGCATCATGGAGCATTGTAAAGAAAGGGGTCATGGGGAATTGTAATGACAATAGAGAAATGTGATGAAAATGGTCAGCAAGCAAAGTGATTAAAGTGGTCATTTAGAATTGTCATGAAAAACTATATAGAGCATTGTGATGGCAAAGGTCATGGAGAACTGTGATGACCAGGGTCATGTAGCATTGTGATGACACGGTCATGGAACATTGTGATGACAAGAATTCTGGAGCATTGTGATGACAAGGGCCATGGAGCATTGTGATGACACGGTCATGGAACATTGTGATGACAAGAATTCTGGAGCATTGTGATTACAAGGGCCATGGAGCATTGTGATGACACGGTCATGGAACATTGTGATGACAAGAATTCTGGAGCATTGTGCTAACAAGGGCCATGGAGCATTGTGATGACACGGTCATGGAACATTGTGATGACAAGCAATCTGGAGCATTGTGATGAAAAGGGCCATGGAGCATTGTGATGACATGGTCATGGAACATTGTGATGACAAGAATTCTGGAGCATTGTGATGACACGGTTATGGAACATTTTGATGGCAAGAATTATGGAGCATTGTGATGACACGGTCTTGGAACCTTGTGATGACAAGAATTCTGGAGCATTGTGATGACAAGGGCCATGGAGCATTCTGATGACACGGTCATGGAACACTGTGATGACAAGAATTCTGGAGCATTGTGATGACAAGGGCCATGGTGCATTGTGATGACACGGTCATGGAACTTTGTGATGACAAGAATTATGGAGAATTGTGATGACAAGGGCCATGGAGCATTGTGATGACACGGTCATGGAACATTGTGATGACAAGAATTCTGGAGCATTGTGATGACAAGAATTCTGGAGCATTGTGATGACACGGTCATGGAACATTGTGATGACAAGAATTCTGGAGCATTGTGATGACAAGAATTCTGGAGCATTGTGATGACATGGTCATGGAACTATGTGATGACAAGAATTCTGGAGCATTGTGATGACACGGTCATGGAACATTTTGATGACAAGAATTATGGAGTATTGTGATGACACGGTCATGGAACCTTGTGATGACAAGAATTCTGGAGCATTGTGATGACAAGGGCCATGGAGCATTGTGATGACACGGTCATGGAACACTGTGATGACAAGAATTCTGGAGCATTGTGATGACAAGGGCCATGGAGCATTGTGATGACACGGTCATGGAACATTGTGATGACAAGAATTCTGGAGCATTGTGCTGACAAGGGCCATGGAGCATTGTGATGATACGGTCATCGAACATTGTGATGACAGGAATTCTGGAGCATTGTGATGACACGGTCATGGAACATTGTGATGACAAGAAATCTGGAGCATTGTGATGACAATGGCCATGGAGCATTGTGATGACACGGTCATGGAACATTGTGATGACAAGAATTCTTGAGCATTGTGATGACACGGACCATTGTGAATTGTGATGACATCTGTCTTGTGGCATTGATATGACAGTGGTCATCTAGAATTGTAATGAAAAGTATCATGGAGCACTGTGATGACAGGGGCCATGGAACATTGTGATGACAAAGGCCATGGAGCATTGTGATGACTAGTGCCATGGGGCTTTTTATGACATTGGCATGGAGCATTATGATGACAATAATTTTGGAGCATTTTGATGACAAGTGCATGGAACATTGTGATGACAGGGCCCATGGAGTATTTTAATGAAAAGGGAAGTGAACATTGTGATTAATGAATTCATGGAGCATTGTGATTAAACAGGCCATGGAGAATTGAGATGACAGGCGTCATGAGGCATGGTGATGACAGTGGTCATGGAGCATTGTGGTGAAAGAGATCATGGAGCAATATGATAACAGGGGCCATGGAGCATTGTGATGACAGGTGTATTGGAGTATTGTGATGAAAGTAGTCATGAATCATTGTGATGACATGTGTCCTGGATCACTCTGATGACACGGTTCATCGAGTATTGTGATGAAAAGGGTCATAGCGAATTGTAATGACAGGTGTCATGGGGCATTGTGATGATATTGATCATCTAGGAATTGTGATGAAAGGTATCATGGAGCACTGTGAAGACTGGGGGCATGAAGCATTGTTATGAAAATTGTCCTGGATTATTGTGATGACAGCAGTCATAGAAAATTGTGATGACACGTGTTATGCAGCATTGTGTTGACAAGGGTATGGACTATTGTGATGACAATGGTCATGGAGCAATGTGATGAAAGTTTTCATGGAACATCCTGATGAAAAGTGCCTGGGAGCATTGTGACGATAAAGGCCAAGGAGCATTATGATGACAAGTGTCATGGAGCATTGTAATGAAAGGTTTCATTGTGCACTGTGATGACAAGGGTGATGGAGTATAGTGATGAAACTGGTCCTGGAGCATTGTGATAACAAAAGCCATGGAGCATTGTAATGACAGGCATCATGGAGCATTGTGAAGAAAAGGGCCATGGGGAATTGTAATGACAATAGAGAAATGTGACGAAAATGGTCAGCGAGCATAGTGATTAAAATAGTCATTGACTTCAATAAGTGGTGCTGGGAAAACTGGACAGCCACATGTAAAAGAATGAAATTAGAATACTCCCTAACACCATACACAAAAATAAACTCAAAATGGATTAGAGACCTAAATATAAGACTGGCCACTATAAAACTCTTAGAGGAAAACATAGGAAGAACACTCTTTGACATAAATCACAGCAAGATCTTTTTCGATCCACCTCCTAGAGTAATGGAAATAAAAACAAAAATAAACAAGTGGGACCTAATGAAACTTCAAAGCTTTTGCACAGCAAAGGAAACCGTAAACAAGACGAAAAGACAACCCTCAGAATGGGAGAAAATATTTGCAAATGAATCAACGGACAAAGGATTAATCTCCAAAATATATAAACAGCTCATTCAGCTCAATATCAAAGAAACAAACACCCCAATCCAAAAATGGGCAGAAGACCTAAATAGACATTTCTCCAAAGAAGACATACAGACAGCCACAAAGCACATGAAAAGATGCTCAACATCACTAATTATTAGAGAAATGCAAATCAAAACTACAATGAGGTATCACCTCACTCCTGTTAGAATGGGCATCATCAGAAAATCTACAAACAACAAATGCTGGAGAGGGTGTGGAGAAAAGGGAACCCTCTTGCACTGTTGGTGGGAATGTAAATTGATACAGCCACTATGGAGAACAATATGGAGGTTCCTTAAAAAACTAAAAATAGAATTACCATATGACCCAGCAATCCCACTACGGGGCATATACCCAGAGAAAACCGTAATTCAAAAAGACACGTACACCCAAATGTTCATTGCAGCACTATTTACAATAGCCAGGTCATGGAAGCAACCTAAATGCCCATCAACAGACGAATGGATAAAGAAGTTGTGGTACATATATACAATGGAATATTACTCAGCCATAAAAAGGAACGAAATTGAGTCATTTGTTGAGAAGTGGATGGATCTAGAGACTGTCATACATAGTGAAGTAAGTCAGAAAGAGAAAAACAAATATCGTATATTAATGCATGTATGTGGAACCTAGAAACATGGTACAGATGAGCCAGTTTGCAGGGCAGAAGTTGAGACACAGATGTAGAGAATGGACATATGGACACCAAGGGGGGAAAACTGCGATGAGGTGGGAATGGTGGTGTGCTGATTTGGGCGATTGGGATTGACATGTATACACTGATGTGTATAAAACTGATGCCTAATAAGAACCTGCAGTATAAAAAAACAAACAAAACAACTAATACTAAACTTTCATTGGGTTATTTTTATGGAAATATGTTAATATAAATGTTTCAGACATTACATGAAATTTCTAAAAATCTTATATGTGTATGGAAATATGTATGGAAATATGTTAATATAAATGTTTCAGACATTACATGAAATTTCTAAAAATCTTATATTTGTATTTGTATGGAAATATGTATGGAAATATGTTAATATAAATGTTTCAGACATTACATGAAATTACATGAAATTTCTAAAAATCTTATATTTGTATTTGTATGGAAATATGTATGGAAATATGTTAATATAAATGTTTCAGACATTACATGAAATTTCTAAAAATCTTATATTTGTAGTTGTATGGAAATATGTATGGAAATATGTTAATATAAATGTTTCAGACATTACATGAAATTTCTAAAAATCTTATATTTGTAGTTGTATGGAAATATGTATGGAAATATGTTAATATAAATGTTTCAGACATTACATGAAATTTCTATAAATCTTATATTTGTATTTGTATGGAAATATGTATGGAAATATGTTAATATAAATGTTTCAGACATTACAGGAAACGTCTAAAAATCTTATATGTTCTGGTATAATGTTATAAGTAATAATCCTAGTTATTACTTTAAAATGTATATCTCAGAAATAACTAATTTTCTTGTCAACTGTGTTATTATGAACTTTCATCAAATCTTTAACCATGGTCATTTTTAAGTCTTTTGTCATTTACAGACAGTTCTGGGTGTACTCTGATGATTTTGCAAATATGTTCCTATAAAAGGGTTTCATCTTCAAGAAATTCATGGAAAAGACTCTGACAAGTACAGGTTTCTGGTAACTGACTGTACTGCTGAACTGAATGAATAAGCATTTTCAGAACTCTAATGAAAAACTGATGAACTCATAAAAGTGCTAACAAAAGATCAAGATGAAAAAAAGAAATTAATTACATGGGACTGAGTGAACTGATGAGGATGAGTATAATTTTTGTGACTTTCTGTCTGAATTAAAAAAAAAAATCCCACAAGGACTCAGAGGAAAAGAATATACAAATCAATTTTCACTGCAAAGTAAAGGAGCTGTTACAGTGGAGGATTACTGGACTGAATGTCAATATTATGACATAGTATAAGTGTGTTTCATGTTTGGTAATTGCAATCATTGTTGCTTTTGTTGTGGTCATCCATGTACAATGCTTGGTGTCAGTCTATTTATCTCTTGTAAAAATAAAATACACTGTGTGTGTGTGGAAAAAAAAAAAAAAAGAAAACCAAGTAATCCAATTGAAAAATGGGCAGAGGACCTGAATAGACATTTTTTCAAAGAAGATATACAAATGGCTAACAGGTATATGAAAAGGTGCTCTACATCACTAATCACCAGAGAAATGTAAATCAAAACCACATATGAGCCTCAAGCCTGTTAGATGGCTATTCTCAAAAAGGCAAGAGATGACAAGTGTTGGTGAGGATGTGGAGAAAAGGGAGCCCTGTTGCACTATTGGTGGGAATGTAAATTGATGCAGCTACTATGGTAAATGGTCTGGTGGTTCCTCAAAAAAATTAAAAAATAGAACTACCATAAGACCTAGCAATCCCATTTCGGGTATACATCCAAAAGAAATAAAGTTACTTTTGATCAATTATCAAAAAAAAAAAAAAATGGTCATTGAGAATTGTGATGAAAAGCGACATAGAGCATTGTGATGACAAAGGTCATGGAGAACTGTGATGACCAGGGTCATGTAGCATTGTGATGACATGGTCATGGAACATTGTGATGACAAGAATTCTGGAGCATTGTGATGACAAGGGCCATGGAGCATTGTGATGACACGGTCATGGAACATTGTGATGACCAGAATTCTGGAGCATTGTGAAGACAAGGGCCATGGAGCATTGTGATGACACTGTCAAGGAACATTGAGATGAAAAGAATTCTGGAGCATTGTGATAAAAGGGCATGGAACATTGTGATTAAAGGTGACAGGGAGCATTGTGATGATATGGGCAGAGATCTTTGTGGTGACAGGGATCATGGAGCTTTTTGGTAAGAGGAACCAAGGAGATTTGTGATGGCAGGCGTCATGGTGCATTGTGATGACAGCGGTCTTGGAGCATTGTGATGAAAGTAGTCATGGATCATTGTGATGACATGTGTCCTGGAACACTGTGATGACACAGTTCATCGACTATTGTGATGACAGCAGTCATAGCGAATTGTGATGACAGGTGTCATCGGGCATTGTGATGACATTGATCATCTAGCAATTGTGATGAAAGGTATCTTGGAGCACTGTGATGATTAGGGGCATGAAGCATTGTAATGAAAATTGTCCTGGAATATTGTGATGACAGCAGTCATGGAGAATTGTGATGACAGGGATTCTGCAGCATTGTGTCGACAAGGGTATGGACTATTGTGATGACAATGGTCATGGAGCAATGTGATGAAAGTTGTCATGGAACATCGTAATGAAAAGTGCCTGGGAGCATTGTGACAATAAAGGCCATGGAGCATTGTGATGACAAGTGTCATGGAGCATTGTAATGAGAGGTTTCATTGTGCAACATGATGACAAGGGGGATGGAGTATTGTGATAAAACGGGTCCTGGAGCATTGTGATAACAAAAGCCATGGAGCATGGTGATGACAGGCATCATGGAGCACTGTGAAGAAAGGGCAATGGGGAATTGTAATGACAATAGAGAAATGTGATGAAAATGGTCACCGAGCATAGTGATTAAAGTGGTCTTTGAGAATTGTGATGAAAAGCGACATAGAGCATTGTGATGACAAAGGTCATGGAGAACTGTGATAACCAGGGTCATGTAGCATTGTGATGACACGGTCATGGAACGTTGTGATGACAAGAATTCTGGAGCATTGTGATGACACGGGCCAAGGAGAATTGTGATGACATGGTCATGGAACATTGTGATGACAAGAATTCCGGAGCACTGTGTTGACAAGGGCCATGGAGCATTGTGATGACAAGTGTCATGGAGCATTGTAATGAAAGGTTTCATTGTGCACCGTGATGACATGTGGGAAGGAGTATTGTGATGAAACGGATCCTGGAGCATTGTGATAACAAAAGCCATGGAGCTTTGTGATGACAGGCATCATGGAGCATTGTGAAGAAAGGGGCAATGCGGAATTGTAATGACAATAGAGAAAGGTGAGGAAAATGGTCAGCGAGCATAGTGATTAAAGTGGTCTTTGAGAATTGTGATGAAAAGCGACATAGAGCATTGTGATGACAAAGGTCATGGAGAACTGTGATGACCAGGGTCATGTAGCATTTGATGACACGGTCATGGAACATTGTCATGACAAGAATTCTGGAGCATTGTGATGAAACGGCATGGAGCATTGTGACTAAAGGTGACAAGTAGCACTGTGATGATATGGGCAGAGATATTTGTAATGACATGGGTCATGGAGCATTGTGATGACACGGACCATTGCAAATTGTGATGACATCTGTCATGTGGCATTGTTATGACAGTGGTCATCTAGAATTGTAATGAAAAGTATCATGGAGCACTGTGATGACAGGGGCCATTGAACATTGTGATGACAAAGGCCATGGAGCATTGTGATGACTAGTGCCATGGGGCTTTTTTATGACATTGGCATGGAGCATTATGATGACAAGAATTGTGGAGCATTTTGATGACAAGGGCATGGAGCATTGTGATGACAGGGCCCATGGAGCATTTTGATGAAAAGGGAAGGGAACATTGTGATGACTGAGTTCATGGAGCATTGTGATTAAACGGGCCATGGAGCATTGAGATGACAGGCGTCATGAGGCATGGTCATGACAGTGGTCATGGAGCATTGTTATGAAAGAGATCATGGAGCAATATGATAACAGTGGCCATGGAGCATTGTGATGACAGGTGTATTGGAGCATTGTGATGAAAGTAGTCATGCATCATTGTGATGACATGTGTCGTAGATCACTGTGATGACACGGTTCATCGAGTATTGTGATGACAAGGGTCATAGCGAATTGTGATGACAGGTGTCATGGGGCATATTGATGACATTGTTCATCTAGGAATTGTGATGAAAGGTATCATGGAGCACTGTGAAGACTGGGGGCATGAAGCATTGTTATGAAAATTGTCCTGGATTATTGTGATGACAGCAGTCATCTAAAATTGTAATAACACGGATTATGCAGCATTGTGTTGACAAGGGTATGGACTATTGTGATGACAATAGTCATGGAGGAATGTCATGAAAGTTTTCATGGAACATCGTGATGAAAAGTGCCTGGGAGCATTGTGACGATAAAGGACATGGAGCATTGTGATGACAAGTGTCATGGAGCATTGTAATGAAAGGTTACATTGTGCACTGTGATGACAAGGGGGATGGAGTATAGTGATGAAACTGGTCCTGGAGCATTGTGATAATAAAAGCCTTGGAACATTGTCATGAAAGGCATCATGGAGCATTGTGAAGGAAGGGGCCATGGGGAATTGTAATGACAATAGAGAAATGTGATGAAAATGGTCAGCGAGCATAGTGATTAAAGTGGTCATTGAGAATTGTGATGAAAAGCGATATAGAGTATTGTGATGACAAAGGTCATGGAGAACTGTGATGACCAGGGTCATGTAGCATTGTGATGACTCGGTCATGGAACATTGTGATGACAAGAATTCTGGAGCATTGTGATGACAAGGGCCATGGAGCTTTGTGATGACACGGTCATGGAACATTGTGATGACAAGAAATCTGGAGCATTGTGATGACAAGGGCCATGGAGCATTGTGATGACAGGCATCATGGAGCATTTTAAAGAAAGGGGCAATGGGGAATTGTAATGACAATAGAGAAATGTGAGGAAAATGGTCACTGAGCATAGTGATTAAACTGGTCTTTGAGAATTGTGATGAAAAGCGACATAGAGCATTGTGAAGACAAAGGTCATGGAGAACTGTGATAACCAGGGTCATGTAGCATTGTGATGACACGGTCATGGAACGTTGTGATGACAAGAGTTCTGGAGCATTTTGATGACATGGGCCATGGAGAATTGTGATGACATGGTCATGGAACATTGTGATGACAAGAATTCCGGAGCACTGTGTTGACAAGGGCCATGGAGCATTGTGATGACAAGGGTCATGGAGCATTGTAATGAAAGATTTCATTGTGCAAGGTGATGACATAGGGGATGGAGTATTGTGATGAAACTGGTCCTGGAGCATTGTGATAACAAAAGACATGGAGCACTGTGATGACAGGCATCATGGAGCATTGTGAAGAAAGGGGACATGGGGAATTGTAATGACAATAGAGAAATGTGATGAAAATGATCAGCGAGCATAGTGATTAAAGTAGTCATTGAGAATTGCGATGAAAAGCGACATACAACATTGTGTTGACAAAGGTCATGGAGAAATGTGATGACCAGGGTCATGTAGCATTGTGATGACACGATCACGGAACATTGTGATGAAAAGTATTCTGGAGCATTGTGATGACAAGGGCCATGGAGCATTGTGATGACAAGGTCATGGAACACTGTGATGACAAGAAATCTGGAGCATTGTGATGACAAGGGACATACAGCATTGTGATGACACGGTCATGGAACATTGTGATGACAAGAAATCTGGAGCATTGTGATGACAAGGGCCATGGAGTATTGTGATGACACAGTCATGGAACATTGTGATGACAAGAATTCTGGAGCATTGTGATGACAAGGGCCATGGAGAATTGTGATGACATGGTCATGGAACATTGTGATGACAAGAATACTGGAGCATTGTGATGATAAGGGCCATGGAGCATTGTGATGACAAGGGTCATTTAGCATTGTAATGAGAGGTTTCATTGTGCACGGTGATGACATATGGGATGGAGTATTGTGATGAAACTGGTCCTGGAGCATTGTGATAACAAATGCCATGGAGCATTGTGATGACAGGCATCATGGAGCATTGTGAAGAAAGGGGAATGGGGAATTGTAATGAAAATAGAGAAATGTGATGAAAATGGTCAGCGAGCATAGTGATTAAAGTGGTCTTTGAGAATTGTGATGAAAAGCGACATAGAGCATTGTGATGACAAAGGTCATGGAGAACTGTAATAACCAGGGTCATGTAGCATTGTGAGGACACGGTCATGGAACGTTGTGATGACAAGAATAATGGAGCATTGTGATGACACGGTCATGGAACATTGTGATGATAAAAATTCTGGTGCATTGTGATGACAAGGGCCATGGAGAATTGTAAAGAAATATTTCATTGTGCACTGTGGTGACAAGGCGGAGGAAGTATTGTGATGAAACTGGTCCTGAAGCATTGTGATAACAAAAGCCATGGAGCACTTTGATCACAGGCATCATGGAGCATTGTGAAGAAAGGGGCCATGTGGAATTGTAATGACAATAGAGAAATGTGATGAAAATGGTCAGCGAGCATAGTGATTAATGTGGTCCTTGAGAATTGTGATAACATGGTCATGGAACACTGGGATGACAAGAATTCTGGAGCATTGTGATGACAAGGGCCATGGAGCATTGTGATGACACGGTCATGGAACATTGTGATGACAAGAATTCTGGAGCATTGTGATGAAAAGGGCCATGGAGCATTTTGATGACAAGTGTCATGGAGCATTGTAATGAGAGGTTTCATTGTGCACCGTGATGACAAGGGGGATGGAGTATTGTGATGAAACTGGTCCTGGAGCATTGTGATAACAAAAGCCATTGAGCATTGTGATGACAGGCATCATGGAGCATTGTGAAGAAAGGGGTCATGGGGAATTGTAATGACAATAGAGAAATGTGATGAAAATGGTCAGCAAGCAAAGTGATTAAAGTGGTCATTTAGAATTGTCATGAAAAACTATATAGAGCATTGTGATGGCAAAGGTCATGGAGAACTGTGATGACCAGGGTCATGTAACATTGTGACGACACGGTCATGGAACATTGTGATGACAAGAATTATGGAGCATTGTGATGACACGATCATTGAACATTGTGATGACAAGAATTCTGGAGCATTGTGATGACAAGGGCCATGGAGCATTGTGATGACACGGTCATGGAACAATGTGATGACAAGAATTCTGGAGCAGTGTGATGACAAGGGCCATGGAGCATTGTGATGACATGGTCATCGAACATTGTGATGACAAGAATTATGGAGCATTGTGATGACACGGTCATGGAACATTGTGATGACAAGAATTCTGGAGCCTTGTGATGACAAGGGCCATGGAACATTGTGATGACATGGTCATGGAACATTGTGATGAAAAGAATTCTGGAGCATTGTAATGACAAGGGCCATGGTGCATTGTGATGACACGGTCATGGAACTTTGTGATGACAAGCAATCTGGAGCATTGTGATGAAAAGGGCCATGGAGCATTGTGATGACACGGTCATGGAACATTGTGATGACAAGAATTCTGGAGCATTTTGATGACAAGGGCCAAGGAGCATTGTGATGACATGGTCATGGAACATTGTGATGACAAGAATTCTGGAGCATTGTGATGACACGGTCATGGAACATTGTGATGACAAGAATTATGGAGCATTGTGATGACACGGTCATGGAACATTGTGATGAGAAGAATTATGGAGCATTTTGATGACACGGTCATGGAACATTTTGATGACAAGAATTCTGGAGCATTGGGATGACAAGGGCCATGGAGCATTGTGATAACACGGTCATGGAACATTGTGATGACAAGAATTGTGGAGCATTGTGATGACAAGGGCCATGGTGCATTGTGATGACACGGTCATGAAACTTTGTGATGACAAGCAATCTGGAGCATTGTGATGAAAAGGGCCATGGAGCATTGTGATGACAAGAATTCTGGAGCATTGTGATGACAAAGGCCATGGAGAATTGTGATGACATGGTCATGGAACATGGTGATGACAAGAATTCTATAGCATTGTGATAACAAGGGCCATGGAGCATTGTGATGACAAGTGTCATGGAGCATTGTAATGAGAGGTTTCATTGTGCACCGTGATGACAAGGGGGATGGAGTATTGTGATGAAACTGGTCCTGGAGCATTGTGATAACAAAAACCATTGAGCATTGTGATGACAGGCATCATGGAGCATTGTGAAGAAAGGGGTCATGGGGAATTGTAATGACAATAGAGAAATGTGATGAAAATGGTCAGCAAGCAAAGTGATTAAAGTTGTCATTTAGAATTGTCATGAAAAACTATATAGAGCATTGTGATGACAAACGTCATGGAGAACTGTGATGACCAGGGTCATGTAGCATTGTGATGACACGGTCATGGAACATTGTGATGACAAGAATTCTGGAGCATTGTGATGACAAGGGCCATGGAGCATTGTGATGACACGGTCATGGAACATTGTGATGAAAAGAATTCTGGAGAATTGTGATGACAAGGGCCATGGAGCATTGTGATGCCCTGGTCATGGAACATTGTGATGACAAGAATTCTGGAGCATTTTGATGACACGGTCATGGAACATTGTGATGACAAGGATTATGGAGCATTGTGATGACAAGGGCCATGGTGCAATGTGATGACACGGTCATGGAACATTGTGATGACAGGCAATCTGGAGCATTGTGATGACAAGGGCCATGGAGCATTGTGATGACAAGTGTCACGGAGCATTGTAATGAGAGGTTTCATTGTGCACCGTGATGACAAGTGGGATGGAGTATTGTGATGAAACTGGTCCTGGAGCATTGTGATAACAAAAGCCATTGAGCATTGTGATGACAGGCATCATGGAGCATTGTGAAGAAAGGGGTCATGGGGAATTGTAATGACAATAGAGAAATGTGATGAAAATGGTCAGCAAGCAAATTGATTAAAGTGGTCATTTAGAATTGTCATGAAAAACTATATAGAGCATTGTGATGGCAAAGGTCATGGAGAACTGTGATGACCAGTGTCATGCAGCATTGTGATGACACGGTCATGGAACATTGTGATGACAAGAATTGTGGAGCATTGTGGTGACACGGTCATGGAACATTGTGATGACAAGAATTCTGGAGAATTGTGATGACAAGGGCCATGGAGCATTGTGATGACACGGTCATGGAACATTGTGATGACAAGAATTCTGGAGCATTGTGATGACAAGGGCCATGGAGCATTGTGGTGACACGGTGATGGAACATTGTGATGACAAGAATTCTGGAGCATTGTGATGACACGATCATGGAACATTGTGATGACAAGAATTCTGGAGCATTTTGATGACATGGTCATGGAACATTGTGATGACAAGAATTCTGGAGCATTGTGATGACAAGGGCCAAGGAGCATTCTGATGACACGGTCATGGAACACTGTGATGACAAGAATTCTGGAGCATTGTGATGACAAGGGCCATGGTGCATTGTGATGACACGGTCATGGAACTTTGTGATGACAAGAATTATGGAGAAATGTGATGACAAGGGCCATGGAGCATTGTGATGACGCGGTCATGGAACATTGTGATGACAAGAATTCTGGAGCATTGTGATGACAAGAATTCTGGAGCATTGTGATGACACGGTCATGGAACATTGTGATGACAAGAATTCTGGAGCATTGTGATGACAAGAATTCTGGAGCATTGTGATGACATGGTCATGGAACATTGTGATGACAAGAATTCTGGAGCATTGTGATGACACGGTCATGGAACATTTTGATGACAAGAATTATGGAGCATTGTGATGACACAGTCATGGAACCTTGTGATGACAAGAATTCTGGAGCATTGTGATGACAAGGGCCATGGAGCATTGTGATGACACGGTCATGGAACACTGTGATGACAAGAATTCTGGAGCATTGTGAAGACAAGGGCCATGGAGCATTGTGATGACACGGTCATGGAACATTGTGATGACAAGAATTCTGGAGCATTGTGCTGACAAGGGCCATGGAGCATTGTGATGATACGGTCATCGAACATTGTGATGACAGGAATTCTGGAGCATTGTGATGACACGGTCATGGAACATTGTGATGACAAGAAATCTGGAGCATTGTGATGACAATGGCCATGGAGCATTGTGATGACACGGTCATGGAACATTGTGATGACAAGAATTCTGGAGCATTGTGATAACACGGACCATTGTGAATTGTGATGACATCTGTCTTGTGGCATTGATATGACAGTGGTCATCTAGAATTGTAATGAAAAGTATCATGGAGCACTGTGATGACAGGGGCCATGGAACATTGTGATGACAAAGGCCATGGAGCATTGTGATGACTAGTGCCATGGGGCTTTTTATGACATTGGCATGGAGCATTATGATGACAATAATTTTGGAGCATTTTGATGACAAGTGCATGGAGCATTGTGATGACAGGGCCCATGGAGTATTTTAATGAAAAGGGAAGGGAACATTGTGATTAATGAATTCATGGAGCATTGTGATTAAACAGGCCATGGAGAATTGAGATGACAGGCGTCATGAGGCATGGTGATGACAGTGGTCATGGAGCATTGTGATGAAAGAGATCATGGAGCAATATGATAACAGGGGCCATGGAGCATTGTGATGACAGGTGTATTGGAGTATTGTGATGAAAGTAGTCATGAATCATTGTGATGACATGTGTCCTGGATCACTCTGATGACACGGTTCATCGAGTATTGTGATGAAAAGGGTCATAGCGAATTGTAATGACAGGTGTCATGGGGCATTGTGATGACATTGATCATCTAGGAATTGTGATGAAAGGTATCATGGAGCACTGTGAAGACTGGGGGCATGAAGCATTGTTATGAAAATTGTCCTGGATTATTGTGATGACAGCAGTCATAGAAAATTGTGATGACACGGATTATGCAGCATTGTGTTGACAAGGGTATGGACTATTGTGATGACAATGGTCATGGAGCAATGTGATGAAAGTTTTCATGGAACATCCTGATGAAAAGTGCCTGGGAGCATTGTGACGATAAAGGCCAAGGAGCATTATGATGACAAGTGTCATGGAGCATTGTAATGAAAGGTTTCATTGTGCACTGTGATGACAAGGGTGATGGAGTATAGTGATGAAACTGGTCCTGGAGCATTGTGATAACAAAAGCCATGGAGCATTGTAATGACAGGCATCATGGAGCATTGTGAAGAAAAGGGCCATGGGGAATTGTAATGACAATAGAGAAATGTGACGAAAATGGTCAGCGAGCATAGTGATTAAAATAGTCATTGACTTCAATAAGTGGTGCTGGGAAAACTGGACAGCCACATGTAAAAGAATGAAATTAGAATACTCCCTAACACCATACACAAAAATAAACTCAAAATGGATTAGAGACCTAAATATAAGACTGGCCACTATAAAACTCTTAGAGGAAAACATAGGAAGAACACTCTTTGACATAAATCACAGCAAGATCTTTTTCGATCCACCTCCTAGAGTAATGGAAATAAAAACAAAAATAAACAAGTGGGACCTAATGAAACTTCAAAGCTTTTGCACAGCAAAGGAAACCGTAAACAAGACGAAAAGACAACCCTCAGAATGGGAGAAAATATTTGCAAATGAATCAACGGACAAAGGATTAATCTCCAAAATATATAAACAGCTCATTCAGCTCAATATCAAAGAAACAAACACCCCAATCCAAAAATGGGCAGAAGACCTAAATAGACATTTCTCCAAAGAAGACATACAGACAGCCACAAAGCACATGAAAAGATGCTCAACATCACTAATTATTAGAGAAATGCAAATCAAAACTACAATGAGGTATCACCTCACTCCTGTTAGAATGGGCATCATCAGAAAATCTACAAACAACAAATGCTGGAGAGGGTGTGGAGAAAAGGGAACCCTCTTGCACTGTTGGTGGGAATGTAAATTGATACAGCCACTATGGAGAACAATATGGAGGTTCCTTAAAAAACTAAAAATAGAATTACCATATGACCCAGCAATCCCACTACGGGGCATATACCCAGAGAAAACCGTAATTCAAAAAGACACGTACACCCAAATGTTCATTGCAGCACTATTTACAATAGCCAGGTCATGGAAGCAACCTAAATGCCCATCAACAGACGAATGGATAAAGAAGTTGTGGTACATATATACAATGGAATATTACTCAGCCATAAAAAGGAACGAAATTGAGTCATTTGTTGAGAAGTGGATGGATCTAGAGACTGTCATACATAGTGAAGTAAGTCAGAAAGAGAAAAACAAATATCGTATATTAATGCATGTATGTGGAACCTAGAAACATGGTACAGATGAGCCAGTTTGCAGGGCAGAAGTTGAGACACAGATGTAGAGAATGGACATATGGACACCAAGGGGGGAAAACTGCGATGAGGTGGGAATGGTGGTGTGCTGATTTGGGCGATTGGGATTGACATGTATACACTGATGTGTATAAAACTGATGCCTAATAAGAACCTGCAGTATAAAAAAACAAACAAAACAACTAATACTAAACTTTCATTGGGTTATTTTTATGGAAATATGTTAATATAAATGTTTCAGACATTACATGAAATTTCTAAAAATCTTATATGTGTATGGAAATATGTATGGAAATATGTTAATATAAATGTTTCAGACATTACATGAAATTTCTAAAAATCTTATATTTGTATTTGTATGGAAATATGTATGGAAATATGTTAATATAAATGTTTCAGACATTACATGAAATTACATGAAATTTCTAAAAATCTTATATTTGTATTTGTATGGAAATATGTATGGAAATATGTTAATATAAATGTTTCAGACATTACATGAAATTTCTAAAAATCTTATATTTGTAGTTGTATGGAAATATGTATGGAAATATGTTAATATAAATGTTTCAGACATTACATGAAATTTCTAAAAATCTTATATTTGTAGTTGTATGGAAATATGTATGGAAATATGTTAATATAAATGTTTCAGACATTACATGAAATTTCTATAAATCTTATATTTGTATTTGTATGGAAATATGTATGGAAATATGTTAATATAAATGTTTCAGACATTACAGGAAACGTCTAAAAATCTTATATGTTCTGGTATAATGTTATAAGTAATAATCCTAGTTATTACTTTAAAATGTATATCTCAGAAATAACTAATTTTCTTGTCAACTGTGTTATTATGAACTTTCATCAAATCTTTAACCATGGTCATTTTTAAGTCTTTTGTCATTTACAGACAGTTCTGGGTGTACTCTGATGATTTTGCAAATATGTTCCTATAAAAGGGTTTCATCTTCAAGAAATTCATGGAAAAGACTCTGACAAGTACAGGTTTCTGGTAACTGACTGTACTGCTGAACTGAATGAATAAGCATTTTCAGAACTCTAATGAAAAACTGATGAACTCATAAAAGTGCTAACAAAAGATCAAGATGAAAAAAAGAAATTAATTACATGGGACTGAGTGAACTGATGAGGATGAGTATAATTTTTGTGACTTTCTGTCTGAATTAAAAAAAAAATCCCACAAGGACTCAGAGGAAAAGAATATACAAATCAATTTTCACTGCAAAGTAAAGGAGCTGTTACAGTGGAGGATTACTGGACTGAATGTCAATATTATGACATAGTATAAGTGTGTTTCATGTTTGGTAATTGCAATCATTGTTGCTTTTGTTGTGGTCATCCATGTACAATGCTTGGTGTCAGTCTATTTATCTCTTGTAAAAATAAAATACACTGTGTGTGTGTGGAAAAAAAAAAAAAAAGAAAACCAAGTAATCCAATTGAAAAATGGGCAGAGGACCTGAATAGACATTTTTTCAAAGAAGATATACAAATGGCTAACAGGTATATGAAAAGGTGCTCTACATCACTAATCACCAGAGAAATGTAAATCAAAACCACATATGAGCCTCAAGCCTGTTAGATGGCTATTCTCAAAAAGGCAAGAGATGACAAGTGTTGGTGAGGATGTGGAGAAAAGGGAGCCCTGTTGCACTATTGGTGGGAATGTAAATTGATGCAGCTACTATGGTAAATGGTCTGGTGGTTCCTCAAAAAAATTAAAAAATAGAACTACCATAAGACCTAGCAATCCCATTTCGGGTATACATCCAAAAGAAATAAAGTTACTTTTGATCAATTATCAAAAAAAAAAAAAAATGGTCATTGAGAATTGTGATGAAAAGCGACATAGAGCATTGTGATGACAAAGGTCATGGAGAACTGTGATGACCAGGGTCATGTAGCATTGTGATGACATGGTCATGGAACATTGTGATGACAAGAATTCTGGAGCATTGTGATGACAAGGGCCATGGAGCATTGTGATGACACGGTCATGGAACATTGTGATGACCAGAATTCTGGAGCATTGTGAAGACAAGGGCCATGGAGCATTGTGATGACACTGTCAAGGAACATTGAGATGAAAAGAATTCTGGAGCATTGTGATAAAAGGGCATGGAACATTGTGATTAAAGGTGACAGGGAGCATTGTGATGATATGGGCAGAGATCTTTGTGGTGACAGGGATCATGGAGCTTTTTGGTAAGAGGAGCCAAGGAGATTTGTGATGGCAGGCGTCATGGTGCATTGTGATGACAGCGGTCTTGGAGCATTGTGATGAAAGTAGTCATGGATCATTGTGATGACATGTGTCCTGGAACACTGTGATGACACAGTTCATCGACTATTGTGATGACAGCAGTCATAGCGAATTGTGATGACAGGTGTCATCGGGCATTGTGATGACATTGATCATCTAGCAATTGTGATGAAAGGTATCTTGGAGCACTGTGATGATTAGGGGCATGAAGCATTGTAATGAAAATTGTCCTGGAATATTGTGATGACAGCAGTCATGGAGAATTGTGATGACAGGGATTCTGCAGCATTGTGTCGACAAGGGTATGGACTATTGTGATGACAATGGTCATGGAGCAATGTGATGAAAGTTGTCATGGAACATCGTGATGAAAAGTGCCTGGGAGCATTGTGACAATAAAGGCCATGGAGCATTGTGATGACAAGTGTCATGGAGCATTGTAATGAGAGGTTTCATTGTGCAACATGATGACAAGGGGGATGGAGTATTGTGATAAAACGGGTCCTGGAGCATTGTGATAACAAAAGCCATGGAGCATGGTGATGACAGGCATCATGGAGCACTGTGAAGAAAGGGCAATGGGGAATTGTAATGACAATAGAGAAATGTGATGAAAATGGTCAGCGAGCATAGTGATTAAAGTGGTCTTTGAGAATTGTGATGAAAAGCGACATAGAGCATTGTGATGACAAAGGTCATGGAGAACTGTGATAACCAGGGTCATGTAGCATTGTGATGACACGGTCATGGAACGTTGTGATGACAAGAATTCTGGAGCATTGTGATGACACGGGCCATGGAGAATTGTGATGACATGGTCATGGAACATTGTGATGACAAGAATTCCGGAGCACTGTGTTGACAAGGGCCATGGAGCATTGTGATGACAAGTGTCATGGAGCATTGTAATGAAAGGTTTCATTGTGCACCGTGATGACATGTGGGAAGGAGTATTGTGATGAAACTCATCCTGGAGCATTGTGATAACAAAAGCCATGGAGCTTTGTGATGACAGGCATCATGGAGCATTGTGAAGAAAGGGGCAATGCGGAATTGTAATGACAATAGAGAAAGGTGAGGAAAATGGTCAGCGAGCATAGTGATTAAAGTGGTCTTTGAGAATTGTGATGAAAAGCGACATAGAGCATTGTGATGACAAAGGTCATGGAGAACTGTGATGACCAGGGTCATGTAGCATTTGATGACACGGTCATGGAACATTGTCATGACAAGAATTCTGGAGCATTGTGATGAAACGGCATGGAGCATTGTGACTAAAGGTGACAAGTAGCACTGTGATGATATGGGCAGAGATATTTGTAATGACATGGGTCATGGAGCATTGTGATGACACGGACCATTGCAAATTGTGATGACATCTGTCATGTGGCATTGTTATGACAGTGGTCATCTAGAATTGTAATGAAAAGTATCATGGAGCACTGTGATGACAGGGGCCATTGAACATTGTGATGACAAAGGCCATGGAGCATTGTGATGACTAGTGCCATGGGGCTTTTTTATGACATTGGCATGGAGCATTATGATGACAAGAATTGTGGAGCATTTTGATGACAAGGGCATGGAGCATTGTGATGACAGGGCCCATGGAGCATTTTGATGAAAAGGGAAGGGAACATTGTGATGACTGAGTTCATGGAGCATTGTGATTAAACGGGCCATGGAGCATTGAGATGACAGGCGTCATGAGGCATGGTCATGACAGTGGTCATGGAGCATTGTTATGAAAGAGATCATGGAGCAATATGATAACAGTGGCCATGGAGCATTGTGATGACAGGTGTATTGGAGCATTGTGATGAAAGTAGTCATGCATCATTGTGATGACATGTGTCGTAGATCACTGTGATGACACGGTTCATCGAGTATTGTGATGACAAGGGTCATAGCGAATTGTGATGACAGGTGTCATGGGGCATATTGATGACATTGTTCATCTAGGAATTGTGATGAAAGGTATCATGGAGCACTGTGAAGACTGGGGGCATGAAGCATTGTTATGAAAATTGTCCTGGATTATTGTGATGACAGCAGTCATCTAAAATTGTAATAACACGGATTATGCAGCATTGTGTTGACAAGGGTATGGACTATTGTGATGACAATAGTCATGGAGGAATGTCATGAAAGTTTTCATGGAACATCGTGATGAAAAGTGCCTGGGAGCATTGTGACGATAAAGGACATGGAGCATTGTGATGACAAGTGTCATGGAGCATTGTAATGAAAGGTTACATTGTGCACTGTGATGACAAGGGGGATGGAGTATAGTGATGAAACTGGTCCTGGAGCATTGTGATAATAAAAGCCTTGGAACATTGTCATGAAAGGCATCATGGAGCATTGTGAAGGAAGGGGCCATGGGGAATTGTAATGACAATAGAGAAATGTGATGAAAATGGTCAGCGAGCATAGTGATTAAAGTGGTCATTGAGAATTGTGATGAAAAGCGATATAGAGTATTGTGATGACAAAGGTCATGGAGAACTGTGATGACCAGGGTCATGTAGCATTGTGATGACTCGGTCATGGAACATTGTGATGACAAGAATTCTGGAGCATTGTGATGACAAGGGCCATGGAGCTTTGTGATGACACGGTCATGGAACATTGTGATGACAAGAAATCTGGAGCATTGTGATGACAAGGGCCATGGAGCATTGTGATGACAGGCATCATGGAGCATTTTAAAGAAAGGGGCAATGGGGAATTGTAATGACAATAGAGAAATGTGAGGAAAATGGTCACTGAGCATAGTGATTAAACTGGTCTTTGAGAATTGTGATGAAAAGCGACATAGAGCATTGTGAAGACAAAGGTCATGGAGAACTGTGATAACCAGGGTCATGTAGCATTGTGATGACACGGTCATGGAACGTTGTGATGACAAGAGTTCTGGAGCATTTTGATGACATGGGCCATGGAGAATTGTGATGACATGGTCATGGAACATTGTGATGACAAGAATTCCGGAGCACTGTGTTGACAAGGGCCATGGAGCATTGTGATGACAAGGGTCATGGAGCATTGTAATGAAAGATTTCATTGTGCAAGGTGATGACATAGGGGATGGAGTATTGTGATGAAACTGGTCCTGGAGCATTGTGATAACAAAAGCCATGGAGCACTGTGATGACAGGCATCATGGAGCATTGTGAAGAAAGGGGACATGGGGAATTGTAATGACAATAGAGAAATGTGATGAAAATGATCAGCGAGCATAGTGATTAAAGTAGTCATTGAGAATTGCGATGAAAAGCGACATACAACATTGTGTTGACAAAGGTCATGGAGAAATGTGATGACCAGGGTCATGTAGCATTGTGATGACACGATCACGGAACATTGTGATGAAAAGTATTCTGGAGCATTGTGATGACAAGGGCCATGGAGCATTGTGATGACAAGGTCATGGAACACTGTGATGACAAGAAATCTGGAGCATTGTGATGACAAGGGACATACAGCATTGTGATGACACGGTCATGGAACATTGTGATGACAAGAAATCTGGAGCATTGTGATGACAAGGGCCATGGAGTATTGTGATGACACAGTCATGGAACATTGTGATGACAAGAATTCTGGAGCATTGTGATGACAAGGGCCATGGAGAATTGTGATGACATGGTCATGGAACATTGTGATGACAAGAATACTGGAGCATTGTGATGATAAGGGCCATGGAGCATTGTGATGACAAGGGTCATTTAGCATTGTAATGAGAGGTTTCATTGTGCACGGTGATGACATATGGGATGGAGTATTGTGATGAAACTGGTCCTGGAGCATTGTGATAACAAATGCCATGGAGCATTGTGATGACAGGCATCATGGAGCATTGTGAAGAAAGGGGAATGGGGAATTGTAATGAAAATAGAGAAATGTGATGAAAATGGTCAGCGAGCATAGTGATTAAAGTGGTCTTTGAGAATTGTGATGAAAAGCGACATAGAGCATTGTGATGACAAAGGTCATGGAGAACTGTAATAACCAGGGTCATGTAGCATTGTGAGGACACGGTCATGGAACGTTGTGATGACAAGAATAATGGAGCATTGTGATGACACGGTCATGGAACATTGTGATGATAAAAATTCTGGTGCATTGTGATGACAAGGGCCATGGAGAATTGTAAAGAAATATTTCATTGTGCACTGTGGTGACAAGGCGGAGGAAGTATTGTGATGAAACTGGTCCTGAAGCATTGTGATAACAAAAGCCATGGAGCACTTTGATCACAGGCATCATGGAGCATTGTGAAGAAAGGGGCCATGTGGAATTGTAATGACAATAGAGAAATGTGATGAAAATGGTCAGCGAGCATAGTGATTAATGTGGTCCTTGAGAATTGTGATAACATGGTCATGGAACACTGGGATGACAAGAATTCTGGAGCATTGTGATGACAAGGGCCATGGAGCATTGTGATGACACGGTCATGGAACATTGTGATGACAAGAATTCTGGAGCATTGTGATGAAAAGGGCCATGGAGCATTTTGATGACAAGTGTCATGGAGCATTGTAATGAGAGGTTTCATTGTGCACCGTGATGACAAGGGGGATGGAGTATTGTGATGAAACTGGTCCTGGAGCATTGTGATAACAAAAGCCATTGAGCATTGTGATGACAGGCATCATGGAGCATTGTGAAGAAAGGGGTCATGGGGAATTGTAATGACAATAGAGAAATGTGATGAAAATGGTCAGCAAGCAAAGTGATTAAAGTGGTCATTTAGAATTGTCATGAAAAACTATATAGAGCATTGTGATGGCAAAGGTCATGGAGAACTGTGATGACCAGGGTCATGTAACATTGTGACGACACGGTCATGGAACATTGTGATGACAAGAATTATGGAGCATTGTGATGACACGATCATTGAACATTGTGATGACAAGAATTCTGGAGCATTGTGATGACAAGGGCCATGGAGCATTGTGATGACACGGTCATGGAACAATGTGATGACAAGAATTCTGGAGCAGTGTGATGACAAGGGCCATGGAGCATTGTGATGACATGGTCATCGAACATTGTGATGACAAGAATTATGGAGCATTGTGATGACACGGTCATGGAACATTGTGATGACAAGAATTCTGGAGCCTTGTGATGACAAGGGCCATGGAACATTGTGATGACATGGTCATGGAACATTGTGATGAAAAGAATTCTGGAGCATTGTAATGACAAGGGCCATGGTGCATTGTGATGACACGGTCATGGAACTTTGTGATGACAAGCAATCTGGAGCATTGTGATGAAAAGGGCCATGGAGCATTGTGATGACACGGTCATGGAACATTGTGATGACAAGAATTCTGGAGCATTGTGATGACAAGGGCCATGGAGCATTCTGATGACACGGTCATGGAACACTGTGATGACAAGAATTCTGGAGCATTGTGATGACAAGGGCCATGGTGCATTGTGATGACACGGTCATGGAACTTTGTGATGACAAGCATTATGGAGAATTGTGATGACAAGGGCCATGGAGCATTGTGATGACACGGTCATGGAACATTGTGATGACAAGAATTCTGGAGCATTGTGATGACAAGAATTCTGGAGCATTGTGATGACACGGTCATGGAACATTGTGATGACAAGAATTCTGGAGCATTGTGATGACAAGAATTCTGGAGCATTGTGATGACATGGTCATGGAACTATGTGATGACAAGAATTCTGGAGCATTGTGATGACACGGTCATGGAACATTTTGATGACAAGAATTATGGAGCATTGTGATGACACGGTCATGGAACCTTGTGATGACAAGAATTCTGGAGCATTGTGATGACAAGGGCCATGGAGCATTGTGATGACACGGTCATGGAACACTGTGATGACAAGAATTCTGGAGCATTGTGATGACAAGGGCCATGGAGCATTGTGATGACACGGTCATGGAACATTGTGATGACAAGAATTCTGGAGCATTGTGCTGACAAGGGCCATGGAGCATTGTGATGATACGGTCATCGAACATTGTGATGACAGGAATTCTGGAGCATTGTGATGACACGGTCATGGAACATTGTGATGACAAGAAATCTGGAGCATTGTGATGACAATGGCCATGGAGCATTGTGATGAAACGGTCATGGAACATTGTGATGACAAGAATTCTGGAGCATTGTGATGACACGGACCATTGTGAATTGTGATGACATCTGTCTTGTGGCATTGATATGACAGTGGTCATCTAGAATTGTAATGAAAAGTATCATGGAGCACTGTGATGACAGGGGCCATGGAACATTTTGATGACAAAGGCCATGGAGCATTGTGATGACTAGTGCCATGGGGCTTTTTATGACATTGGCATGGAGCATTATGATGACAATAATTTTGGAGCATTTTGATGACAAGTGCATGGAACATTGTGATGACAGGGCCCATGGAGTATTTTAATGAAAAGGGAAGGGAACATTGTGATTAATGAATTCATGGAGCATTGTGATTAAACAGGCCATGGAGAATTGAGATGACAGGCGTCATGAGGCATGGTGATGACAGTGGTCATGGAGCATTGTGATGAAATAGATCATGGAGCAATATGATAACAGGGGCCATGGAGTATTGTGATGACAGGTGTATTGGAGTATTGTGATGAAAGTAGTCATGAATCATTGTGATGACATGTGTCCTGGATCACTCTGATGACACGGTTCATCGAGTATTGTGATGAAAAGGGTCATAGCGAATTGTAATGACAGGTGTCATGGGGCATTGTGATGATATTGATCATCTAGGAATTGTGATGAAAGGTATCATGGAGCACTTTGAAGACTGGGGGCATGAAGCATTGTTATGAAAATTGTCCTGGATTATTGTGATGACAGCAGTCATAGAAAATTGTGATGACACGTGTTATGCAGCATTGTGTTGACAAGGGTATGGACTATTGTGATGACAATGGTCATGGAGCAATGTGATGAAAGTTTTCATGGAACATCCTGATGAAAAGTGCCTGGGAGCATTGTGACGATAAAGGCCAAGGAGCATTATGATGACAAGTGTCATGGAGCATTGTAATGAAAGGTTTCATTGTGCACTGTGATGACAAGGGTGATGGAGTATAGTGATGAAACTGGTCCTGGAGCATTGTGATAACAAAAGCCATGGAGCATTGTAATGACAGGCATCATGGAGCATTGTGAAGAAAAGGGCCATGGGGAATTGTAATGACAATAGAGAAATGTGACGAAAATGGTCAGCGAGCATAGTGATTAAAATAGTCATTGACTTCAATAAGTGGTGCTGGGAAAACTGGACAGCCACATGTAAAAGAATGAAATTAGAATACTCCCTAACACCATACACAAAAATAAACTCAAAATGGATTAGAGACCTAAATATAAGACTGGCCACTATAAAACTCTTAGAGGAAAACATAGGAAGAACACTCTTTGACATAAATCACAGCAAGATCTTTTTCGATCCACCTCCTAGAGTAATGGAAATAAAAACAAAAATAAACAAGTGGGACCTAATGAAACTTCAAAGCTTTTGCACAGCAAAGGAAACCGTAAACAAGACGAAAAGACAACCCTCAGAATGGGAGAAAATATTTGCAAATGAATCAATGGACAAAGGATTAATCTCCAAAATATATAAACAGCTCATTCAGCTCAATATCAAAGAAACAAACACCCCAATCCAAAAATGGGCAGAAGACCTAAATAGACATTTCTCCAAAGAAGACATACAGACAGCCACAAAGCACATGAAAAGATGCTCAACATCACTAATTATTAGAGAAATGCAAATCAAAACTACAATGAGGTATCACCTCACTCCTGTTAGAATGGGCATCATCAGAAAATCTACAAACAACAAATGCTGGAGAGGGTGTGGAGAAAAGGGAACCCTCTTGCACTGTTGGTGGGAATGTAAATTGATACAGCCACTATGGAGAACAATATGGAGGTTCCTTAAAAAACTAAAAATAGAATTACCATATGACCCAGCAATCCCACTACGGGGCATATACCCAGAGAAAACCGTAATTCAAAAAGACACGTACACCCAAATGTTCATTGCAGCACTATTTACAATAGCCAGGTCATGGAAGCAACCTAAATGCCCATCAACAGACGAATGGATAAAGAAGTTGTGGTACATATATACAATGGAATATTACTCAGCCATAAAAAGGAACGAAATTGAGTCATTTGTTGAGAAGTGGATGGATCTAGAGACTGTCATACATAGTGAAGTAAGTCAGAAAGAGAAAAACAAATATCGTATATTAATGCATGTATGTGGAACCTAGAAACATGGTACAGATGAGCCAGTTTGCAGGGCAGAAGTTGAGACACAGATGTAGAGAATGGACATATGGACACCAAGGGGGGAAAACTGCGATGAGGTGGGAATGGTGGTGTGCTGATTTGGGCGATTGGGATTGACATGTATACACTGATGTGTATAAAACTGATGCCTAATAAGAACCTGCAGTATAAAAAAACAAACAAAACAACTAATACTAAACTTTCATTGGGTTATTTTTATGGAAATATGTTAATATAAATGTTTCAGACATTACATGAAATTTCTAAAAATCTTATATGTGTATGGAAATATGTATGGAAATATGTTAATATAAATGTTTCAGACATTACATGAAATTTCTAAAAATCTTATATTTGTATTTGTATGGAAATATGTATGGAAATATGTTAATATAAATGTTTCAGACATTACATGAAATTACATGAAATTTCTAAAAATCTTATATTTGTATTTGTATGGAAATATGTATGGAAATATGTTAATATAAATGTTTCAGACATTACATGAAATTTCTAAAAATCTTATATTTGTAGTTGTATGGAAATATGTATGGAAATATGTTAATATAAATGTTTCAGACATTACATGAAATTTCTAAAAATCTTATATTTGTAGTTGTATGGAAATATGTATGGAAATATGTTAATATAAATGTTTCAGACATTACATGAAATTTCTATAAATCTTATATTTGTATTTGTATGGAAATATGTATGGAAATATGTTAATATAAATGTTTCAGACATTACAGGAAACGTCTAAAAATCTTATATGTTCTGGTATAATGTTATAAGTAATAATCCTAGTTATTACTTTAAAATGTATATCTCAGAAATAACTAATTTTCTTGTCAACTGTGTTATTATGAACTTTCATCAAATCTTTAACCATGGTCATTTTTAAGTCTTTTGTCATTTACAGACAGTTCTGGGTGTACTCTGATGATTTTGCAAATATGTTCCTATAAAAGGGTTTCATCTTCAAGAAATTCATGGAAAAGACTCTGACAAGTACAGGTTTCTGGTAACTGACTGTACTGCTGAACTGAATGAATAAGCATTTTCAGAACTCTAATGAAAAACTGATGAACTCATAAAAGTGCTAACAAAAGATCAAGATGAAAAAAAGAAATTAATTACATGGGACTGAGTGAACTGATGAGGATGAGTATAATTTTTGTGACTTTCTGTCTGAATTAAAAAAAAAATCCCACAAGGACTCAGAGGAAAAGAATATACAAATCAATTTTCACTGCAAAGTAAAGGAGCTGTTACAGTGGAGGATTACTGGACTGAATGTCAATATTATGACATAGTATAAGTGTGTTTCATGTTTGGTAATTGCAATCATTGTTGCTTTTGTTGTGGTCATCCATGTACAATGCTTGGTGTCAGTCTATTTATCTCTTGTAAAAATAAAATACACTGTGTGTGTGTGGAAAAAAAAAAAAAAAAGAAAACCAAGTAATCCAATTGAAAAATGGGCAGAGGACCTGAATAGACATTTTTTCAAAGAAGATATACAAATGGCTAACAGGTATATGAAAAGGTGCTCTACATCACTAATCACCAGAGAAATGTAAATCAAAACCACATATGAGCCTCAAGCCTGTTAGATGGCTATTCTCAAAAAGGCAAGAGATGACAAGTGTTGGTGAGGATGTGGAGAAAAGGGAGCCCTGTTGCACTATTGGTGGGAATGTAAATTGATGCAGCTACTATGGTAAATGGTCTGGTGGTTCCTCAAAAAAATTAAAAAATAGAACTACCATAAGACCTAGCAATCCCATTTCGGGTATACATCCAAAAGAAATAAAGTTACTTTTGATCAATTATCAAAAAAAAAAAATGGTCATTGAGAATTGTGATGAAAAGCGACATAGAGCATTGTGATGACAAAGGTCATGGAGAACTGTGATGACCAGGGTCATGTAGCATTGTGATGACACGGTCATGGAACATTGTGATGACCAGAATTCTGGAGCATTGTGAAGACAAGGGCCATGGAGCATTGTGATGACACTGTCAAGGAACATTGAGATGAAAAGAATTCTGGAGCATTGTGATAAAAGGGCATGGAACATTGTGATTAAAGGTGACAGGGAGCATTGTGATGATATGGGCAGAGATCTTTGTGGTGACAGGGATCATGGAGCTTTTTGGTAAGAGGAGCCAAGGAGATTTGTGATGGCAGGCGTCATGGTGCATTGTGATGACAGCGGTCTTGGAGCATTGTGATGAAAATAGTCATGGATCATTGTGATGACATGTGTCCTGGAACACTGTGATGACACAGTTCATCGACTATTGTGATGACAGCAGTCATAGCGAATTGTGATGACAGGTGTCATCGGGCATTGTGATGACATTGATCATCTAGCAATTGTGATGAAAGGTATCATGGAGCACTGTGATGATTAGGGGCATGAAGCATTGTAATGAAAATTGTCCTGGAATATTGTGATGACAGCAGTCATGGAGAATTGTGATGACAGGGATTCTGCAGCATTGTGTCGACAAGGGTATGGACTATTGTGATGACAATGGTCATGGAGCAATGTGATGAAAGTTGTCATGGAACATCGTGATGAAAAGTGCCTGGGAGCATTGTGACAATAAAGGCCATGGAGCATTGTGATGACAAGTGTCATGGAGCATTGTAATGAGAGGTTTCATTGTGCAACATGATGACAAGGGGGATGGAGTATTGTGATAAAACGGGTCCTGGAGCATTGTGATAACAAAAGCCATGGAGCATGGTGATGACAGGCATCATGGAGCACTGTGAAGAAAGGGCAATGGGGAATTGTAATGACAATAGAGAAATGTGATGAAAATGGTCAGCGAGCATAGTGATTAAAGTGGTCTTTGAGAATTGTGATGAAAAGCGACATAGAGCATTGTGATGACAAAGGTCATGGAGAACTGTGATAACCAGGGTCATGTAGCATTGTGATGACACGGTCATGGAACGTTGTGATGACAAGAATTCTGGAGCATTGTGATGACACGGGCCATGGAGAATTGTGATGACATGGTCATGGAACATTGTGATGACAAGAATTCCGGAGCACTGTGTTGACAAGGGCCATGGAGCATTGTGATGACAAGTGTCATGGAGCATTGTAATGAAAGGTTTCATTGTGCACCGTGATGACATGTGGGAAGGAGTATTGTGATGAAACTCATCCTGGAGCATTGTGATAACAAAAGCCATGGAGCTTTGTGATGACAGGCATCATGGAGCATTGTGAAGAAAGGGGCAATGCGGAATTGTAATGACAATAGAGAAAGGTGAGGAAAATGGTCAGCGAGCATAGTGATTAAAGTGGTCTTTGAGAATTGTGATGAAAAGCGACATAGAGCATTGTGATGACAAAGGTCATGGAGAACTGTGATGACCAGGGTCATGTAGCATTTGATGACACGGTCATGGAACATTGTCATGACAAGAATTCTGGAGCATTGTGATGAAACGGCATGGAGCATTGTGACTAAAGGTGACAAGTAGCACTGTGATGATATGGGCAGAGATATTTGTAATGACATGGGTCATGGAGCATTGTGATGACACGGACCATTGCAAATTGTGATGACATCTGTCATGTGGCATTGTTATGACAGTGGTCATCTAGAATTGTAATGAAAAGTATCATGGAGCACTGTGATGACAGGGGCCATTGAACATTGTGATGACAAAGGCCATGGAGCATTGTGATGACTAGTGCCATGGGGCTTTTTTATGACATTGGCATGGAGCATTATGATGACAAGAATTGTGGAGCATTTTGATGACAAGGGCATGGAGCATTGTGATGACAGGGCCCATGGAGCATTTTGATGAAAAGGGAAGGGAACATTGTGATCACTGAGTTCATGGAGCATTGTGATTAAACGGGCCATGGAGCATTGAGATGACAGGCGTCATGAGGCATGGTGATGACAGTGGTCATGGAGCATTGTTATGAAAGAGATCATGGAGCAATATGATAACAGTGGCCATGGAGCATTGTGATGACAGGTGTATTGGAGCATTGTGATGAAAGTAGTCATGCATCATTGTGATGACATGTGTCGTAGATCACTGTGATGACACGGTTCATCGAGTATTGTGATGACAAGGGTCATAGTGAATTGTGATGACAGGTGTCATGGGGCATATTGATGACATTGTTCATCTAGGAATTGTGATGAAAGGTATCATGGAGCACTGTGAAGACTGGGGGCATGAAGCATTGTTATGAAAATTGTCCTGGATTATTGTGATGACAGCAGTCATCTAAAATTGTAATAACACGGATTATGCAGCATTGTGTTGACAAGGGTATGGACTATTGTGATGACAATAGTCATGGAGGAATGTCATGAAAGTTTTCATGGAACATCGTGATGAAAAGTGCCTGGGAGCATTGTGACGATAAAGGACATGGAGCATTGTGATGACAAGTGTCATGGAGCATTGTAATGAAAGGTTACATTGTGCACTGTGATGACAAGGGGGATGGAGTATAGTGATGAAACTGGTCCTGGAGCATTGTGATAATAAAAGCCTTGGAACATTGTCATGAAAGGCATCATGGAGCATTGTGAAGGAAGGGGCCATGGGGAATTGTAATGACAATAGAGAAATGTGATGAAAATGGTCAGCGAGCATAGTGATTAAAGTGGTCATTGAGAATTGTGATGAAAAGCGATATAGAGTATTGTGATGACAAAGGTCATGGAGAACTGTGATGACCAGGGTCATGTAGCATTGTGATGACTCGGTCATGGAACATTGTGATGACAAGAATTCTGGAGCATTGTGATGACAAGGGCCATGGAGCTTTGTGATGACACGGTCATGGAACATTGTGATGACAAGAATTCTGGAGCATTGTGATGACAAGGGCCTTGGAGCATTGTGATGACACGGTCATGGAACATTGTGATGACAAGAATTCTGGAGCATTGTGATGACAAGGGCCATGGAGAATTGTGATGACATGGTCATGGAACATTGTGATGACAAGAATACTGGAGCATTGTGATGATAAGGGCCATGGAGCATTGTGATGACAAGGGTCATTTAGCATTGTAATGAGAGGTTTCATTGTGCACCGTGATGACATATGGGATGGAGTATTGTGATGAAACTGGTCCTGGAGCAGTGTGATAACAAAAGCCATTGAGCATTGTGATGATAGGCATCATGGAGCATTGTGAAGAAAGGGGCAATGGGGAATTGTAATGACAATAGAGAAATGTGAGGAAAATGGTCACTGAGCATAGTGATTAAACTGGTCTTTGAGAATTGTGATGAAAAGCGACATAGAGCATTGTGAAGACAAAGGTCATGGAGAACTGTGATAACCAGGGTCATGTAGCATTGTGATGACACGGTCATGGAACGTTGTGATGACAAGAGTTCTGGAGCATTTTGATGACATGGGCCATGGAGAATTGTGATGACATGGTCATGGAACATTGTGATGACAAGAATTCCGGAGCACTGTGTTGACAAGGGCCATGGAGCATTGTGATGACAAGGGTCATGGAGCATTGTAATGAAAGATTTCATTGTGCAAGGTGATGACATAGGGGATGGAGTATTGTGATGAAACTGGTCCTGGAGCATTGTGATAACAAAAGCCATGGAGCACTGTGATGACAGGCATCATGGAGCATTGTGAAGAAAGGGGACATGGGGAATTGTAATGACAATAGAGAAATGGGATGAAAATGATCAGCGAGCATAGTGATTAAAGTAGTCATTGAGAATTGCGATGAAAAGCGACATACAACATTGTGTTGACAAAGGTCATGGAGAAATGTGATGACCAGGGTCATGTAGCATTGTGATGACACGATCACGGAACATTGTGATGAAAAGTATTCTGGAGCATTGTGATGACAAGGGCCATGGAGCATTGTGATGACAAGGTCATGGAACACTGTGATGACAAGAAATCTGGAGCATTGTGATGACAAGGGACATACAGCATTGTGATGACACGGTCATGGAACATTGTGATGACAAGAATTCTGGAGCATTGTGATGACAAGGGCCTTGGAGCATTGTGATGACACGGTCATGGAACATTGTGATGACAAGAATTCTGGAGCATTGTGATGACAAGGGCCATGGAGAATTGTGATGACATGGTCATGGAACATTGTGATGACAAGAATTCTGGAGCATTGTGATGATAAGGGCCATGGAGCATTGTGATGACAAGGGTCATTTAGCATTGTAATGAGAGGTTTCATTGTGCACCGTGATGACATATGGGATGGAGTATTGTGATGAAACTGGTCCTGGAGCAGTGTGATAACAAAAGCCATTGAGCATTGTGATGATAGGCATCATGGAGCATTGTGAAGAAGGGGGTCATGGGAAATTGTAATGACAATAGAGAAATGTGATGAAAATGGTCAGCAAGCAAAGTGATTAAAGTGGTCATTTAGAATTGTCATGAAAAACTATATAGAGCATTGTGATGACAAAGGACATGGAGAACTGTGATGACCAGGGTCATGTAGCATTGTGATGACACGGTCATGGAACATTGTGATGACAAGAATTATGGAGCATTGTGATGACATGGTCATGGAACATTGTGATGACAAGAATTCTGGAGCATTGTGATGACAAAGGCCATGGAGCATTGTGATGAAAAGTGTCATGGAGCATTGTGATGATAAGAATTCTGGAGCAATATGAGGACAAGGGCCATGGAGAATTGTGATGACATGGTTATGGAACATTGTGATGACAAGAATTCTGGAGCATTGTGATGACAAGGGCCATCGAGCATTGTGATGACACGGTCATGGAACATTGTGATGACAAGAATTCTGGAGCATTGTGATGACAAGGGCCATGGAGCATTGTGATGACATGGTCATGGAACATTGTGATGACAAGAATTCTGGAGCATTGTGATGACAAGGGCCATGGAGCATTGTGATGACATGGTCATGGAACATTGTGATGACAAAAATTCTGGAGCATTTTAATGACACGGTCATGGAACATTGTGATGACAATATTTATGGAGCATTGTGATGACAATGGCCATGGTGCATTGTGATGACACGGTCATGGAACATTGTGATGACAAGCAATCTGGAGCATTGTGATGAAAAGGGCCATGGAGCATTGTGATGACACGGTCATGGAACATTGTGATGACAAGAATTCTGGAGCATTGTGATGAGAAGGGCCATGGAGAATTGTGATGACATGGTCATGGAACATGGTGATGACAAGAATTCTGGAGCATTGTGATGACAAGGGCCATGGAGCATTGTGATGACAAGTGTCACGGAGCATTGTAATGAGAGGTTTCATTGTGCACCGTGATGACAAGGGGGATGGAGTATTGTGATGAAACTGGTCCTTGAGCATTGTGATAACAAAAGCCATTGAGCATTGTGATGACAGGCATCATGGAGAATTGTGAAGAAAGGGGTCATGGGGATTTGTAATGACAATAGAGGAATGTGATGAAAATGGTCAGCAAGCAAAGTGATTAAAGTGGTCATTTATAATTGTCATGAAAAACTATATAGAGCATTGTGATGACAAAGGTCATGGAGAACTGTGATGACCAGGGTCATTTAGCATTGTGATGACACGGTCATGCAACATTGTGATGACAAGAATTATGGAGCATTGTGATGACACGGTCATGGAACATTGTGATTACAGGAATTATGGAGCATTCTGATGACACGGTCATTGAACATTGTGATGACAAGAATTATGGAGCATTGTGATGACACGGTCATGGAACATTGTGATGACAAAAATTCTGGAGCATTGTGATGACAAGGGCCATGGAGCATTGTGATGACACGGTCATCGAACATTGTGATGACAAGAATTCTGGAGCATTGTGATGACAAGGGCCATGGAGAATTGTGATGACACGGTCATGGAACATTGTGATGACAAGAATTCTGAAGCATTGTGATGACAAGGGCCATGGAGCATTGTGATGACACGGTCATGGAACATGGTGATGACAAGAATTCTGGAGAATTGTGATGACAAGGGCCATGGAGCATTGTGATGACCTGGTCATGGAACATGGTGATGACAAGAATTCTGTAGCATTTTGATGACACGGTCATGGAACATTGTGATGACAAGGATTATGGAGCATTGTGATGACAAGGGCCATGGTGCATTGTGATGACACGGTCATGGAACTTTGTGATGACAAGAATTATGGAGCATTGTGATGACAAGGGCCATGGAGCATTGTGATAACACGGTCATGGAACACTGTGATGACAAGAATTATGGAGCATTGTGATGACAAGGGCCATGGAGCATTGTGATGACATGGTCATCGAACATTGTGATGACAAGAATTCTGGAGCATTGTGATGACAAGGACCATGGAGCATTGTGATGACTTGGTCATGGAACATTGTAATGACAAGAATTCTCGAGCATTGTGTTGACAAGGACCATGGAGCATTGTGATGACACGGTCAAGGAACATTGTGATGACAAGAATTCTGGAGCATTGTGATGACAAAGGCCATGGAGCATTGTGATGACAAGTGTCATGGAGCATTGTGATGATAAGAATTCTGGAGCAATATGATGACATGGGCCATGGAGAATTGTGATGACATGGTCATGGAACATTGTGATGACAAGAATTGTAGAGCATTGTAATGACATTTGTCATGGAACATTGTAATGAAACTTTTCATTGTGCACCGTGATGAGAAGGGGGATGGAGTATTGTGATGAAACTGGTCCTGGAGCAGTGTGATAACAAAAGCCATTGAGCATTGTGATGATAGGCATCATGGAGCATTGCGAAGAAGGGGGTCATGGGAAATTGTAATGACAATAGAGAAATGTGATGAAAATGGTCAGCAAGCAAAGTGATTAAAGTGGTCATTTAGAATTGTCATGAAAAACTATATAGAGCATTGTGATGACAAAGGACATGGAGAACTGTGATGACCAGTGTCATGTAGCATTGTGATGACACGGTCATGGAACATTGTGATGACAAGAATTATGGAGCATTGTGATGACATGGTCATGGAACATTGTGATGACAAGAATTCTGGAGCATTCTAATGACAAAGGCCATGGAGCATTGTGATGACAAGTGTCATGGAGCATTGTGATGATAAGAATTCTGGAGCAATATGAGGACAAGGGCCATGGAGAATTGTGATGACATGGTTATGGAACATTGTGATGACAAGAATTCTAGAGCATTGTGATGACATGTGTCATGGAGCATTGTAATGAAACTTTTCATTGTGCACCGTGATGAGAAGGGGGATGGAGTATTGTGATGAAACTGGTCCTGGAGCATTGTGATAACAAAAGCCATTGAGCATTGTGATGACAGGCATCATGGAGCATTGTGAAGAAAGGGGTCATGGGGAATTATAATGACAATAGAGAAATGTGATGAAAATGGTCAGCAATCAAAGTGATTAAAGTGGTCATTTAGAATTGTCATGAAAAACTATATAGAGCATTGTGATGACAAAGGTCATGGAGAACTGTGATGACCAGGGTCATGTAGCATTGTGATGACACGGACATGGAACATTGTGATGACAAGAATTATGGAGCATTGTGATGACACGGTCATGGAACATTGTGATGACAAGAATTATGGAGCATTGTGATGACACGGTCATGGAACATTGTGATGACAAGAATTCTGGAGCATTGTGATGACAAGGGCCATGGAGCATTGTGATGACACGGTCATGGAACATTGTGATGACAAGAATTCTGGAGCATTGTGATGAGAAGGGCCATGGAGAATTGTGATGACATGGTCATGGAACATGGTGATGACAAGAATTCTGGAGCATTGTGATGACAAGGGCCATGGAGCATTGTGATGACAAGTGTCACGGAGCATTGTAATGAGAGGTTTCATTGTGCACCGTGATGACAAGGGGGATGGAGTATTGTGATGAAACTGGTCCTGGAGCATTGTGATAACAAAAGCCATTGAGCATTGTGATGACAGGCATCATGGAGCATTGTGAAGAAAGAGGTCATGGGGAATTGTAATGACAATAGAGAAATGTGATGAAAATGGTCAGCAAGCAAAGTGATTAAAGTGGTCATTTAGAATTGTCATGAAAAACTATATAGAGCATTGTGATGACAAAGGTCATGGAGAACTGTGATGACCAGGGTCATGTAGCATTGTGATGACACGGTCATGGAACATTGTGATGACAAGAATTCTGGAGCATTGTGATGACAAGAATTATGGAGCATTGTGATGACACAGTCATGGAACATTGTGATGACAAGAATTCTGGAGAATTGTGATGACAAGGGCCATGGAGCATTGTGATGACCTGGTCATGGAACATTGTGATGACAAGAATTCTGGAGCATTTTGATGACACGGTCATGGAACATTGTGATGACAAGGATTATGGAGCATTGTGATGACAAGGGCCATGGTGCATTGTGATGACACGGTCATGGAACATTGTGATGACAAGAATTATGGAGCATTGTGATGACAAGGGCCATGGAGCATTGTGATGACACGGTCATGGAACATTGTGATGACAAGAATTCTGGAGCATTGTGATGACAAGGACCATGGAGCATTGTGATGACACGGTCATGGAACATTGTTATGACAAGAATTCTCGAGCATTGTGTTGACAAGGACCATGGAGCATTGTGATGACACGGTCATGGTACATTGTGATGACAAGAATTCAGGAGCATTGTGATGACAAAGGCCATGGAGCATTGTGATGACAAGTGTCATGGAGCATTGTGATGATAAGAAATCTGGAGCAATATGATGACAAGGGCCAAGGAGAATTGTGATGACATGGTCATGGAACATTGTGATGACAAGAATTATGGAGCATTGTGATGACACGATCATGGAACACTGTGATGACAAGAATTATGGAGCATTGTGATGACACGGTCATGGAACATTGTGATGACAAGAATTCTGGAGCATTGTGATGACAAGGGCCATGTAGCATTGTGATGACACGGTAATGGAACATTGTGATGACAAGAATTCTGGAGCATTGTGATGACAAGGGCCATGGAGCATTGTGATGACACGGTCATGGAACATGGTGATGACAAGAATTCTGGAGCATTGTGATGACAAGGGCCATGGAGCATTGTGATGACAAGAATTCTGGAGCATGGTGATGACAAAGGCCATGGTGCATTGTGATGACACGGTCATGGAACTTTGTGATGACAAGCAATCTGGAGCATTGTGATGAAAAGGACCATGGAGCATTGTGATGACACGGTCATGGAACATTGTGATGACAAGAATTCTGGAGCATTGTGATGACACGGTCATGGAACATGGTGATGACAAGAATTCTGGAGCATTGTGATGACAAGGGCCATGGAGCATTGTGATGACAAGAATTCTGGAGCATGGTGATGACAAAGGCCATGGTGCATTGTGATGACACGGTCATGGAACTTTGTGATGACAAGCAATCTGGAGCATTGTGATGAAAAGGACCATGGAGCATTGTGATGACACGGTCATGGAACATTGTGATGACAAGAATTCTGGAGCATTGTGATGCGAAGGGCCATGGAGAATTGTGATGACATGGTCATGGAACATGGTGATGACAAGAATTCTGGAGCATTGTGATGACAAGAATTCTGGAGCATTGTGATGACACGGTCATGGAACATTGTGATGACAATAATTCTGGAGCATTGTGATGACAAGAATTCTGGAGCATTGTGATGACATGGTCATGGAACATTGTGATGACAAGAATTCTGGAGCATTGTGATGACACGGTCATGGAACTTTTTGATGACAAGAATTATGGAGCATTGTGATGACACGGTCATGGAACCTTGTGATGACAAAAATTCTGGAGCATTGTGATGACAAGGGCCATGGAGCATTGTGATGACACGGTCATGGAACACTGTGATGACAAGAATTCTGGAGCATTGTGATGACAAGGGCCATGGAGCATTGTGATGACACGGTCATGGAACATTGTGATGACAAGAATTCTGGAGAATTGTGATGACAAGGGCCATGGAGCATTGTGATGACACGGTCATGGAACATTGTGATGACAAGAATTCTGGAGCATGGTGATGACACGGTCATGGAACATTGTGATGACAAGAATTATGGAGCATTGTGATGACACGATCATGGAACATTGTGATGACAAGAATTCTGGAGCATTGTGATGACAAGGGCCATGGAGCATTGTGATAACACGGTCATGGAACTTTGTGATGACAAGCAATCTGGAGCATTGTGATGAGAAGGGCCATGGAGCATTGTGATGAAACGGTCATGGAACATTGTGATGACAAGAATTCTGGAGCATTGTGATGACACGGTGATGGAACATTGTGATGACAAGAATTCTGGAGCATTGTGATGACACGGTCATGGAACTTTGTGATGACAAGAATTCTGGAGCATTGTGATGACACGGTCATGGAACATTGTGATGACAAGAATTCTGGAGCATTGTGACGACAAGGGCCATGGAGCATTGTGATGACACGGTCAAGGAACATTGTGATGACAAGAATTCTGGAGCATTGTGATGACAAGGGCGATGGAGCATTGTGATGACCTGGTCATGGAACATTGTCATGACAAGAATTCTGGAGCATTTTGATGACACGGTCATGGAACATTGTGATGACAAGAATTATGGAGCATTGTGATGACACGGTGATGGAACATTGTGATGACAAGAATTATGGAGCATTGTGATGACACGGTCACGGAACATTGTGATGACAAAAATTCTGGAGCATTGTGATGACAAGGGCCATGGAGCATTGTGATGACACGGTCATGGAACATTGTGATGACAAGAATTCTGGAGCATTGTGATGACAAGGGCCATGGAGCATTGTGATGACAAGAATTCTGGAGCATGGTGATGACAAAGGCCATGGTGCATTGTGATGACACGGTCATGGAACTTTGTGATGAGAAGCAATCTGGAGCATTGTGATGAAAAGGACCATGGAGCATTGTGATGACACGGTCATGGAACATTGTGATGACAAGAATTCTGGAGCATTGTGATGCGAAGGGCCATGGAGAATTGTGATGACAATGGTCATGGAACATGGTGATGACAAGAATTCTGGAGCATTGTGATGACAAGGGCCATGGAGCATTGTGATGACAAGTGTCACGGAGCATTGTAATGAGAGGTTTCATTGTGCAACGTGATGACAAGGGGGATGGAGTATTGTGATGAAACTGGTCCTGGAGCATTGTGATAACAAAAGCCATTGAGCATTGTGATGACAGGCATCATGGAGCATTGTGAAGAAAGGGGTCATGGGGAATTGTAATGACAATAGAGAAATGTGATGAAAATGGTCAGCAAGCAAATTGATTAAAGTGGTCATTTAGAATTGTCATGAAAAACTATATAGAGCATTGTGATGGCAAAGGTCATGGAGAACTGTGATGAACAGGGTCATGTAGCATTGTGATGTCACGGTCATGGAACATTGTGATGACAAGAATTATGGAGCATTGTGATGACACGGTCATGGAACATTGTGATGACTAGAATTCTGGAGAATTGTCATGACAAGGGCCATGGAGCATTGTGATGACACGGTCATGGAACATTGTGATGACAAGAATTCTGGAGCATTGTGATGAGAAGGGCCATGGAGCATTGTGATGACACGGTCATGGAACATTGTGATGACAAGAATTCTGGAGCATGGTGATGACAAAGGCCATGGTGCATTGTGATGACACGGTCATGGAACTTTGTGATGACATGCAATCTGGAGCATTGTGATGAAAAGGGCCATGGAGCATTGTGATGACAAGAATTATGGAGCATTGTGATGACACGGTCATGGAACATTGTGATGACAAGAATTATGGAGCATTGTGATGACACGGTCAAGGAACATTGTGATGACAAGAATTCTGGAGAATTGTGATGACAAGGGCCATGGAGCATTGTGATGACATGGTCATGGAACATTGTGATGACAAGAATTCTGGAGCATTTTAATGACACGGTCATGGAACATTGTGATGACAAGAATTATGGAGCATTGTGATGACAAGGGCCATGGTGCATTGTGATGACACGGTCATGGAACATTGTGATGACAAGCAATCTGGAGCATTGTGATGAAAAGGGCCATGGAGCATTGTGATGACACGGTCATGGAACATTGTGATGACAAGAATTCTGGAGCATTGTGATGCGAAGGGCCATGGAGAATTGTGATGACATGGTCATGGAACATGGTGATGACAAGAATTCTGGAGCATTGTGATGACACGGTCATGGAACATTGTGATGACAAGAATTATGGAGCATTGTGATGACATGGTCATGGAACATTGTGATGACAAGAATTCTGGAGCATTCTGATGACAAAGGCCATGGAGCATTGTGATGACAAGTGTCATGGAGCATTGTGATGATAAGAATTCTGGAGCAATATGAGGACAAGGGCCATGGAGAATTGTGATGACATGGTTATGGAACATTGTGATGACAAGAATTCTAGAGCATTGTGATGACATGTGTCATGGAGCATTGTAATGAAACTTTTCATTGTGCACCGTGATGAGAAGGGGGATGGAGTATTGTGATGAAACTGGTCCTGGAGCATTGTGATAACAAAAGCCATTGAGCATTGTGATGACAGGCATCATGGAGCATTGTGAAGAAAGGGGTCATGGGGAATTATAATGACAATAGAGAAATGTGATGAAAATGGTCAGCAATCAAAGTGATTAAAGTGGTCATTTAGAATTGTCATGAAAAACTATATAGAGCATTGTGATGACAAAGGTCATGGAGAACTGTGATGACCAGGGTCATGTAGCATTGTGATGACACGGACATGGAACATTGTGATGACAAGAATTATGGAGCATTGTGATGACACGGTCATGGAACATTGTGATGACAAGAATTATGGAGCATTGTGATGACACGGTCATGGAACATTGTGATGACAAGAATTCTGGAGCATTGTGATGACAAGGGCCATGGAGCATTGTGATGACACGGTCATGGAACATTGTGATGACAAGAATTCTGGAGCATTGTGATGAGAAGGGCCATGGAGAATTGTGATGACATGGTCATGGAACATGGTGATGACAAGAATTCTGCAGCATTGTGATGACAAGGGCCATGGAGCATTGTGATGACAAGTGTCACGGAGCATTGTAATGAGAGGTTTCATTGTGCACCGTGATGACAAGGGGGATGGAGTATTGTGATGAAACTGGTCCTGGAGCATTGTGATAACAAAAGCCATTGAGCATTGTGATGACAGGCATCATGGAGCATTGTGAAGAAAGAGGTCATGGGGAATTGTAATGACAATAGAGAAATGTGATGAAAATGGTCAGCAAGCAAAGTGATTAAAGTGGTCATTTAGAATTGTCATGAAAAACTATATAGAGCATTGTGATGACAAAGGTCATGGAGAACTGTGATGACCAGGGTCATGTAGCATTGTGATGACACGGTCATGGAACATTGTGATGACAAGAATTCTGGAGCATTGTGATGACAAGAATTATGGAGCATTGTGATGACACAGTCATGGAACATTGTGATGACAAGAATTCTGGAGAATTGTGATGACAAGGGCCATGGAGCATTGTGATGACCTGGTCATGGAACATTGTGATGACAAGAATTCTGGAGCATTTTGATGACACGGTCATGGAACATTGTGATGACAAGGATTATGGAGCATTGTGATGACAAGGGCCATGGTGCATTGTGATGACACGGTCATGGAACATTGTGATGACAAGAATTATGGAGCATTGTGATGACAAGGGCCATGGAGCATTGTGATGACACGGTCATGGAACATTGTGATGACAAGAATTCTGGAGCATTGTGATGACAAGGACCATGGAGCATTGTGATGACACGGTCATGGAACATTGTTATGACAAGAATTCTCGAGCATTGTGTTGACAAGGACCATGGAGCATTGTGATGACACGGTCATGGTACATTGTGATGACAAGAATTCAGGAGCATTGTGATGACAAAGGCCATGGAGCATTGTGATGACAAGTGTCATGGAGCATTGTGATGATAAGAAATCTGGAGCAATATGATGACAAGGGCCAAGGAGAATTGTGATGACATGGTCATGGAACATTGTGATGACAAGAATTATGGAGAATTGTGATGACACGATCATGGAACATTGTGATGACAAGAATTATGGAGCATTGTGATGACACGGTCATGGAACATTGTGATGACAAGAATTCTGGAGCATTGTGATGACAAGGGCCATGTAGCATTGTGATGACACGGTAATGGAACATTGTGATGACAAGAATTCTGGAGCATTGTGATGACAAGGGCCATGGAGCATTGTGATGACACGGTCATGGAACATGGTGATGACAAGAATTCTGGAGCATTGTGATGACAAGGGCCATGGAGCATTGTGATGACAAGAATTCTGGAGCATGGTGATGACAAAGGCCATGGTGCATTGTGATGACACGGTCATGGAACTTTGTGATGACAAGCAATCTGGAGCATTGTGATGAAAAGGACCATGGAGCATTGTGATGACACGGTCATGGAACATTGTGATGACAAGAATTCTGGAGCATTGTGATGCGAAGGGCCATGGAGAATTGTGATGACATGGTCATGGAACATGGTGATGACAAGAATTCTGGAGCATTGTGATGACAAGAATTCTGGAGCATTGTGATGACACGGTCATGGAACATTGTGATGACAATAATTCTGGAGCATTGTGATGACAAGAATTCTGGAGCATTGTGATGACATGGTCATGGAACATTGTGATGACAAGAATTCTGGAGCATTGTGATGACACGGTCATGGAACATTTTGATGACAAGAATTATGGAGCATTGTGATGACACGGTCATGGAACCTTGTGATGACAAGAATTCTGGAGCATTGTGATGACAAGGGCCATGGAGCATTGTGATGACACGGTCATGGAACACTGTGATGACAAGAATTCTGGAGCATTGTGATGACAAGGGCCATGGAGCATTGTGATGACACGGTCATGGAACATTGTGATGACAAGAATTCTGGAGAATTGTGATGACAAGGGCCATGGAGCATTGTGATGACACGGTCATGGAACATTGTGATGACAAGAATTCTGGAGCATGGTGATGACACGGTCATGGAACATTGTGATGACAAGAATTATGGAGCATTGTGATGACAAGATCATGGAACATTGTGATGACAAGAATTCTGGAGCATTGTGATGACAAGGGCCATGGAGCATTGTGATAACACGGTCATGGAACTTTGTGATGACAAGCAATCTGGAGCATTGTGATGACCAGGCCATGGAGCATTGTGATGACACGGTCATGGAACATTGTGATGACAAGAATTCTGGAGCATTGTGATGACACGGTGATGGAACATTGTGATGACAAGAATTCTGGAGCATTGTGATGACACGGTCATGGAACTTTGTGATGACAAGAATTCTGGAGCATTGTGATGACACGGTCATGGAACATTGTGATGACAAGAATTCTGGAGCATTGTGACGACAAGGGCCATGGAGCATTGTGATGACACGGTCAAGGAACATTGTGATGACAAGAATTCTGGAGCATTGTGATGACAAGGGCGATGGAGCATTGTGATGACCTGGTCATGGAACATTGTCATGACAAGAATTCTGGAGCATTTTGATGACACGGTCATGGAACATTGTGATGACAAGAATTATGGAGCATTGTGATGACACGGTGATGGAACATTGTGATGACAAGAATTATGGAGCATTGTGATGACACGGTCACGGAACATTGTGATGACAAAAATTCTGGAGCATTGTGATGACAAGGGCCATGGAGCATTGTGATGACACGGTCATGGAACATTGTGATGACAAGAATTCTGGAGCATTGTGATGACAAGGGCCATGGAGCATTGTGATGACAAGAATTCTGGAGCATGGTGATGACAAAGGCCATGGTGCATTGTGATGACACGGTCATGGAACTTTGTGATGACAAGCAATCTGGAGCATTGTGATGAAAAGGACCATGGAGCATTGTGATGACACGGTCATGGAACATTGTGATGACAAGAATTCTGGAGCATTGTGATGCGAAGGGCCATGGAGAATTGTGATGACAATGGTCATGGAACATGGTGATGACAAGAATTCTGGAGCATTGTGATGACAAGGGCCATGGAGCATTGTGATGACAAGTGTCACGGAGCATTGTAATGAGAGGTTTCATTGTGCACCGTGATGACAAGGGGGATGGAGTATTGTGATGAAACTGGTCCTGGAGCATTGTGATAACAAAAGCCATTGAGCATTGTGATGACAGGCATCATGGAGCATTGTGAAGAAAGGGGTCATGGGGAATTGTAATGACAATAGAGAAATGTGATGAAAATGGTCAGCAAGCAAATTGATTAAAGTGGTCATTTAGAATTGTCATGAAAAACTATATAGAGCATTGTGATGGCAAAGGTCATGGAGAACTGTGATGAACAGGGTCATGTAGCATTGTGATGTCACGGTCATGGAACATTGTGATGACAAGAATTATGGAGCATTGTGATGACACGGTCATGGAACATTGTGATGACTAGAATTCTGGAGAATTGTCATGACAAGGGCCATGGAGCATTGTGATGACACGGTCATGGAACATTGTGATGACAAGAATTCTGGAGCATTGTGATGACAAGGGCCATGGAGCATTGTGATGACACGGTCATGGAACATTGTGATGACAAGAATTCTGGAGCATGGTGATGACAAAGGCCATGGTGCATTGTGATGACACGGTCATGGAACTTTGTGATGACATGCAATCTGGAGCATTGTGATGAAAAGGGCCATGGAGCATTGTGATGACAAGAATTATGGAGCATTGTGATGACACGGTCATGGAACATTGTGATGACAAGAATTATGGAGCATTGTGATGACACGGTCAAGGAACATTGTGATGACAAGAATTCTGGAGAATTGTGATGACAAGGGCCATGGAGCATTGTGATGACATGGTCATGGAACATTGTGATGACAAGAATTCTGGAGCATTTTAATGACACGGTCATGGAACATTGTGATGACAAGAATTATGGAGCATTGTGATGACAAGGGCCATGGTGCATTGTGATGACACGGTCATGGAACATTGTGATGACAAGCAATCTGGAGCATTGTGATGAAAAGGGCCATGGAGCATTGTGATGACACGGTCATGGAACATTGTGATGACAAGAATTCTGGAGCATTGTGATGCGAAGGGCCATGGAGAATTGTGATGACATGGTCATGGAACATGGTGATGACAAGAATTCTGGAGCATTGTGATGACACGGTCATGGAACATTGTGATGACAAGAATTCTGGAGCATGGTGATGACAAAGGCCATGGTGCATTGTGATGACACGGTCATGGATCTTTGTGATGACAAGCAATCTGGAGCATTGTGATGACCAGGGTCATGGAGCATTGTGATGACACGGTCATGGAATATTGTGATGACAAGTATTCTGGAGCATTGTGATGACAAGGGCCATGGAGCATTGTGATGACAAGTGTCACGGAGCATTGTAATGAGAGGTTTCATTGTGCACCGTGATGACAAGGGGGATGGAGTATTGTGATGAAACTGGTCCTGGAGCATTGTGATAAAAAAAGCCATTGAGCATTGTGATGACAGGCATCATGGAGCATTGTGAAGAAAGGGGTCATGGGGAATTGTAATGACAATAGAGAAATGTGATGAAAACCGTCAGCAAGCAAATTGATTAAAGTGGTCATTTAGAATTGTCATGAAAAACTATATAGAGCATTGTGATGGCAAAGGTCATGGAGAACTCTGATGACAAGTGTCATGTAGCATTGTGATGACACGGTCATGGAACATTGTGATGACAAGATTTGTGGAGCATTGTGGTGACACGGTCATGGAACATTGTGATGACAAGAATTATGGAGCATTGTGATGACACGGTCATGGAACATTGTGATGACAAGAATTCTGGAGCATTGTGATGACAAGGGCCATGGCGCATTGTGATGACACGGTCATGGAAAATTGTGATGACAAGAATTCTGGAGCATTGTGATGACAAGGGCCATGGAGCATTGTGGTGACACGGTCATGGAACATTGTGATGACAAGAATTATGGAGCCTTGTGATGACACGGTCATGGAACATTTTGATGACAAGAATTATGGAGCCTTGTGATGACACGGTCATGGAACATTGTGATGACAAGAATTCTGGAGCATTGTGATGATAAGAATTCTGGAGCATTGTGATGACAATAATTCTGGAGCATTGTGATGACAAGAATTCTGGAGCATTGTGATGACATGGTCATGGAACATTGTGATGACAAGAATTATGGAGCATTGTGATGACACGGTCATGGAACATTTTGATGACAAGAATTATGGAGCATTGTGATGACACGGTCATGGAACCTTGTGATGACAAGAATTCTGGAGCATTGTGATGACAAGGGCCATGGAGCATTGTGATGACACGGTCATGGAACACTGTGATGACAAGAATTCTGGAGCATTGCGATGACAAGGGCCATGGTGCATTGTGATGACACGGTCATGGAACTTTGTGATGACAAGCAATCTGGAGCATTGTGATGACCAGGGCCATGGAGCATTGTGATGACACGGTCATGGAACATTGTGATGACAAGAATTCTGGAGCATTGTGATGACAAGAATTATGGAGCATTGTGATGACACAGTCATGGAACATTGTGATGACAAGAATTCTGGAGAATTGTGATGACAAGGGCCATGGAGCATTGTGATGACCTGGTCATGGAACATTGTGATGACAAGAATTCTGGAGCATTTTGATGACACGGTCATGGAACATTGTGATGACAAGGATTATGGAGCATTGTGATGACAAGGGCCATGGTGCATTGTGATGACACGGTCATGGAACATTGTGATGACAAGAATTATGGAGCATTGTGATGACAAGGGCCATGGAGCATTGTGATGACACGGTCATGGAACATTGTGATGACAAGAATTCTGGAGCATTGTGATGACAAGGACCATGGAGCATTGTGATGACACGGTCATGGAACATTGTTATGACAAGAATTCTCGAGCATTGTGTTGACAAGGACCATGGAGCATTGTGATGACACGGTCATGGTACATTGTGATGACAAGAATTCAGGAGCATTGTGATGACAAAGGCCATGGAGCATTGTGATGTCAAGTGTCATGGAGCATTGTGATGATAAGAAATCTGGAGCAATATGATGACAAGGGCCAAGGAGAATTGTGATGACATGGTCATGGAACATTGTGATGACAAGAATTATGGAGCATTGTGATGACACGATCATGGAACATTGTGATGACAAGAATTATGGAGCATTGTGATGACACGGTCATGGAACATTGTGATGACAAGAATTCTGGAGCATTGTGATGACAAGGGCCATGTAGCATTGTGATGACACGGTTATGGAACATTGTGATGACAAGAATTCTGGAGCATTGTGATGACAAGGGCCATGGAGCATTGTGATGACACGGTCATGGAACATGGTGATGACAAGAATTCTGGAGCATTGTGATGACAAGGGCCATGGAGCATTGTGATGACAAGAATTCTGGAGCATGGTGATGACAAAGGCCATGGTGCATTGTGATGACACGGTCATGGAACTTTGTGATGACAAGCAATCTGGAGCATTGTGATGAAAAGGACCATGGAGCATTGTGATGACACGGTCATGGAACATTGTGATGACAAGAATTCTGGAGCATTGTGATGCGAAGGGCCATGGAGAATTGTGATGACATGGTCATGGAACATGGTGATGACAAGAATTCTGGAGCATTGTGATGACAAGAATTCTGGAGCATTGTGATGACACGGTCATGGAACATTGTGATGACAATAATTCTGGAGCATTGTGATGACAAGAATTCTGGAGCATTGTGATGACATGGTCATGGAACATTGTGATGACAAGAATTCTGGAGCATTGTGATGACACGGTCATGGAACATTTTGATGACAAGAATTATGGAGCATTGTGATGACACGGTCATGGAACCTTGTGATGACAAGAATTCTGGAGCATTGTGATGACAAGGGCCATGGAGCATTGTGATGACACGGTCATGGAACACTGTGATGACAAGAATTCTGGAGCATTGTGATGACAAGGGCCATGGAGCATTGTGATGACACGGTCATGGAACATTGTGATGACAAGAATTCTGGAGAATTGTGATGACAAGGGCCATGGAGCATTGTGATGACACGGTCATGGAACATTGTGATGACAAGAATTCTGGAGCATGGTGATGACACGGTCATGGAACATTGTGATGACAAGAATTATGGAGCATTGTGATGACACGATCATGGAACATTGTGATGACAAGAATTCTGGAGCATTGTGATGACAAGGGCCATGGAGCATTGTGATAACACGGTCATGGAACTTTGTGATGACAAGCAATCTGGAGCATTGTGATGACCAGGGCCATGGAGCATTGTGATGACACGGTCATGGAACATTGTGATGACAAGAATTCTGGAGCATTGTGATGACACGGTGATGGAACATTGTGATGACAAGAATTCTGGAGCATTGTGATGACACGGTCATGGAACTTTGTGATGACAAGAATTCTGGAGCATTGTGATGACACGGTCATGGAACATTGTGATGACAAGAATTCTGGAGCATTGTGACGACAAGGGCCATGGAGCATTGTGATGACACGGTCAAGGAACATTGTGATGACAAGAATTCTGGAGCATTGTGATGACAAGGGCGATGGAGCATTGTGATGACCTGGTCATGGAACATTGTCATGACAAGAATTCTGGAGCATTTTGATGACACGGTCATGGAACATTGTGATGACAAGAATTATGGAGCATTGTGATGACACGGTGATGGAACATTGTGATGACAAGAATTATGGAGCATTGTGATGACACGGTCACGGAACATTGTGATGACAAAAATTCTGGAGCATTGTGATGACAAGGGCCATGGAGCATTGTGATGACACGGTCATGGAACATTGTGATGACAAGAATTCTGGAGCATTGTGATGACAAGGGCCATGGAGCATTGTGATGACAAGAATTCTGGAGCATGGTGATGACAAAGGCCATGGTGCATTGTGATGACACGGTCATGGAACTTTGTGATGAGAAGCAATCTGGAGCATTGTGATGAAAAGGACCATGGAGCATTGTGATGACACGGTCATGGAACATTGTGATGACAAGAATTCTGGAGCATTGTGATGCGAAGGGCCATGGAGAATTGTGATGACAATGGTCATGGAACATGGTGATGACAAGAATTCTGGAGCATTGTGATGACAAGGGCCATGGAGCATTGTGATGACAAGTGTCACGGAGCATTGTAATGAGAGGTTTCATTGTGCACCGTGATGACAAGGGGGATGGAGTATTGTGATGAAACTGGTCCTGGAGCATTGTGATAACAAAAGCCATTGAGCATTGTGATGACAGGCATCATGGAGCATTGTGAAGAAAGGGGTCATGGGGAATTGTAATGACAATAGAGAAATGTGATGAAAATGGTCAGCAAGCAAATTGATTAAAGTGGTCATTTAGAATTGTCATGAAAAACTATATAGAGCATTGTGATGGCAAAGGTCATGGAGAACTGTGATGAACAGGGTCATGTAGCATTGTGATGTCACGGTCATGGAACATTGTGATGACAAGAATTATGGAGCATTGTGATGACACGGTCATGGAACATTGTGATGACTAGAATTCTGGAGAATTGTCATGACAAGGGCCATGGAGCATTGTGATGACACGGTCATGGAACATTGTGATGACAAGAATTCTGGAGCATTGTGATGACAAGGGCCATGGAGCATTGTGATGACACGGTCATGGAACATTGTGATGACAAGAATTCTGGAGCATGGTGATGACAAAGGCCATGGTGCATTGTGATGACACGGTCATGGAACTTTGTGATGACATGCAATCTGGAGCATTGTGATGAAAAGGGCCATGGAGCATTGTGATGACAAGAATTATGGAGCATTGTGATGACACGGTCATGGAACATTGTGATGACAAGAATTATGGAGCATTGTGATGACACGGTCAAGGAACATTGTGATGACAAGAATTCTGGAGAATTGTGATGACAAGGGCCATGGAGCATTGTGATGACATGGTCATGGAACATTGTGATGACAAGAATTCTGGAGCATTTTAATGACACGGTCATGGAACATTGTGATGACAAGAATTATGGAGCATTGTGATGACAAGGGCCATGGTGCATTGTGATGACACGGTCATGGAACATTGTGATGACAAGCAATCTGGAGCATTGTGATGAAAAGGGCCATGGAGCATTGTGATGACACGGTCATGGAACATTGTGATGACAAGAATTCTGGAGCATTGTGATGCGAAGGGCCATGGAGAATTGTGATGACATGGTCATGGAACATGGTGATGACAAGAATTCTGGAGCATTGTGATGACACGGTCATGGAACATTGTGATGACAAGAATTCTGGAGCATGGTGATGACAAAGGCCATGGTGCATTGTGATGACACGGTCATGGATCTTTGTGATGACAAGCAATCTGGAGCATTGTGATGACCAGGGTCATGGAGCATTGTGATGACACGGTCATGGAATATTGTGATGACAAGTATTCTGGAGCATTGTGATGACAAGGGCCATGGAGCATTGTGATGACAAGTGTCACGGAGCATTGTAATGAGAGGTTTCATTGTGCACCGTGATGACAAGGGGGATGGAGTATTGTGATGAAACTGGTCCTGGAGCATTGTGATAACAAAAGCCATTGAGCATTGTGATGACAGGCATCATGGAGCATTGTGAAGAAAGGGGTCATGGGGAATTGTAATGACAATAGAGAAATGTGATGAAAACCGTCAGCAAGCAAATTGATTAAAGTGGTCATTTAGAATTGTCATGAAAAACTATATAGAGCATTGTGATGGCAAAGGTCATGGAGAACTGTGATGACAAGTGTCATGTAGCATTGTGATGACACGGTCATGGAACATTGTGATGACAAGATTTGTGGAGCATTGTGGTGACACGGTCATTGAACATTGTGATGACAAGAATTATGGAGCATTGTGATGACACGGTCATGGAACATTGTGATGACAAGAATTCTGGAGCATTGTGATGACAAGGGCCATGGCGCATTGTGATGACACGGTCATGGAACATTGTGATGACAAGAATTCTGGAGCATTGTGATGACAAGGGCCATGGAGCATTGTGGTGACACGGTCATGGAACATTGTGATGACAAGAATTATGGAGCCTTGTGATGACACGGTCATGGAACATTTTGATGACAAGAATTATGGAGCAGTGTGATGACACGATCATGGAACACTGTGATGACAAGAATTCTGGAGCATTGTGATGACCAGGGCCATGGAGCATTGTGATAACATGGTCATGGAACTTTGTGATGACAAGCAATCTGGAGCATTGTGATGAAAAGTGCCATGGAGCATTGTGATGACACGGTCATGGAACATTGTGATGACAAGAATTCTGGAGCATTGTGATGATAAGAATTCTGGAGCATTGTGATGACAATAATTCTGGAGCATTGTGATGACAAGAATTCTGGAGCATTGTGATGACATGGTCATGGAACATTGTGATGACAAGAATTATGGAGCATTGTGATGACACGGTCATGGAACATTTTGATGACAAGAATTATGGAGCATTGTGATGACACGGTCATGGAACCTTGTGATGACAAGAATTCTGGAGCATTGTGATGACAAGGGCCATGGAGCATTGTGATGACACGGTCATGGAACACTGTGATGACAAGAATTCTGGAGCATTGCGATGACAAGGGCCATGGTGCATTGTGATGACACGGTCATGGAACTTTGTGATGACAAGCAATCTGGAGCATTGTGATGACCAGGGCCATGGAGCATTGTGATGACACGGTCATGGAACATTGTGATGACAAGAATTCTAGAGCATTGTGATGAAAAGAATTCTGGAGCATTGTGATGACACGGTCATGGAACATTGTGATGACAAGAATTCTGGAGCATTGTGATGACAAGGGCGATTGAGCATTGTGATGACCTGGTCATGGAACATTGTCATGACAAGAATTCTGGAGCATTTTGATGACACGGTCATGGAACATTGTGATGACAAGAATTATGGAGCATTGTGATGACACGGTGATGGAACATTGTGATGACAAGAATTATGGAGCATTGTGATGACACGGTCACGGAACATTGTGATGACAAGATTTCTGGAGCATTGTGATGACAAGGGCCATGGAGCATTGTGATGACACGGTCATGGAACATTGTGATGACAAGAATTCTGGAGCATTGTGATGACAAGGGCCATGGAGCATTGTGATGACACGGTCATGGAACATTGTGATGACAAGAATTCTGGAGCATGGTGATGACAAAGGCCATGGTGCATTGTGATGACACGGTCATGGAACTTTGTGATGACAAGCAATCTGGAGCATTGTGATGAAAAGGGCCATGGAGCATTGTGATGACACGGTCATGGAACATTGTGTTGACAAGAATTCTGGAGCATTGTGATGACAAGGGCCATGGAGCATTGTGATGACAAGTGTCACGGAGCATTGTAATGAGAGGTTTCATTGTGCACCGTGATGACAAGGGGGATGGAGTATTGTGATGAAACTGGTCCTGGAGCATTGTGATAACAAAAGCCATTGAGCATTGTGATGACAGGCATCATGGAGCATTGTGAAGAAAGGGGTCATGGGGAATTGTAATGACAATAGAGAAATGTGATGAAAATGGTCAGCAAGCAAATTGATTAAAGTGGTCATTTAGAATTGTCATGAAAAACTATATAGAGCATTGTGATGGCAAAGGTCATGGAGAACTGTGATGAACAGGGTCATGTAGCATTGTGATGTCACGGTCATGGAACATTGTGATGACAAGAATTATGGAGCATTGTGATGACACGGTCATGGAACATTGTGATGACTAGAATTCTGGAGAATTGTCATGACAAGGGCCATGGAGCATTGTGATGACACGGTCATGGAACATTGTGATGACAAGAATTCTGGAGCATTGTGATGACAAGGGCCATGGAGCATTGTGATGACACGGTCATGGAACATTGTGATGACAAGAATTCTGGAGCATGGTGATGACAAAGGCCATGGTGCATTGTGATGACACGGTCATGGAACTTTGTGATGACATGCAATCTGGAGCATTGTGATGAAAAGGGCCATGGAGCATTGTGATGACAAGAATTATGGAGCATTGTGATGACACGGTCATGGAACATTGTGATGACAAGAATTATGGAGCATTGTGATGACACGGTCAAGGAACATTGTGATGACAAGAATTCTGGAGAATTGTGATGACAAGGGCCATGGAGCATTGTGATGACATGGTCATGGAACATTGTGATGACAAGAATTCTGGAGCATTTTAATGACACGGTCATGGAACATTGTGATGACAAGAATTATGGAGCATTGTGATGACAAGGGCCATGGTGCATTGTGATGACACGGTCATGGAACATTGTGATGACAAGCAATCTGGAGCATTGTGATGAAAAGGGCCATGGAGCATTGTGATGATACGGTCATGGAACATTGTGATGACAAGAATTCTGGAGCATTGTGATGCGAAGGGCCATGGAGAATTGTGATGACATGGTCATGGAACATGGTGATGACAAGAATTCTGGAGCATTGTGATGACACGGTCATGGAACATTGTGATGACAAGAATTATGGAGCATTGTGATGACATGGTCATGGAACATTGTGATGACAAGAATTCTGGAGCATTCTGATGACAAAGGCCATGGAGCATTGTGATGACAAGTGTCATGGAGCATTGTGATGATAAGAATTCTGGAGCAATATGAGGACAAGGGCCATGGAGAATTGTGATGACATGGTTATGGAACATTGTGATGACAAGAATTCTAGAGCATTGTGATGACATGTGTCATGGAGCATTGTAATGAAACTTTTCATTGTGCACCGTGATGAGAAGGGGGATGGAGTATTGTGATGAAACTGGTCCTGGAGCATTGTGATAACAAAAGCCATTGAGCATTGTGATGACAGGCATCATGGAGCATTGTGAAGAAAGGGGTCATGGGGAATTATAATGACAATAGAGAAATGTGATGAAAATGGTCAGCAATCAAAGTGATTAAAGTGGTCATTTAGAATTGTCATGAAAAACTATATAGAGCATTGTGATGACAAAGGTCATGGAGAACTGTGATGACCAGGGTCATGTAGCATTGTGATGACACGGACATGGAACATTGTGATGACAAGAATTATGGAGCATTGTGATGACACGGTCATGGAACATTGTGATGACAAGAATTCTGGAGCATTGTGATGACAAGGGCCATGGAGCATTGTGATGACACGGTCATGGAACATTGTGATGACAAGAATTCTGGAGCATTGTGATGAGAAGGGCCATGGAGAATTGTGATGACATGGTCATGGAACATGGTGATGACAAGAATTCTGGAGCATTGTGATGACAAGGGCCATGGAGCATTGTGATGACAAGTGTCACGGAGCATTGTAATGAGAGGTTTCATTGTGCACCGTGATGACAAGGGGGATGGAGTATTGTGATGAAACTGGTCCTGGAGCATTGTGATAACAAAAGCCATTGAGCATTGTGATGACAGGCATCATGGAGCATTGTGAAGAAAGAGGTCATGGGGAATTGTAATGACAATAGAGAAATGTGATGAAAATGGTCAGCAAGCAAAGTGATTAAAGTGGTCATTTAGAATTGTCATGAAAAACTATATAGAGCATTGTGATGACAAAGGTCATGGAGAACTGTGATGACCAGGGTCATGTAGCATTGTGATGACACGGTCATGGAACATTGTGATGACAAGAATTCTGGAGCATTGTGATGACAAGAATTATGGAGCATTGTGATGACACAGTCATGGAACATTGTGATGACAAGAATTCTGGAGAATTGTGATGACAAGGGCCATGGAGCATTGTGATGACCTGGTCATGGAACATTGTGATGACAAGAATTCTGGAGCATTTTGATGACACGGTCATGGAACATTGTGATGACAAGGATTATGGAGCATTGTGATGACAAGGACCATGGAGCATTGTGATGACACGGTCATGGTACATTGTGATGACAAGAATTCAGGAGAATTGTGATGACAAAGGCCATGGAGCATTGTGATGACAAGTGTCATGGAGCATTGTGATGATAAGAAATCTGGAGCAATATGATGACAAGGGCCAAGGAGAATTGTGATGACATGGTCATGGAACATTGTGATGACAAGAATTATGGAGCATTGTGATGACACGATCATGGAACATTGTGATGACAAGAATTATGGAGCATTGTGATGACACGGTCATGGAACATTGTGATGACAAGAATTCTGGAGCATTGTGATGACAAGGGCCATGTAGCATTGTGATGACACGGTAATGGAACATTGTGATGACAAGAATTCTGGAGCATTGTGATGACAAGGGCCATGGAGCATTGTGATGACACGGTCATGGAACATGGTGATGACAAGAATTCTGGAGCATTGTGATGACAAGGGCCATGGAGCATTGTGATGACAAGAATTCTGGAGCATGGTGATGACAAAGGCCATGGTGCATTGTGATGACACGGTCATGGAACTTTGTGATGACAAGCAATCTGGAGCATTGTGATGAAAAGGACCATGGAGCATTGTGATGACACGGTCATGGAACATTGTGATGACAAGAATTCTGGAGCATTGTGATGCGAAGGGCCATGGAGAATTGTGATGACATGGTCATGGAACATGGTGATGACAAGAATTCTGGAGCATTGTGATGACAAGAATTCTGGAGCATTGTGATGACAAGAATTCTGGAGCATTGTGATGACATGGTCATGGAACATTGTGATGACAAGAATTCTGGAGCATTGTGATGACACGGTCATGGAACATTTTGATGACAAGAATTATGGAGCATTGTGATGACACGGTCATGGAACCTTGTGATGACAAGAATTCTGGAGCATTGTGATGACAAGGGCCATGGAGCATTGTGATGACACGGTCATGGAACACTGTGATGACAAGAATTCTGGAGCATTGTGATGACAAGGGCCATGGAGCATTGTGATGACACGGTCATGGAACATTGTGATGACAAGAATTCTGGAGAATTGTGATGACAAGGGCCATGGAGCATTGTGATGACACGGTCATGGAACATTGTGATGACAAGAATTCTGGAGCATGGTGATGACACGGTCATGGAACATTGTGATGACAAGAATTATGGAGCATTGTGATGACAAGATCATGGAACATTGTGATGACAAGAATTCTGGAGCATTGTGATGACAAGGGCCATGGAGCATTGTGATAACACGGTCATGGAACATTGTCATGACAAGAATTCTGGAGCATTTTGATGACACGGTCATGGAACATTGTGATGACAAGAATTATGGAGCATTGTGATGACACGGTGATGGAACATTGTGATGACAAGAATTATGGAGCATTGTGATGACACGGTCACGGAACATTGTGATGACAAGATTTCTGGAGCATTGTGATGACAAGGGCCATGGAGCATTGTGATGACACGGTCATGGAACATTGTGATGACAAGAATTCTGGAGCATTGTGATGACAAGGGCCATGGAGCATTGTGATGACACGGTCATGGAACATTGTGATGACAAGAATTCTGGAGCATGGTGATGACAAAGGCCATGGGGCATTGTGATGACACGGTCATGGAACTTTGTGATGACAAGCAATCTGGAGCATTGTGATGAAAAGGGCCATGGAGCATTGTGATGACACGGTCATGGAACATTGTGTTGACAAGAATTCTGGAGCATTGTGATGACAAGGGCCATGGAGCATTGTGATGACAAGTGTCACGGAGCATTGTAATGAGAGGTTTCATTGTGCACCGTGATGACAAGGGGGATGGAGTATTGTGATGAAACTGGTCCTGGAGCATTGTGATAACAAAAGCCATTGAGCATTGTGATGACAGGCATCATGGAGCATTGTGAAGAAAGGGGTCATGGGGAATTGTAATGACAATAGAGAAATGTGATGAAAATGGTCAGCAAGCAAATTGATTAAAGTGGTCATTTAGAATTGTCATGAAAAACTATATAGAGCATTGTGATGGCAAAGGTCATGGAGAACTGTGATGAACAGGGTCATGTAGCATTGTGATGTCACGGTCATGGAACATTGTGATGACAAGAATTATGGAGCATTGTGATGACACGGTCATGGAACATTGTGATGACTAGAATTCTGGAGAATTGTCATGACAAGGGCCATGGAGCATTGTGATGACACGGTCATGGAACATTGTGATGACAAGAATTCTGGAGCATTGTGATGACAAGGGCCATGGAGCATTGTGATGACACGGTCATGGAACATTGTGATGACAAGAATTCTGGAGCATGGTGATGACAAAGGCCATGGTGCATTGTGATGACACGGTCATGGAACTTTGTGATGACATGCAATCTGGAGCATTGTGATGAAAAGGGCCATGGAGCATTGTGATGACAAGAATTATGGAGCATTGTGATGACACGGTCATGGAACATTGTGATGACAAGAATTATGGAGCATTGTGATGACACGGTCAAGGAACATTGTGATGACAAGAATTCTGGAGAATTGTGATGACAAGGGCCATGGAGCATTGTGATGACATGGTCATGGAACATTGTGATGACAAGAATTCTGGAGCATTTTAATGACACGGTCATGGAACATTGTGATGACAAGAATTATGGAGCATTGTGATGACAAGGGCCATGGTGCATTGTGATGACACGGTCATGGAACATTGTGATGACAAGCAATCTGGAGCATTGTGATGAAAAGGGCCATGGAGCATTGTGATGATACGGTCATGGAACATTGTGATGACAAGAATTCTGGAGCATTGTGATGCGAAGGGCCATGGAGAATTGTGATGACATGGTCATGGAACATGGTGATGACAAGAATTCTGGAGCATTGTGATGACACGGTCATGGAACATTGTGATGACAAGAATTATGGAGCATTGTGATGACATGGTCATGGAACATTGTGATGACAAGAATTCTGGAGCATTCTGATGACAAAGGCCATGGAGCATTGTGATGACAAGTGTCATGGAGCATTGTGATGATAAGAATTCTGGAGCAATATGAGGACAAGGGCCATGGAGAATTGTGATGACATGGTTATGGAACATTGTGATGACAAGAATTCTGGAGCATTGTGATGACATGTGTCATGGAGCATTGTAATGAAACTTTTCATTGTGCACCGTGATGAGAAGGGGGATGGAGTATTGTGATGAAACTGGTCCTGGAGCATTGTGATAACAAAAGCCATTGAGCATTGTGATGACAGGCATCATGGAGCATTGTGAAGAAAGGGGTCATGGGGAATTATAATGACAATAGAGAAATGTGATGAAAATGGTCAGCAATCAAAGTGATTAAAGTGGTCATTTAGAATTGTCATGAAAAACTATATAGAGCATTGTGATGACAAAGGTCATGGAGAACTGTGATGACCAGGGTCATGTAGCATTGTGATGACACGGACATGGAACATTGTGATGACAAGAATTATGGAGCATTGTGATGACACGGTCATGGAACATTGTGATGACAAGAATTCTGGAGCATTGTGATGACAAGGGCCATGGAGCATTGTGATGACACGGTCATGGAACATTGTGATGACAAGAATTCTGGAGCATTGTGATGAGAAGGGCCATGGAGAATTGTGATGACATGGTCATGGAACATGGTGATGACAAGAATTCTGGAGCATTGTGATGACAAGGGCCATGGAGCATTGTGATGACAAGTGTCACGGAGCATTGTAATGAGAGGTTTCATTGTGCACCGTGATGACAAGGGGGATGGAGTATTGTGATGAAACTGGTCCTGGAGCATTGTGATAACAAAAGCCATTGAGCATTGTGATGACAGGCATCATGGAGCATTGTGAAGAAAGAGGTCATGGGGAATTGTAATGACAATAGAGAAATGTGATGAAAATGGTCAGCAAGCAAAGTGATTAAAGTGGTCATTTAGAATTGTCATGAAAAACTATATAGAGCATTGTGATGACAAAGGTCATGGAGAACTGTGATGACCAGGGTCATGTAGCATTGTGATGACACGGTCATGGAACATTGTGATGACAAGAATTCTGGAGCATTGTGATGACAAGAATTATGGAGCATTGTGATGACACAGTCATGGAACATTGTGATGACAAGAATTCTGGAGAATTGTGATGACAAGGGCCATGGAGCATTGTGATGACCTGGTCATGGAACATTGTGATGACAAGAATTCTGGAGCATTTTGATGACACGGTCATGGAACATTGTGATGACAAGGATTATGGAGCATTGTGATGACAAGGACCATGGAGCATTGTGATGACACGGTCATGGTACATTGTGATGACAAGAATTCAGGAGAATTGTGATGACAAAGGCCATGGAGCATTGTGATGACAAGTGTCATGGAGCATTGTGATGATAAGAAATCTGGAGCAATATGATGACAAGGGCCAAGGAGAATTGTGATGACATGGTCATGGAACATTGTGATGACAAGAATTATGGAGCATTGTGATGACACGATCATGGAACATTGTGATGACAAGAATTATGGAGCATTGTGATGACACGGTCATGGAACATTGTGATGACAAGAATTCTGGAGCATTGTGATGACAAGGGCCATGTAGCATTGTGATGACACGGTAATGGAACATTGTGATGACAAGAATTCTGGAGCATTGTGATGACAAGGGCCATGGAGCATTGTGATGACACGGTCATGGAACATGGTGATGACAAGAATTCTGGAGCATTGTGATGACAAGGGCCATGGAGCATTGTGATGACAAGAATTCTGGAGCATGGTGATGACAAAGGCCATGGTGCATTGTGATGACACGGTCATGGAACTTTGTGATGACAAGCAATCTGGAGCATTGTGATGAAAAGGACCATGGAGCATTGTGATGACACGGTCATGGAACATTGTGATGACAAGAATTCTGGAGCATTGTGATGCGAAGGGCCATGGAGAATTGTGATGACATGGTCATGGAACATGGTGATGACAAGAATTCAGGAGCATTGTGATGACAAGAATTCTGGAGCATTGTGATGACAAGAATTCTGGAGCATTGTGATGACATGGTCATGGAACATTGTGATGACAAGAATTCTGGAGCATTGTGATGACACGGTCATGGAACATTTTGATGACAAGAATTATGGAGCATTGTGATGACACGGTCATGGAACCTTGTGATGACAAGAATTCTGGAGCATTGTGATGACAAGGGCCATGGAGCATTGTGATGACACGGTCATGGAACACTGTGATGACAAGAATTCTGGAGCATTGTGATGACAAGGGCCATGGAGCATTGTGATGACACGGTCATGGAACATTGTGATGACAAGAATTCTGGAGAATTGTGATGACAAGGGCCATGGAGCATTGTGATGACACGGTCATGGAACATTGTGATGACAAGAATTCTGGAGCATGGTGATGACACGGTCATGGAACATTGTGATGACAAGAATTATGGAGCATTGTGATGACACGATCATGGAACATTGTGATGACAAGAATTCTGGAGCATTGTGATGACAAGGGCCATGGAGCATTGTGATAACACGGTCATGGAACTTTGTGATGACAAGCAATCTGGAGCATTGTGATGACCAGGGCCATGGAGCATTGTGATGACACGGTCATGGAACATTGTGATGACAAGAATTCTGGAGCATTGTGATGACACGGTGATGGAACATTGTGATGACAAGAATTCTGGAGCATTGTGATGACACGGTCATGGAACTTTGTGATGACAAGAATTCTGGAGCATTGTGATGACACGGTCATGGAACATTGTGATGACAAGAATTCTGGAGCATTGTGACGACAAGGGCCATGGAGCATTGTGATGACACGGTCAAGGAACATTGTGATGACAAGAATTCTGGAGCATTGTGATGACAAGGGCGATGGAGCATTGTGATGACCTGGTCATGGAACATTGTCATGACAAGAATTCTGGAGCATTTTGATGACACGGTCATGGAACATTGTGATGACAAGAATTATGGAGCATTGTGATGACACGGTGATGGAACATTGTGATGACAAGAATTATGGAGCATTGTGATGACACGGTCACGGAACATTGTGATGACAAAAATTCTGGAGCATTGTGATGACAAGGGCCATGGAGCATTGTGATGACACGGTCATGGAACATTGTGATGACAAGAATTCTGGAGCATTGTGATGACAAGGGCCATGGAGCATTGTGATGACAAGAATTCTGGAGCATGGTGATGACAAAGGCCATGGTGCATTGTGATGACACGGTCATGGAACTTTGTGATGACAAGCAATCTGGAGCATTGTGATGAAAAGGACCATGGAGCATTGTGATGACACGGTCATGGAACATTGTGATGACAAGAATTCTGGAGCATTGTGATGCGAAGGGCCATGGAGAATTGTGATGACAATGGTCATGGAACATGGTGATGACAAGAATTCTGGAGCATTGTGATGACAAGGGCCATGGAGCATTGTGATGACAAGTGTCACGGAGCATTGTAATGAGAGGTTTCATTGTGCACCGTGATGACAAGGGGGATGGAGTATTGTGATGAAACTGGTCCTGGAGCATTGTGATAACAAAAGCCATTGAGCATTGTGATGACAGGCATCATGGAGCATTGTGAAGAAAGGGGTCATGGGGAATTGTAATGACAATAGAGAAATGTGATGAAAATGGTCAGCAAGCAAATTGATTAAAGTGGTCATTTAGAATTGTCATGAAAAACTATATAGAGCATTGTGATGGCAAAGGTCATGGAGAACTGTGATGAACAGGGTCATGTAGCATTGTGATGTCACGGTCATGGAACATTGTGATGACAAGAATTATGGAGCATTGTGATGACACGGTCATGGAACATTGTGATGACTAGAATTCTGGAGAATTGTCATGACAAGGGCCATGGCGCATTGTGATGACACGGTCATGGAACATTGTGATGACAAGAATTCTGGAGCATTGTGATGACAAGGGCCATGGAGCATTGTGATGACACGGTCATGGAACATTGTGATGACAAGAATTCTGGAGCATGGTGATGACAAAGGCCATGGTGCATTGTGATGACACGGTCATGGAACTTTGTGATGACATGCAATCTGGAGCATTGTGATGAAAAGGGCCATGGAGCATTGTGATGACAAGAATTATGGAGCATTGTGATGACACGGTCATGGAACATTGTGATGACAAGAATTATGGAGCATTGTGATGACACGGTCAAGGAACATTGTGATGACAAGAATTCTGGAGAATTGTGATGACAAGGGCCATGGAGCATTGTGATGACATGGTCATGGAACATTGTGATGACAAGAATTCTGGAGCATTTTAATGACACGGTCATGGAACATTGTGATGACAAGAATTATGGAGCATTGTGATGACAAGGGCCATGGTGCATTGTGATGACACGGTCATGGAACATTGTGATGAAAAGCAATCTGGAGCATTGTGATGAAAAGGGCCATGGAGCATTGTGATGACACGGTCATGGAACATTGTGATGACAAGATTCTGGAGCATTGTGATGCGAAGGGCCATGGAGAATTGTGATGACATGGTCATGGAACATGGTGATGACAAGAATTCTGGAGCATTGTGATGACACGGTCATGGAACATTGTGATGACAAGAATTCTGGAGCATGGTGATGACAAAGGCCATGGTGCATTGTGATGACACGGTCATGGATCTTTGTGATGACAAGCAATCTGGAGCATTGTGATGACCAGGGTCATGGAGCATTGTGATGACACGGTCATGGAATATTGTGATGACAAGTATTCTGGAGCATTGTGATGACAAGGGCCATGGAGCATTGTGATTACAAGTGTCACGGAGCATTGTAATGAGAGGTTTCATTGTGCACCGTGATGACAAGGGGGATGGAGTATTGTGATGAAACTGGTCCTGGAGCATTGTGATAACAAAAGCCATTGAGCATTGTGATGACAGGCATCATGGAGCATTGTGAAGAAAGGGGTCATGGGGAATTGTAATGACAATAGAGAAATGTGATGAAAACCGTCAGCAAGCAAATTGATTAAAGTGGTCATTTAGAATTGTCATGAAAAACTATATAGAGCATTGTGATGGCAAAGGTCATGGAGAACTGTGATGACAAGTGTCATGTAGCATTGTGATGACACGGTCATGGAACATTGTGATGACAAGATTTGTGGAGCATTGTGGTGACAAGGGCCATGGAGCATTGTGGTGACACGGTCATGGAACATTGTGATGACAAGAATTATGGAGCCTTGTGATGACACGGTCATGGAACATTTTGATGACAAGAATTATGGAGCATTGTGATGACACGATCATGGAACACTGTGATGACAAGAATTCTGGAGCATTGTGATGACCAGGGCCATGGAGCATTGTGATAACATGGTCATGGAACTTTGTGATGACAAGCAATCTGGAGCATTGTGATGAAAAGTGCCATGGAGCATTGTGATGACACGGTCATGGAACATTGTGATGACAAGAATTCTGGAGCATTGTGATGATAAGAATTCTGGAGCATTGTGATGACAATAATTCTGGAGCATTGTGATGACAAGAATTCTGGAGCATTGTGATGACATGGTCATGGAACATTGTGATGACAAGAATTATGGAGCATTGTGATGACACGGTCATGGAACATTTTGATGACAAGAATTATGGAGCATTGTGATGACACGGTCATGGAACCTTGTGATGACAAGAATTCTGGAGCATTGTGATGACAAGGGCCATGGAGCATTGTGATGACACGGTCATGGAACACTGTGATGACAAGAATTCTGGAGCATTGTGATGACAAGGGCCATGGTGCATTGTGATGACACGGTCATGGAACTTTGTGATGACAAGCAATCTGGAGCATTGTGATGACCAGGGCCATGGAGCATTGTGATGACACGGTCATGGAACATTGTGATGACAAGAATTCTAGAGCATTGTGATGAAAAGAATTCTGGAGCATTGTGATGACACGGTCATGGAACATTGTGATGACAAGAATTCTGGAGCATTGTGATGACAAGGGCGATTGAGCATTGTGATGACCTGGTCATGGAACATTGTCATGACAAGAATTCTGGAGCATTTTGATGACACGGTCATGGAACATTGTGATGACAAGAATTATGGAGCATTGTGATGTCACGGTGATGGAACATTGTGATGACAAGAATTATGGAGCATTGTGATGACACGGTCATGGAACATTGTGATGACAAGATTTCTGGAGCATTGTGATGACAAGGGCCATGGAGCATTGTGATGACACGGTCATGGAACATTGTGATGACAAGAATTCTGGAGCATTGTGATGACAAGGGCCATGGAGCATTGTGATGACACGGTCATGGAACATTGTGATGACAAGAATTCTGGAGCATGGTGATGACAAAGGCCATGGTGCATTGTGATGACACGGTCATGGAACTTTGTGATGACAAGCAATCTGGAGCATTGTGATGAAAAGGGCCATGGAGCATTGTGATGACACGGTCATGGAACATTGTGTTGACAAGAATTCTGGAGCATTGTGATGCGAAGGGCCATGGAGTATTGTCATGACATGGTCATGGAATATGGTGATGACAAGAATTCTGGAGCATTGTGATGCGAAGGGCCATGGAGAATTGTGATGACAATGGTCATGGAACATGGTGATGACAAGAATTCTGGAGCATTGTGATGACAAGGGCCATGGAGCATTGTGATGACAAGTGTCACGGAGCATTGTAATGAGAGGTTTCATTGGGCACCGTGATGACAAGGGGGATGGAGTATTGTGATGAAACTGGTCCTGGAGCATTGTGATAACAAAAGCCATAGAGCATTGTGATGACAGGCATCATGGAGCATTGTGAAGAAAGGGGTCATGGGGAATTGTAATGACAATAGAGAAATGTGATGAAAATGGTCAGCAAGCAAATTGATTAAAGTGGTCATTTAGAATTGTCATGAAAAACTATATAGAGCATTGTGATGGCAAAGGTCATGGAGAACTGTGATGAACAGGATCATGTAGCATTGTGATGTCACGGTCATGGAACATTGTGATGACAAGAATTATGGAGCATTGTGATGACACGGTCATGGAACATTGTGATGACTAGAATTCTGGAGAATTGTCATGACAAGGGCCATGGAGCATTGTGATGACACGGTCATGGAACATTGTGATGACAAGAATTCTGGAGCATTGTGATGACAAGGGCCATGGAGCATTGTGATGACACGGTCATGGAACATTGTGATGACAAGAATTCTGGAGCATGGTGATGACAAAGGCCATGGTGCATTGTGATGACACGGTCATGGAACTTTGTGATGACATGCAATCTGGAGCATTGTGATGAAAAGGGCCATGGAGCATTGTGATGACAAGAATTATGGAGCATTGTGATGACACGGTCATGGAACATTGTGATGACAAGAATTATGGAGCATTGTGATGACACGGTCAAGGAACATTGTGATGACAAGAATTCTGGAGAATTGTGATGACAAGGGCCATGGAGCATTGTGATGACATGGTCATGGAACATTGTGATGACAAGAATTCTGGAGCATTTTAATGACACGGTCATGGAACATTGTGATGACAAGAATTATGGAGCATTGTGATGACAAGGGCCATGGTGCATTGTGATGACACGGTCATGGAACATTGTGATGACAAGCAATCTGGAGCATTGTGATGAAAAGGGCCATGGAGCATTGTGATGACACGGTCATGGAACATTGTGATGACAAGATTCTGGAGCATTGTGATGCGAAGGGCCATGGAGAATTGTGATGACATGGTCATGGAACATGGTGATGACAAGAATTCTGGAGCATTGTGATGACACGGTCATGGAACATTGTGATGACAAGAATTCTGGAGCATGGTGATGACAAAGGCCATGGTGCATTGTGATGACACGGTCATGGATCTTTGTGATGACAAGCAATCTGGAGCATTGTGATGACCAGGGTCATGGAGCATTGTGATGACACGGTCATGGAATATTGTGATGACAAGTATTCTGGAGCATTGTGATGACAAGGGCCATGGAGCATTGTGATTACAAGTGTCACGGAGCATTGTAATGAGAGGTTTCATTGTGCACCGTGATGACAAGGGGGATGGAGTATTGTGATGAAACTGGTCCTGGAGCATTGTGATAACAAAAGCCATTGAGCATTGTGATGACAGGCATCATGGAGCATTGTGAAGAAAGGGGTCATGGGGAATTGTAATGACAATAGAGAAATGTGATGAAAACCGTCAGCAAGCAAATTGATTAAAGTGGTCATTTAGAATTGTCATGAAAAACTATATAGAGCATTGTGATGGCAAAGGTCATGGAGAACTGTGATGACAAGTGTCATGTAGCATTGTGATGACACGGTCATGGAACATTGTGATGACAAGATTTGTGGAGCATTGTGGTGACACGGTCATGGAACATTGTGATGACAAGAATTATGGAGCATTGTGATGACACGGTCATGGAACATTGTGATGACAAGAATTCTGGAGCATTGTGATGACAAGGGCCATGGCGCATTGTGATGACACGGTCATGGAACATTGTGATGACAAGAATTCTGGAGCATTGTGATGACAAGGGCCATGGAGCATTGTGGTGACACGGTCATGGAACATTGTGATGACAAGAATTATGGAGCCTTGTGATGACACGGTCATGGAACATTTTGATGACAAGAATTATGGAGCATTGTGATGACACGATCATGGAACACTGTGATGACAAGAATTCTGGAGCATTGTGATGACCAGGGCCATGGAGCATTGTGATAACATGGTCATGGAACTTTGTGATGACAAGCAATCTGGAGCATTGTGATGAAAAGTGCCATGGAGCATTGTGATGACACGGTCATGGAACATTGTGATGACAAGAATTCTGGAGCATTGTGATGATAAGAATTCTGGAGCATTGTGATGACAATAATTCTGGAGCATTGTGATGACAAGAATTCTGGAGCATTGTGATGACATGGTCATGGAACATTGTGATGACAAGAATTATGGAGCATTGTGATGACACGGTCATGGAACATTTTGATGACAAGAATTATGGAGCATTGTGATGACACGGTCATGGAACCTTGTGATGACAAGAATTCTGGAGCATTGTGATGACAAGGGCCATGGAGCATTGTGATGACACGGTCATGGAACACTGTGATGACAAGAATTCTGGAGCATTGCGATGACAAGGGCCATGGTGCATTGTGATGACACGGTCATGGAACTTTGTGATGACAAGCAATCTGGAGCATTGTGATGACCAGGGCCATGGAGCATTGTGATGACACGGTCATGGAACATTGTGATGACAAGAATTCTAGAGCATTGTGATGAAAAGAATTCTGGAGCATTGTGATGACACGGTCATGGAACATTGTGATGACAAGAATTCTGGAGCATTGTGATGACAAGGGCGATTGAGCATTGTGATGACCTGGTCATGGAACATTGTCATGACAAGAATTCTGGAGCATTTTGATGACACGGTCATGGAACATTGTGATGACAAGAATTATGGAGCATTGTGATGTCACGGTGATGGAACATTGTGATGACAAGAATTATGGAGCATTGTGATGACACGGTCATGGACCATTGTGATGACAAGATTTCTGGAGCATTGTGATGACAAGGGCCATGGAGCATTGTGATGACACGGTCATGGAACATTGTGATGACAAGAATTCTGGAGCATTGTGATGACAAGGGCCATGGAGCATTGTGATGACACGGTCATGGAACATTGTGATGACAAGAATTCTGGAGCATGGTGATGACAAAGGCCATGGTGCATTGTGATGACACGGTCATGGAACTTTGTGATGACAAGCAATCTGGAGCATTGTGATGAAAAGGGCCATGGAGCATTGTGATGACACGGTCATGGAACATTGTGTTGACAAGAATTCTGGAGCATTGTGATGCGAAGGGCCATGGAGTATTGTCATGACATGGTCATGGAATATGGTGATGACAAGAATTCTGGAGCATTGTGATGACAAGGGCCATGGAGCATTGTGATGACAAGCGTCACAGAGCATTGTAATGAGAGGTTTCATTGTGCACCGTGATGCCAAGGGGGATGGAGTATTGTGATGAAACTGGTCCTGGAGCATTGTGATAACAAAAGCCATTGATCATTGTGATGACAGGCATCATGGAGCATTGTGAAGAAAGGGGTTATGGGGAATTGTAATGACAATAGAGAAATGTGATGAAAATGGTCAGCAAGAAAATTGATTATAGTGGTCATTTAGAATTGTCATGAAAAACTATATAGAGCATTGTGATGGCAAAGGTCATGGAGATCTGTGATGACCAGTGTCATGTAGCATTGTGATGACACGGTCATGGATCATTGTGATGACAAGAATTATGGAGCATTGTGATGACAAGGCCCATGGAGCATTGTGATGACACGGTCATGGAACATTGTGATGACAAGAATTCTGGAGCATCGTGATGACAAGGGCCATGGAGCATTGTGGTGATATGGTCATGGAACATTGTGATGACAAGAATTATGGAGCATTGTGATGACACGGTCATGGAACATTGTGATGACAAGAATTATGGAGCATTGTGATGACACGGTCATGGAACATTGTGATGACAAGAATTCTGGAGCATTGTGATGACAAGGGGCATGGAGCATTGTGATGACACGGTCATGGAACATTGTGATGACAAAAATTCTGGAGCATTGTGATGACAAGGGCCATGGAGCATTGTGATGACACGGTCATGGAACATTGTGATGACAAGAATTCTGGAGCATTTTGATGACACGGTCATGGAACATTGTGATGACAAGGATTATGGAGCATTGTGATGACAAGGGCCATGGTGCATTGTGATGACACGGTCATGGAACATTGTGATGACAAGAATTATGGAGCATTGTGATGACAAGGGCCATGGAGCATTGTGATGACACGGTCATGGAACATTGTGATGACAAGAATTCTGGAGCATTGTGATGACAAGGACCATGGAGCATTGTGATGACACGGTCATGGAACATTGTTATGACAAGAATTCTCGAGCATTGTGTTGACAAGGACCATGGAGCATTGTGATGACACGGTCATGGTACATTGTGATGACAAGAATTCAGGAGCATTGTGATGACAAAGGCCATGGAGCATTGTGATGACAAGTGTCATGGAGCATTGTGATGATAAGAAATCTGGAGCAATATGATGACAAGGGCAAAGGAGAATTGTGATGACATGGTCATGGAACATTGTGATGACAAGAATTATGGAGCATTGTGATGACACGATCATGGAACATTGTGATGACAAGAATTATGGAGCATTGTGATGACACGGTCATGGAACATTGTGATGACAAGAATTCTGAAGCATTGTGATGACAAGGGCCATGTAGCATTGTGATGACACGGTAATGGAACATTGTGATGACAAGAATTCTGGAGCATTGTGATGACAAGGGCCATGGAGCATTGTGATGACACGGTCATGGAACATGGTGATGACAAGAATTCTGGAGCATTGTGATGACAAGGGCCATGGAGCATTGTGATGACAAGAATTCTGGAGCATGGTGATGACAAAGGCCATGGTGCATTGTGATGACACGGTCATGGAACTTTGTGATGACAAGCAATCTGGAGCATTGTGATGAAAAGGACCATGGAGCATTGTGATGACACGGTCATGGAACATTGTGATGACAAGAATTCTGGAGCATTGTGATGCGAAGGGCCATGGAGAATTGTGATGACATGGTCATGGAACATGGTGATGACAAGAATTCTGGAGCATTGTGATGACAAGAATTCTGGAGCATTGTGATGACACGGTCATGGAACATTGTGATGACAATAATTCTGGAGCATTGTGATGACAAGAATTCTGGAGCATTGTGATGACATGGTCATGGAACATTGTGATGACAAGAATTCTGGAGCATTGTGATGACACGGTCATGGAACATTTTGATGACAAGAATTATGGAGCATTGTGATGACACGGTCATGGAACCTTGTGATGACAAGAATTCTGGAGCATTGTGATGACAAGGGCCATGGAGCATTGTGATGACACGGTCATGGAACACTGTGATGACAAGAATTCTGGAGCATTGTGATGACAAGGGCCATGGAGCATTGTGATGACACGGTCATGGAACATTGTGATGACAAGAATTCTGGAGAATTGTGATGACAAGGGCCATGGAGCATTGTGATGACACGGTCATGGAACATTGTGATGACAAGAATTCTGGAGCATGGTGATGACACGGTCATGGAACATTGTGATGACAAGAATTATGGAGCATTGTGATGACACGATCATGGAACATTGTGATGACAAGAATTCTGGAGCATTGTGATGACAAGGGCCATGGAGCATTGTGATAACACGGTCATGGATCTTTGTGATGACAAGCAATCTGGAGCATTGTGATGACCAGGGCCATGGAGCATTGTGATGACACGGTCATGGAACATTGTGATGACAAGAATTCTGGAGCATTGTGATGACACGGTGATGGAACATTGTGATGACAAGAATTCTGGAGCATTGTGATGACACGGTCATGGAACTTTGTGATGACAAGAATTCTGGAGCATTGTGATGACACGGTTATGGAACATTGTGATGACAAGAATTCTGGAGCATTGTGACGACAAGGGCCATGGAGCATTGTGATGACACGGTCATGGAACATTGTGATGACAAGAATTCTGGAGCATTGTGATGACAAGGGCGATGGAGCATTGTGATGACCTGGTCATGGAACATTGTCATGACAAGAATTCTGGAGCATTTTGATGACACGGTCATGGAACATTGTGATGACAAGAATTATGGAGCATTGTGATGACACGGTGATGGAACATTGTGATGACAAGAATTATGGAGCATTGTGATGACACGGTCACGGAACATTGTGATGACAAAAATTCTGGAGCATTGTGATGACAAGGGCCATGGAGCATTGTGATGACACGGTCATGGAACATTGTGATGACAAGAATTCTGGAGCATTGTGATGACAAGGGCCATGGAGCATTGTGATGACAAGAATTCTGGAGCATGGTGATGACAAAGGCCATGGTGCATTGTGATGACACGGTCATGGAACTTTGTGATGACAAGCAATCTGGAGCATTGTGATGAAAAGGACCATGGAGCATTGTGATGACACGGTCATGGAACATTGTGATGACAAGAATTCTGGAGCATTGTGATGACAAGGGCCATGGAGCATTGTGATGACACGGTCATGGAACATTGTGATGACAAGAATTCTGGAGCATTGTGATGAGAAGGGCCATGGAGAATTGTGATGACATGGTCATGGAACACGGTGATGACAAGAATTCTGGAGCATTGTGATGACAAGGGCCATGGAGCATTGTGATGACAAGTGTCACGGAGCATTGTAATGAGAGGTTTCATTGTGCACCGTGATGACAAGGGGGATGGAGTATTGTGATGAAACTGGTCCTGGAGCATTGTGATAACAAAAGCCATTGAGCATTGTGATGACAGGCATCATGGAGCATTGTGAAGAAAGAGGTCATGGGGAATTGTAATGACAATAGAGAAATGTGATGAAAATGGTCAGCAAGCAAAGTGATTAAAGTGGTCATTTAGAATTGTCATGAAAAACTATATAGAGCATTGTGATGACAAAGGTCATGGAGAACTGTGATGACCAGGGTCATGTAGCATTGTGATGACACGGTCATGGAACATTGTGATGACAAGAATTCTGGAGCATTGTGATGACAAGAATTATGGAGCATTGTGATGACACAGTCATGGAACATTGTGATGACAAGAATTCTGGAGAATTGTGATGACAAGGGCCATGGAGCATTGTGATGACCTGGTCATGGAACATTGTGATGACAAGAATTCTGGAGCATTTTGATGACACGGTCATGGAACATTGTGATGACAAGGATTATGGAGCATTGTGATGACAAGGGCCATGGTGCATTGTGATGACACGGTCATGGAACATTGTGATGACAAGAATTATGGAGCATTGTGATGACAAGGGCCATGGAGCATTGTGATGACACGGTCATGGAACATTGTGATGACAAGAATTCTGGAGCATTGTGATGACAAGGACCATGGAGCATTGTGATGACACGGTCATGGAACATTGTTATGACAAGAATTCTCGAGCATTGTGTTGACAAGGACCATGGAGCATTGTGATGACACGGTCATGGTACATTGTGATGACAAGAATTCAGGAGCATTGTGATGACAAAGGCCATGGAGCATTGTGATGACAAGTGTCATGGAGCATTGTGATGATAAGAAATCTGGAGCAATAGGATGACAAGGGCCAAGGAGAATTGTGATGACATGGTCATGGAACATTGTGATGACAAGAATTATGGAGCATTGTGATGACACGATCATGGAACATTGTGATGACAAGAATTATGGAGCATTGTGATGACACGGTCATGGAACATTGTGATGACAAGAATTCTGGAGCATTGTGATGACAAGGGCCATGTAGCATTGTGATGACACGGTAATGGAACATTGTGATGACAAGAATTCTGGAGCATTGTGATGACAAGGGCCATGGAGCATTGTGATGACACGGTCATGGAACATGGTGATGACAAGAATTCTGGAGCATTGTGATGACAAGGGCCATGGAGCATTGTGATGACAAGAATTCTGGAGCATGGTGATGACAAAGGCCATGGTGCATTGTGATGACACGGTCATGGAACTTTGTGATGACAAGCAATCTGGAGCATTGTGATGAAAAGGACCATGGAGCATTGTGATGACACGGTCATGGAACATTGTGATGACAAGAATTCTGGAGCATTGTGATGCGAAGGGCCATGGAGAATTGTGATGACATGGTCATGGAACATGGTGATGACAAGAATTCTGGAGCATTGTGATGACAAGAATTCTGGAGCATTGTGATGACACGGTCATGGAACATTGTGATGACAATAATTCTGGAGCATTGTGATGACAAGAATTCTGGAGCATTGTGATGACATGGTCATGGAACATTGTGATGACAAGAATTCTGGAGCATTGTGATGACACGGTCATGGAACATTTTGATGACAAGAATTATGGAGCATTGTGATGACACGGTCATGGAACCTTGTGATGACAAGAATTCTGGAGCATTGTGATGACAAGGGCCATGGAGCATTGTGATGACACGGTCATGGAACACTGTGATGACAAGAATTCTGGAGCATTGTGATGACAAGGGCCATGGAGCATTGTGATGACACGGTCATGGAACATTGTGATGACAAGAATTCTGGAGAATTTTGATGACAAGGGCCATGGAGCATTGTGATGACACGGTCATGGAACATTGTGATGACAAGAATTCTGGAGCATGGTGATGACACGGTCATGGAACATTGTGATGACAAGAATTATGGAGCATTGTGATGACACGATCATGGAACATTGTGATGACAAGAATTCTGGAGCATTGTGATGACAAGGGCCATGGAGCATTGTGATAACACGGTCATGGAACTTTGTGATGACAAGCAATCTGGAGCATTGTGATGACCAGGGCCATGGAGCATTGTGATGACACGGTCATGGAACATTGAGATGACAAGAATTCTGGAGCATTGTGATGACACGGTGATGGAACATTGTGATGACAAGAATTCTGGAGCATTGTGATGACACGGTCATGGAACTTTGTGATGACAAGAATTCTGGAGCATTGTGATGACACGGTCATGGAACATTGTGATGACAAGAATTCTGGAGCATTGTGACGACAAGGGCCATGGAGCATTGTGATGACACGGTCATGGAACATTGTGATGACAAGAATTCTGGAGCATTGTGATGACAAGGGCGATGGAGCATTGTGATGACCTGGTCATGGAACATTGTCATGACAAGAATTCTGGAGCATTTTGATGACACGGTCATGGAACATTGTGATGACAAGAATTATGGAGCATTGTGATGACACGGTGATGGAACATTGTGATGACAAGAATTATGGAGCATTGTGATGACACGGTCACGGAACATTGTGATGACAAAAATTCTGGAGCATTGTGATGACAAGGGCCATGGAGCATTGTGATGACACGGTCATGGAACATTGTGATGACAAGAATTCTGGAGCATTGTGATGACAAGGGCCATGGAGCATTGTGATGACAAGAATTCTGGAGCATGGTGATGACAAGGGCCATGGAACATTGTGATGACAAGAATTCTGGAGCATTGTGATGCGAAGGGCCATGGAGAATTGTGATGACAATGGTCATGGAACATGGTGATGACAAGAATTCTGGAGCATTGTGATGACAAGGGCCATGGAGCATTGTGATGACAAGTGTCACGGAGCATTGTAATGAGAGGTTTCATTGTGCACCGTGATGACAAGGGGGATGGAGTATTGTGATGAAACTGGTCCTGGAGCATTGTGATAACAAAAGCCATTGAGCATTGTGATGACAGGCATCATGGAGCATTGTGAAGAAAGGGGTCATGGGGAATTGTAATGACAATAGAGAAATGTGAGGAAAATGGTTAGCAAGCAAATTGATTAAAGTGGTCATTTAGAATTGTCATGAAAAACTATATAGAGCATTGTGATGGCAAAGGTCATGGAGAACTGTGATGAACAGGGTCATGTAGCATTGTGATGTCACGGTCATGGAACATTGTGATGACAAGAATTATGGAGCATTGTGATGACACGGTCATGGAACATTGTGATGACAAGAATTCTGGAGCATTGTGATGACAAGGGCCATGGAGCATTGTGATGACACGGTCATGGAACATTGTGATTACAAGAATTCTGGAGCATGGTGATGACAAAGGCCATGGTGCATTGTGATGACACGGTCATGGAACTTTGTGATGACATGCAATCTGGAGCATTGTGATGAAAAGGGCCATGGAGCATTGTGATGACAAGAATTATGGAGCATTGTGATGACACGGTCATGGAACATTGTGATGACAAGAATTATGGAGCATTGTGATGACACGGTCAAGGAACATTGTGATGACAAGAATTCTGGAGAATTGTGATGACAAGGGCCATGGAGCATTGTGATGACATGGTCATGGAACATTGTGATGACAAGAATTCTGGAGCATTTTAATGACACGTTCATGGAACATTGTGATGACAAGAATTATGGAGCATTGTGATGACAAGGGCCATGGTGCATTGTGATGACACGGTCATGGAACATTGTGATGACAAGCAATCTGGAGCATTGTGATGAAAAGGGCCATGGAGCATTGTGATGACACGGTCATGGAACATTGTGATGACAAGAATTCTGGAGCATTGTGATGCGAAGGGCCATGGAGAATTGTGATGACATGGTCATGGAACATGGTGATGACAAGAATTCTGGAGCATTGTGATGACACGGTCATGGAACATTGTGATGACAAGAATTCTGGAGCATGGTGATGACAAAGGCCATGGTGCATTGTGATGACACGGTCATGGATCTTTGTGATGACAAGCAATCTGGAGCATTGTGATGACCAGGGTCATGGAGCATTGTGATGACACGGTCATGGAATATTGTGATGACAAGTATTCTGGAGCATTGTGATGACAAGGGCCATGGAGCATTGTGATGACAAGTGTCACGGAGCATTGTAATGAGAGGTTTCATTGTGCACCGTGATGACAAGGGGGATGGAGTATTGTGATGAAACTGGTACTGGAGCATTGTGATAACAAAAGACATTGAGCATTGTGATGACAGGCATCATGGAGCATTGTGAAGAAAGGGGTCATGGGGAATTGTAATGACAATAGAGAAATGTGATGAAAACCGTGAGCAAGCAAATTGATTAAAGTGGTCATTTAGAATTGTCATGAAAAACTATATAGAGCATTGTGATGGCAAAGGTCATGGAGAACTGTGATGACAAGTGTCATGTAGCATTGTGATGACACGGTCATGGAACATTGTGATGACAAGATTTGTGGAGCATTGTGGTGACACGGTCATGGAACATTGTGATGACAAGAATTATGGAGCATTGTGATGACACGGTCATGGAACATTGTGATGACAAGAATTCTGGAGAATTGTGATGACAAGGGCCATGGCGCATTGTGATGACACGGTCATGGAACATTGTGATGACAAGAATTCTGGAGCATTGTGATGACAAGGGCCATGGAGCATTGTGGTGACACGGTCATGGAACATTGTGATGACAAGAATTATGGAGCCTTGTGATGACACGGTCATGGAACATTTTGATGACAAGAATTATGGAGCATTGTGATGACACGATCATGGAACACTGTGATGACAAGAATTCTGGAGCATTGTGATGACCAGGGCCATGGAGCATTGTGATAACATGGTCATGGAACTTTGTGATGACAAGCAATCTGGAGCATTGTGATGAAAAGTGCCATGGAGCATTGTGATGACACGGTCATGGAACATTGTGATGACAAGAATTCTGGAGCATTGTGATGATAAGAATTCTGGAGCATTGTGATGACAATAATTCTGGAGCATTGTGATGACAAGAATTCTGGAGCATTGTGATGACATGGTCATGGAACATTGTGATGACAAGAATTATGGAGCATTGTGATGACACGGTCATGGAACATTTTGATGACAAGAATTATGGAGCATTGTGATGACACGGTCATGGAACCTTGTGATGACAAGAATTCTGGAGCATTGTGATGACAAGGGCCATGGAGCATTGTGATGACACGGTCATGGAACACTGTGATGACAAGAATTCTGGAGCATTGCGATGACAAGGGCCATGGTGCATTGTGATGACACGGTCATGGAACTTTGTGATGACAAGCAATCTGGAGCATTGTGATGACCAGGGCCATGGAGCATTGTGATGACACGGTCATGGAACATTGTGATGACAAGAATTCTAGAGCATTGTGATGAAAAGAATTCTCGAGCATTGTGATGAAACGGTCATGGAACATTGTGATGACAAGAATTCTGGAGCATTGTGATGACAAGGGCGATTGAGCATTGTGATGACCTGGTCATGGAACATTGTCATGACAAGAATTCTGGAGCATTTTGATGACACGGTCATGGAACATTGTGATGACAAGAATTATGGAGCATTGTGATGACACGGTGATGGAACATTGTGATGACAAGAATTATGGAGCATTGTGATGACACGGTCACGGAACATTGTGATGACAAGATTTCTGGACCATTGTGATGACAAGGGCCATGGAGCATTGTGATGACACGGTCATGGAACATTGTGATGACAAGAATTCTGGAGCAATGTGATGACAAGGGCCATGGAGCATTGTGATGACACGGTCATGGAACATTGTGATGACAAGAATTCTGGAGCATGGTGATGACAAAGGCCATGGTGCATTGTGATGACACGGTCATGGAACTTTGTGATGACAAGCAATCTGGAGCATTGTGATGAAAAGGGCCATGGAGCATTGTGATGACACGGTCATGGAACATTGTGTTGACAAGAATTCTGGAGCATTGTGATGCGAAGGGCCATGGAGTATTGTGATGACATGGTCATGGAATATGGTGATGACAAGAATTCTGGAGCATTGTGATGACAAGGGCCATGGAGCATTGTGATGACAAGCGTCACAGAGCATTGTAATGAGAGGTTTCATTGTGCACCGTGATGCCAAGGGGGATGGAGTATTGTGATGAAACTGGTCCTGGAGCATTGTGATAACAAAAGCCATTGAGCATTGTGATGACAGGCATCATGGAGCATTGTGAAGAAAGGGGTTATGGGGAATTGTAATGACAATAGAGAAATGTGATGAAAATGGTCAGCAAGAAAATTGATTAAAGTGGTCATTTAGAATTGTCATGAAAAACTATATAGAGCATTGTGATGGCAAAGGTCATGGAGATCTGTGATGACCAGTGTCATGTAGCATTGTGATGACACGGTCATGGATCATTGTGATGACAAGAATTATGGAGCATTGTGATGACAAGGGCCATGGAGCATTGTGATGACACGGTCATGGAACATTGTGATGACAAGAATTCTGGAGCATCGTGATGACAAGGGCCATGGAGCATTGTGGTGATATGGTCATGGAACATTGTGATGACAAGAATTATGGAGCATTGTGATGACACGGTCATGGAACATTGTGATGACAAGAATTATGGAGCATTGTGATGACACGGTCATGGAACATTGTGATGACAAGAATTCTGGAGCATTGTGATGACAAGGGGCATGGAGCATTGTGATGACACGGTCATGGAACATTGTGATGACAAGAATTCTGGAGCATTGTGATGACAAGGGCCATGGAGCATTGTGATGACACGGTCATGGAACATGGTGATGACAAGAATTCTGGAGCATTGTGATGACAAGGGCCATGGAGCATTGTGATGACAAGAATTCTGGAGCATGGTGATGACAAAGGCCATGGTGCATTGTGATGACACGGTCATGGAACTTTGTGATGACAAGCAATCTGGAGCATTGTGATGAAAAGGACCATGGAGCATTGTGATGACACGGTCATGGAACATTGTGATGACAAGAATTCTGGAGCATTGTGATGCGAAGGGCCATGGAGAATTGTGATGACATGGTCATGGAACATGGTGATGACAAGAATTCTGGAGCATTGTGATGACAAGAATTCTGGAGCATTGTGATGACACGGTCATGGAACATTGTGATGACAATAATTCTGGAGCATTGTGATGACAAGAATTCTGGAGCATTGTGATGACATGGTCATGGAACATTGTGATGACAAGAATTCTGGAGCATTGTGATGACACGGTCATGGAACATTTTGATGACAAGAATTATGGAGCATTGTGATGACACGGTCATGGAACCTTGTGATGACAAGAATTCTGGAGCATTGTGATGACAAGGGCCATGGAGCATTGTGATGACACGGTCATGGAACACTGTGATGACAAGAATTCTGGAGCATTGTGATGACAAGGGCCATGGAGCATTGTGATGACACGGTCATGGAACATTGTGATGACAAGAATTCTGGAGAATTGTGATGACAAGGGCCATGGAGCATTGTGATGACACGGTCATGGAACATTGTGATGACAAGAATTCTGGAGCATGGTGATGACACGGTCATGGAACATTGTGATGACAAGAATTATGGAGCATTGTGATGACACGATCATGGAACATTGTGATGACAAGAATTCTGGAGCATTGTGATGACAAGGGCCATGGAGCATTGTGATAACACGGTCATGGATCTTTGTGATGACAAGCAATCTGGAGCATTGTGATGACCAGGGCCATGGAGCATTGTGATGACACGGTCATGGAACATTGTGATGACAAGAATTCTGGAGCATTGTGATGACACGGTGATGGAACATTGTGATGACAAGAATTCTGGAGCATTGTGATGACACGGTCATGGAACTTTGTGATGACAAGAATTCTGGAGCATTGTGATGACACGGTCATGGAACATTGTGATGACAAGAATTCTGGAGCATTGTGACGACAAGGGCCATGGAGCATTGTGATGACACGGTCATGGAACATTGTGATGACAAGAATTCTGGAGCATTGTGATGACAAGGGCGATGGAGCATTGTGATGACCTGGTCATGGAACATTGTCATGACAAGAATTCTGGAGCATTTTGATGACACGGTCATGGAACATTGTGATGACAAGAATTATGGAGCATTGTGATGACACGGTGATGGAACATTGTGATGACAAGAATTATGGAGCATTGTGATGACACGGTCACGGAACATTGTGATGACAAAAATTCTGGAGCATTGTGATGACAAGGGCCATGGAGCATTGTGATGACACGGTCATGGAACATTGTGATGACAAGAATTCTGGAGCATTGTGATGACAAGGGCCATGGAGCATTGTGATGACAAGAATTCTGGAGCATGGTGATGACAAAGGCCATGGTGCATTGTGATGACACGGTCATGGAACTTTGTGATGACAAGCAATCTGGAGCATTGTGATGAAAAGGACCATGGAGCATTGTGATGACACGGTCATGGAACATTGTGATGACAAGAATTCTGGAGCATTGTGATGACAAGGGCCATGGAGAATTGTGATGACATGGTCATGGAACACGGTGATGACAAGAATTCTGGAGCATTGTGATGACAAGGGCCATGGAGCATTGTGATGACAAGTGTCACGGAGCATTGTAATGAGAGGTTTCATTGTGCACCGTGATGACAAGGGGGATGGAGTATTGTGATGAAACTGGTCCTGGAGCATTGTGATAACAAAAGCCATTGAGCATTGTGATGACAGGCATCATGGAGCATTGTGAAGAAAGAGGTCATGGGGAATTGTAATGACAATAGAGAAATGTGATGAAAATGGTCAGCAAGCAAAGTGATTAAAGTGGTCATTTAGAATTGTCATGAAAAACTATATAGAGCATTGTGATGACAAAGGTCATGGAGAACTGTGATGACCAGGGTCATGTAGCATTGTGATGACACGGTCATGGAACATTGTGATGACAAGAATTCTGGAGCATTGTGATGACAAGAATTATGGAGCATTGTGATGACACAGTCATGGAACATTGTGATGACAAGAATTCTGGAGAATTGTGATGACAAGGGCCATGGAGCATTGTGATGACCTGGTCATGGAACATTGTGATGACAAGAATTCTGGAGCATTTTGATGACACGGTCATGGAACATTGTGATGACAAGGATTATGGAGCATTGTGATGACAAGGGCCATGGTGCATTGTGATGACACGGTCATGGAACATTGTGATGACAAGAATTATGGAGCATTGTGATGACAAGGGCCATGGAGCATTGTGATGACATGGTCATGGAACATTGTGATGACAAGAATTCTGGAGCATTGTGATGACAAGGACCATGGAGCATTGTGATGACACGGTCATGGAACATTGTTATGACAAGAATTCTCGAGCATTGTGTTGACAAGGACCATGGAGCATTGTGATGACACGGTCATGGTACATTGTGATGACAAGAATTCAGGAGCATTGTGATGACAAAGGCCATGGAGCATTGTGATGACAAGTGTCATGGAGCATTGTGATGATAAGAAATCTGGAGCAATAGGATGACAAGGGCCAAGGAGAATTGTGATGACATGGTCATGGAACATTGTGATGACAAGAATTATGGAGCATTGTGATGACACGATCATGGAACATTGTGATGACAAGAATTATGGAGCATTGTGATGACACGGTCATGGAACATTGTGATGACAAGAATTCTGGAGCATTGTGATGACAAGGGCCATGTAGCATTGTGATGACACGGTAATGGAACATTGTGATGACAAGAATTCTGGAGCATTGTGATGACAAGGGCCATGGAGCATTGTGATGACACGGTCATGGAACATGGTGATGACAAGAATTCTGGAGCATTGTGATGACAAGGGCCATGGAGCATTGTGATGACACGGTAATGGAACATTGTGATGACAAGAATTCTGGAGCATTGTGATGACAAGGGCCATGGAGAATTGTGATGACATGGTCATGGAACATGGTGATGACAAGAATTCTGGAGCATTGTGATGACAAGAATTCTGGAGCATTGTGATGACACGGTCATGGAACATTGTGATGACAATAATTCTGGAGCATTGTGATGACAAGAATTCTGGAGCATTGTGATGACATGGTCATGGAACATTGTGATGACAAGAATTCTGGAGCATTGTGATGACACGGTCATGGAACATTTTGATGACAAGAATTATGGAGCATTGTGATGACACGGTCATGGAACCTTGTGATGACAAGAATTCTGGAGCATTGTGATGACAAGGGCCATGGAGCATTGTGATGACACGGTCATGGAACACTGTGATGACAAGAATTCTGGAGCATTGTGATGACAAGGGCCATGGAGCATTGTGATGACACGGTCATGGAACATGGTGATGACAAGAATTCTGGAGAATTTTGATGACAAGGGCCATGGAGCATTGTTATGACACGGTCATGGAACATTGTGATGACAAGAATTCTGGAGCATGGTGATGACACGGTCATGGAACATTGTGATGACAAGAATTATGGAGCATTGTGATGACACGATCATGGAACATTGTGATGACAAGAATTCTGGAGCATTGTGATGACAAGGGCCATGGAGCATTGTGATAACACGGTCATGGAACTTTGTGATGACAAGCAATCTGGAGCATTGTGATGACCAGGGCCATGGAGCATTGTGATGACACGGTCATGGAACATTGAGATGACAAGAATTCTGGAGCATTGTGATGACACGGTGATGGAACATTGTGATGACAAGAATTCTGGAGCATTGTGATGACACGGTCATGGAACTTTGTGATGACAAGAATTCTGGAGCATTGTGATGACACGGTCATGGAACATTGTGATGACAAGAATTCTGGAGCATTGTGACGACAAGGGCCATGGAGCATTGTGATGACACGGTCATGGAACATTGTGATGACAAGAATTCTGGAGCATTGTGATGACAAGGGCGATGGAGCATTGTGATGACCTGGTCATGGAACATTGTCATGACAAGAATTCTGGAGCATTTTGATGACACGGTCATGGAACATTGTGATGACAAGAATTATGGAGCATTGTGATGACACGGTGATGGAACATTGTGATGACAAGAATTATGGAGCATTGTGATGACACGGTCACGGAACATTGTGATGACAAAAATTCTGGAGCATTGTGATGACAAGGGCCATGGAGCATTGTGATGACACGGTCATGGAACATTGTGATGACAAGAATTCTGGAGCATTGTGATGACAAGGGCCATGGAGCATTGTGATGACAAGAATTCTGGAGCATGGTGATGACAAAGGCCATGGTGCATTGTGATGACACGGTCATGGAACTTTGTGATGACAAGCAATCTGGAGCATTGTGATGAAAAGGACCATGGAGCATTGTGATGACACGGTCATGGAACATTGTGATGACAAGAATTCTGGAGCATTGTGATGCGAAGGGCCATGGAGAATTGTGATGACAATGGTCATGGAACATGGTGATGACAAGAATTCTGGAGCATTGTGATGACAAGGGCCATGGAGCATTGTGATGACAAGTGTCACGGAGCATTGTAATGAGAGGTTTCATTGTGCACCGTGATGACAAGGGGGATGGAGTATTGTGATGAAACTGGTCCTGGAGCATTGTGATAACAAAAGCCATTGAGCATTGTGATGACAGGCATCATGGAGCATTGTGAAGAAAGGGGTCATGGGGAATTGTAATGACAATAGAGAAATGTGAGGAAAATGATTAGCAAGCAAATTGATTAAAGTGGTCATTTAGAATTGTCATGAAAAACTATATAGAGCATTGTGATGGCAAAGGTCATGGAGAACTGTGATGAACAGGGTCATGTAGCATTGTGATGTCACGGTCATGGAACATTGTGATGACAAGAATTATGGAGCATTGTGATGACACGGTCATGGAACATTGTGATGACAAGAATTCTGGAGCATTGTGATGACAAGGGCCATGGAGCATTGTGATGACACGGTCATGGAACATTGTGATGACAAGAATTCTGGAGCATGGTGATGACAAAGGCCATGGTGCATTGTGATGACACGGTCATGGAACTTTGTGATGACATGCAATCTGGAGCATTGTGATGAAAAGGGCCATGGAGCATTGTGATGACAAGAATTATGGAGCATTGTGATGACACGGTCAAGGAACATTGTGATGACAAGAATTCTGGAGAATTGTGATGACAAGGGCCATGGAGCATTGTGATGACATGGTCATGGAACATTGTGATGACAAGAATTCTGGAGCATTGTGATGACACGGTCAAGGAACATTGTGATGACAAGAATTCTGGAGAATTGTGATGACAAGGGCCATGGAGCATTGTGATGACATGGTCATGGAACATTGTGATGACAAGAATTCTGGAGAATTGTGATGACAAGGGCCATGGAGCATTGTGATGACACGGTCAAGGAACATTGTGATGACAAGAATTCTGGAGAATTGTGATGACAAGGGCCATGGAGCATTGTGATGACACGGTCATGGAACATTGTGATGACAAGAATTATGGAGCATTGTGATGACACGGTCAAGGAACATTGTGATGACAAGAATTCTGGAGAATTGTGATGACAAGGGCCATGGAGCATTGTGATGACATGGTCATGGAACATTGTGATGACAAGAATTCTGGAGCATTTTAATGACACGGTCATGGAACATTGTGATGACAAGAATTATGGAGCATTGTGATGACAAGGGCCATGGTGCATTGTGATGACACGGTCATGGAACATTGTGATGACAAGCAATCTGGAGCATTGTGATGAAAAGGGCCATGGAGCATTGTGATGACACGGTCATGGAACATTGTGATGACAAGAATTCTGGAGCATTGTGATGCGAAGGGCCATGGAGAATTGTGATGACATGGTCATGGAACATGGTGATGACAAGAATTCTGGAGCATTGTGATGACACGGTCATGGAACATTGTGATGACAAGAATTCTGGAGCATGGTGATGACAAAGGCCATGGTGCATTGTGATGACACGGTCATGGATCTTTGTGATGACAAGCAATCTGGAGCATTGTGATGACCAGGGTCATGGAGCATTGTGATGACACGGTCATGGAATATTGTGATGACAAGTATTCTGGAGCATTGTGATGACAAGGGCCATGGAGCATTGTGATGACAAGTGTCACGGAGCATTGTAATGAGAGGTTTCATTGTGCACCGTGATGACAAGGGGGATGGAGTATTGTGATGAAACTGGTCCTGGAGCATTGTGATAACAAAAGACATTGAGCATTGTGATGACAGGCATCATGGAGCATTGTGAAGAAAGGGGTCATGGGGAATTGTAATGACAATAGAGAAATGTGATGAAAACCGTGAGCAAGCAAATTGATTAAAGTGGTCATTTAGAATTGTCATGAAAAACTATATAGAGCATTGTGATGGCAAAGGTCATGGAGAACTGTGATGACAAGTGTCATGTAGCATTGTGATGACACGGTCATGGGACATTGTGATGACAAGATTTGTGGAGCATTGTGGTGACACGGTCATGGAACATTGTGATGACAAGAATTATGGAGCATTGTGATGACACGGTCATGGAACATTGTGATGACAAGAATTCTGGAGAATTGTGATGACAAGGGCCATGGCGCATTGTGATGACACGGTCATGGAACATTGTGATGACAAGAATTCTGGAGCATTGTGATGACAAGGGCCATGGAGCATTGTGGTGACACGGTCATGGAACATTGTGATGACAAGAATTATGGAGCCTTGTGATGACACGGTCATGGAACATTTTGATGACAAGAATTATGGAGCATTGTGATGACACGATCATGGAACACTGTGATGACAAGAATTCTGGAGCATTGTGATGACCAGGGCCATGGAGCATTGTGATAACATGGTCATGGAACTTTGTGATGACAAGCAATCTGGAGCATTGTGATGAAAAGTGCCATGGAGCATTGTGATGACACGGTCATGGAACATTGTGATGACAAGAATTCTGGAGCATTGTGATGATAAGAATTCTGGAGCATTGTGATGACAATAATTCTGGAGCATTGTGATGACAAGAATTCTGGAGCATTGTGATGACATGGTCATGGAACATTGTGATGACAAGAATTATGGAGCATTGTGATGACACGGTCATGGAACATTTTGATGACAAGAATTATGGAGCATTGTGATGACACGGTCATGGAACCTTGTGATGACAAGAATTCTGGAGCATTGTGATGACAAGGGCCATGGAGCATTGTGATGACACGGTCATGGAACACTGTGATGACAAGAATTCTGGAGCATTGCGATGACAAGGGCCATGGTGCATTGTGATGACACGGTCATGGAACTTTGTGATGACAAGCAATCTGGAGCATTGTGATGACCAGGGCCATGGAGCATTGTGATGACACGGTCATGGAACATTGTGATGACAAGAATTCTAGAGCATTGTGATGAAAAGAATTCTCGAGCATTGTGATGAAACGGTCATGGAACATTGTGATGACAAGAATTCTGGAGCATTGTGATGACAAGGGCGATTGAGCATTGTGATGACCTGGTCATGGAACATTGTCATGACAAGAATTCTGGAGCATTTTGATGACACGGTCATGGAACATTGTGATGACAAGAATTATGGAGCATTGTGATGACACGGTGATGGAACATTGTGATGACAAGAATTATGGAGCATTGTGATGACACGGTCACGGAACATTGTGATGACAAGATTTCTGGACCATTGTGATGACAAGGGCCATGGAGCATTGTGATGACACGGTCATGGAACATTGTGATGACAAGAATTCTGGAGCATTGTGATGACAAGGGCCATGGAGCATTGTGATGACACGGTCATGGAACATTGTGATGACAAGAATTCTGGAGCATGGTGATGACAAAGGCCATGGTGCATTGTGATGACACGGTCATGGAACTTTGTGATGACAAGCAATCTGGAGCATTGTGATGAAAAGGGCCATGGAGCATTGTGATGACACGGTCATGGAACATTGTGTTGACAAGAATTCTGGAGCATTGTGATGCGAAGGGCCATGGAGTATTGTGATGACATGGTCATGGAATATGGTGATGACAAGAATTCTGGAGCATTGTGATGACAAGGGCCATGGAGCATTGTGATGACAAGCGTCACAGAGCATTGTAATGAGAGGTTTCATTGTGCACCGTGATGCCAAGGGGGATGGAGTATTGTGATGAAACTGGTCCTGGAGCATTGTGATAACAAAAGCCATTGAGCATTGTGATGACAGGCATCATGGAGCATTGTGAAGAAAGGGGTTATGGGGAATTGTAATGACAATAGAGAAATGTGATGAAAATGGTCAGCAAGCAAAGTGATTAAAGTGGTCATTTAGAATTGTCATGAAAAACTATATAGAGCATTGTGATGACAAATGTCATGGAGAACTGTGATGACCAGTGTCATGTAGCATTGTGATGACACGGTCATGGAACATTGTGATGACAAGAATTCTGGAGAATTGTGATGACAAGGGCCATGGCGCATTGTGATGACACGGTCATGGAACATTGTGATGACAAGAATTCTGGAGCATTGTGATGACAAGGGCCATGGAGCATTGTGGTGACACGGTCATGGAACATTGTGATGACAAGAATTATGGAGCCTTGTGATGACACGGTCATGGAACATTTTGATGACAAGAATTATGGAGCATTGTGATGACACGATCATGGAACACTGTGATGACAAGAATTCTGGAGCATTGTGATGACCAGGGCCATGGAGCATTGTGATAACATGGTCATGGAACTTTGTGATGACAAGCAATCTGGAGCATTGTGATGAAAAGTGCCATGGAGCATTGTGATGACACGGTCATGGAACATTGTGATGACAAGAATTCTGGAGCATTGTGATGATAAGAATTCTGGAGCATTGTGATGACAATAATTCTGGAGCATTGTGATGACAAGAATTCTGGAGCATTGTGATGACATGGTCATGGAACATTGTGATGACAAGAATTATGGAGCATTGTGATGACACGGTCATGGAACATTTTGATGACAAGAATTATGGAGCATTGTGATGACACGGTCATGGAACCTTGTGATGACAAGAATTCTGGAGCATTGTGATGACAAGGGCCATGGAGCATTGTGATGACACGGTCATGGAACACTGTGATGACAAGAATTCTGGAGCATTGCGATGACAAGGGCCATGGTGCATTGTGATGACACGGTCATGGAACTTTGTGATGACAAGCAATCTGGAGCATTGTGATGACACGGTCATGGAACATTGTGATGACAAGAATTATGGAGCATTGTGATGACACGGTGATGGAACATTGTGATGACAAGAATTATGGAGCATTGTGATGACACGGTCACGGAACATTGTGATGACAAGATTTCTGGACCATTGTGATGACAAGGGCCATGGAGCATTGTGATGACACGGTCATGGAACATTGTGATGACAAGAATTCTGGAGCATTGTGATGACAAGGGCCATGGAGCATTGTGATGACACGGTCATGGAACATTGTGATGACAAGAATTCTGGAGCATGGTGATGACAAAGGCCATGGTGCATTGTGATGACACGGTCATGGAACTTTGTGATGACAAGCAATCTGGAGCATTGTGATGAAAAGGGCCATGGAGCATTGTGATGACACGGTCATGGAACATTGTGTTGACAAGAATTCTGGAGCATTGTGATGCGAAGGGCCATGGAGTATTGTGATGACATGGTCATGGAATATGGTGATGACAAGAATTCTGGAGCATTGTGATGACAAGGGCCATGGAGCATTGTGATGACAAGCGTCACAGAGCATTGTAATGAGAGGTTTCATTGTGCACCGTGATGCCAAGGGGGATGGAGTATTGTGATGAAACTGGTCCTGGAGCATTGTGATAACAAAAGCCATTGAGCATTGTGATGACAGGCATCATGGAGCATTGTGAAGAAAGGGGTTATGGGGAATTGTAATGACAATAGAGAAATGTGATGAAAATGGTCAGCAAGAAAATTGATTAAAGTGGTCATTTAGAATTGTCATGAAAAACTATATAGAGCATTGTGATGGCAAAGGTCATGGAGATCTGTGATGACCAGTGTCATGTAGCATTGTGATGACACGGTCATGGATCATTGTGATGACAAGAATTATGGAGCATTGTGATGACAAGGGCCATGGAGCATTGTGATGACACGGTCATGGAACATTGTGATGACAAGAATTCTGGAGCATCGTGATGACAAGGGCCATGGAGCATTGTGGTGATATGGTCATGGAACATTGTGATGACAAGAATTATGGAGCATTGTGATGACACGGTCATGGAACATTGTGATGACAAGAATTATGGAGCATTGTGATGACACGGTCATGGAACATTGTGATGACAAGAATTCTGGAGCATTGTGATGACAAGGGGCATGGAGCATTGTGATGACACGGTCATGGAACATTGTGATGACAAGAATTCTGGAGCATTGTGATGACAAGGGCCATGGAGCATTGTGATGACACGGTCATGGAACATTGTGATGACAAGAATTCTGGAGCATTGTGATGACACGGTCCTGGAACATTGTGATGACAAGAATTCTGGAGAATTGTGATGACAAGGGCCATGGAGCATTGTGATGACATGGTCATGGAACATTGTGTTGACAAGAATTCTGGAGCATTGTGATGACATGGTCATGGAACATTGTGATGACAAGAATTCTGGAGCATGGTGATGACAAAGGCCATGGTGCATTGTGATGACACGGTCATGGAACTTTGTGATGACAAGCAATCTGGAGCATTGTGATGAAAAGCGCCATGGAGCATTGTGATGACACGGTCATGGAACATTGTGATGACAAGAATTCTGGAGCATTGTGATGACAAGGGCCATGGAGAATTGTGATGACATGGTTATGGAACAAGGTGATGAAAAGAATTCTGGAGCATTGTGATGACAAGGGCCATGGAGCATTGTGATGATAAGTGTCATGGAGCATGGTAATGAGAGGTTTCATTGTGCACCTTGATGACAGGGGGGAAGGAGAATTGTAATGAAACTGGTCCTGGAGCATTGTGATAACAAAAGCCATTGAGCATTGTGATGACAGGCATCATGGAGCATTGTGAAGAAAGGGGTTATGGGGAATTGTAATGACAATAGAGAAATGTGATGAAAATGGTCAGCAAGCAAATTGATTAAAGTGGTCATTTAGAATTGTCATGAAAAACTATATAGAGCATTGTGATGGCAAAGGTCATGGAGAACTGTGATGACCAGTGTCATGTAGCATTGTGATGACACGGTCATGGAACATTGTGATGACAAGAATTATGGAGCATTGTGATGACACGGTCATGGAACATTGTGATGACAAGAATTATGGAGCATTGTGATGACACGGTCATGGAACATTGTGATGAAAAGAATTCTGGAGCATTGTGATGACAAGGGCCATGGAGCATTGTGATGACACGGTCATGGAACATTGTGATGACAAGAATTCTGGAGCATTGTGATGACAAGGGCCATGGAGCATTGTGATGACACGGTCATGGAACATTGTGATGACAAGAATTCTGGAGCATTGTGATGACAAGGGCCATGGTGCATTGTGATGAAACGGTCATGGAACTTTGTGATGACAAGCAATCTGGAGCATTGTGATGACAAGGGCCATGGAGCATTGTGATGACACGGTCATGGAACATTGTGATGACAAGAATTCTGGAGCATTGTGATGACAAGGGCCATGGAGAATTGTGATGACATGGTTATGGAACAAGGTGATGACAAGAATTCTGGAGCATTGTGATGACAAGGGCCATGGAGCATTGTGATGACACGGTCATGGAACATTGTAATGACAAGAATTATGGAGCATTGTGATGACACGGTCATGGAACATTGTGATGACAAGGGCCATGGAGCATTGTGATGACACGGTCATGGAACATTGTGATGACAAGAATTCTGGAGCATTGTGATGACAAGGGCCATGGAGCATTGTGATGACACGGTCATGGAACATTGTGATGACAAGAATTCTGGAGAATTGTGATGACAAAGGCCATGGAGCATTGTGATGACCTGGTCATGGAACATTGTGATGACAAGAATTCTGGAGCATTTTGATGACACGGTCATGGAACATTGTGATGACAATAATTATGGAGCATTGTGATGACAAGGGCCATGGTGCATTGTGATGACACGGTCATGGAACATTGTGATGACAAGAATTCTGGAGCATTGTGATGACAAGGGCCATGGCGCATTGTGATGACACGGTCATGGAACATTGTGATGACAAGAATTATGGAGCATTGTGATGAAAAGGGCCATGGAGCATTGTGATGACATGGTCATCGAACATTGTGATGACAAGAATTCTGTAGCATTGTGATGACAAGGGCCATGGAGCATTGTGATGACACGGTCATGGAACATTGTAATGACAAGAATTCTCGAGCATTGTGTTGACAAGGACCATGGAGCATTGTGATGACACGGTCATGGAACATTGTGATGACAAGAATTCTGGAGCATTGTGTTGACAAAGGCCATGGAGCATTGTGAAGACAAGTGTCATGGAGCATTGTGATGATAAGAATTCTGGAGCAATATGATGACAAGGGACTTGGAGAATTGTGATGACAGGGTCATGGAACATTGTGATGACAAGAATTCTAGAGCATTGTGATGACATTTGTCATGGAGCATTGTAATGAAACTTTTCATTGTGCACCGTGATGAGAAGGGGGATGGAGTATTGTGATGAAACTGGTCCTGGAGCATTGTGATAACAAAAGCCATTGAGCATTGTGATGATAGGCATCATGGAGCATTGTGAAGAAGGGGGTCATGGGAAATTGTAATGACAATAGAGAAATGTGATGAAAATGGTCAGCAAGCAAAGTGATTAAAGTGGTCATTTAGAATTGTCATGAATAACTATATAGAGCATTGTGATGACAAAGGCCATGGAGAACTGTGATTGACCAGGGTCATGTAGCATTGTGATGACACGGTCATGGAACATTGTGATGACAAGAATTATGGAGGATTGTGATGACACGGTCATGGAACATTGTGATGACAAGAATTATCGAGCATTGTGATGACACGGTCATGGAATATTGTGATGACAAGAATTCTGGAGCATTGTGATGACAAGGGCCATGGAGCATTGTGATGACACGGTCATGGAACTTTGTGATGACAAGAATTCTGGAGCATTGTGATGACAAGGGCCATGGAGCATTGTGATGACACGGTCACGGAACATTGTGATGACAAGAATTCTGGAGCATTGTGATGACAAGGGCCATGGAGCATTGTGATGACACGGTCATGGAACATTGTGATGACAAGAATTCTGGAGAATTGTGATGACAAGGGCCATGGAGCATTGTGATGACATGGTCATGGAACATTGTGATGACGAGAATTCTGGAGCATTTTGATGACACGGTCATGGAACATTGTGATGACAAGAATTATGGAGCATTGTGATGACAAGGGCCATGGAGCATTGTGATGACACAGTCATGGAACTTTCTGATGACAAGAATTCTGGAGCATTGTGATGACCAGGGCTATGGAGCATTGTGATGACACGGTCATGGAACATTGTGAAGAAAGTGGTCATGGGAAATTGTAATGACAATAGAGAAATGTGATGAAAATGGTCAGCAAGCAAAGTCATTAAAGTGGTCATTTAGAATTGTCATGAAAAACTATATAGAGCATTGTGATGGCAAAGGTCATGGAGAACTGTGATGACCAGGGTCATGTAGCATTGTGATGACACGGTCATGGAACATTGTGATGACAACAATTATGGAGCATTGTGATGATACGGTCATGGAACATTGTGATTACAAGAATTCTGGAGCATTGTGATGACAAGGGCCATGGAGCATTGTGATGACACGGTCATGGAACATTGTGATGACCAGAATTCTGGAGCATTGTGATGACAAGAGCCATGGAGCATTGTGATGACACGGTCATGGAACATTGTGATGAAAAGAATTCTGGAGCATTGTGATGACAAGGGCCATGGTGCATTGTGATGACAAGTGTCATGGAGCTTTGTAATGAGAGGTTTCATTGTGCACCGTGATGACAACGGGGATGGAGTATTGTGATGAAACTGGTCCTGGAGCATTGTGATAACAAAAGCCATTGAGCATTGTGATGACAGGCATCATGGAGCATTGTGAAGAAAGGGGTCATGGGAAATTGTAATGACAATAGAGAAATGTGATGAAAACGGTCAGCAAGCAAAGTGATTAAAGTGGTCATTTAGAATTGTCATGAAAAACTATATAGAGCATTGTGATGACAAAGGTCATGGAGAACTGTGATGACCAGGGTCATGTAGCATTGTGATGACACGGTCATGGAACATTGTGATGACAAGAATTATGGAGCATTGTGATGATACGGTCATGGAACATTGTGATGACAAGAATTCTGGAGCATTGTGATGACAAGGGCCATGGAGAATTGTGATGACACGGTCATGGAACATTGTGATGACAAGAATTCTGGAGCATTGTGATGACAAGGGCCATGGAGCATTGTGATGACACAGTCATGGAACATTCTGATGACAAGAATTCTGGAGCATTGTGATGACCAGGGCCATGGAGCATTGTGATGACAAGGTCATGGAACATTGTGAAGAAAGGGGTCATGGGAAATTGTAATGACAATAGAGAAATGTGATGAAAATGGTCAGCAAGCAAAGTCATTAAAGTGGTCATTTAGAATTGTCATGAAAAACTATATAGAGCATTGTGATGGCGAAGGTCATGGAGAACTGTGATGACCAGGGTCATGTAGCATTGTGATGACACGGTCATGGAACATTGTGATGACAAGAATTATGGAGCATTGTCATGACACGATCATGGAACATTGTAATGACAAGAATTCTGGAGCATTGTGATGACAAGGGCCATGGAGCATTGTGATGACACGGTCATGGAACATGGTGATGAAAAGAATTCTGGAGCATTGTGATGACAAGGGCCATGGAGCATTGTGATGACACGGTCATGGATTATTGTGATGACAAGAATTTTGTAGCATTGTGATGACAAGTGTCATGGAGCATTGTAATGAAACTTTTCATTGTGCACCGTGATGAGAAGGGGGAAGGAGTATTGTGATGAAACTGGTCCTGGAGCATTGTGATAACAAAAGCCATTGAGCATTGTGATGACAGGCATCATGGAGCATTGTGAAGAAAGGGGTCATGGGGAATTGTAATGACAATAGAGAAATGTGATGAAAATGGTCAGCAAGCAAAGTGATTAAAGTGTTTATTTAGAATTGTCATGAAAAACTATATACAGCATTGTGATGACAAATGTCATGGAGAACTGTGATGACCAGGGTCATGTAGCATTGTGATGACACGGTCATGGAACATTGTGATGACAAGAATTATGGAGCATTGTGATGATACGGTCATGGAACATTGTGATTACAAGAATTCTGGAGCATTGTGATGACAAGGGCCATGGAGCATTGTGATGACACGGTCATGGAACATTGTGATGACCAGAATTCTGGAGCATTGTGATGACAAGAGCCATGGAGCATTGTGATGACACGGTCATGGAACATTGTGATGAAAAGAATTCTGGAGCATTGTGATGACAAAGGCCTTGGAGAATTGTGATGACATGGTCATGGAACATTGTGATGACAAGAATTCTGGAGCATTGTGATGACATGTGTCATGGAGCATTGTAATCAAACTTTTCATTGTGCACCGTGATGACAAGGGGGATGGAGTATTGTGATGAAACTGGTTCTGGAGCATTGTGATAACAAAAGCCATTGAGCATTGTGATGACAGGCATCAAGGAGCATTGTGAAGAAAGGGGTCATGGGAAATTGTAATGACAATAGAGAAATGTGATGAAAACGGTCAGCAAGCAAAGTGATTAAAGTGGTCATTTAGAATTGTCATGAAAAACTATATAGAGCATTGTGATGACAAAGGTCATGGAGAACAGTGATGACCAGGGTCATGTAGCATTGTGATGACACGGTCATGGAACATTGTGATGACAAGAATTATGGAGCATTGTGATGACACGGTCATGGAACATTGTGATGACAAGAATTCTGGACCAGTGTGATGACAAGGGCCAAGGTGCATTGTGATGACACGGTCATGGAACTTTGTGATGACAAGCAATCTGGAGCATTGTGATGACAAGGGCCATGGAGCATTGTGATGACAAGGTCATGGAACATTGTGATGACAAGAATTATGGAGCATTGTGATGACACGGTCATGGAACATTGTGATGACAAGAATTATGGAGCATTTTGATGACACGGTCATGGAACATTGTGATGACAAGAATTCTGGATCATTGTGATGACACGGTCATGGAACATTGTGATGACAAGAATTCTGGAGCATTGTGATGACAAGGGCCATGGAGCATTGTGATGACACGGTCATGGATCATTGTGATGACAAGAATTCTGGAGCATTGTGATGACAAGGGCCATGGTGCATTGTGATGAAACGGTCATGGAACATTGTGATGACAAGAATTTCGGAGCATTGTGATGACAAGGGCCATGGAGCATTGTGATGACACGGTCATGGAACATTGTGATGACAAGAATTCTGGAGCATTGTGATGACAAGGGCCATGGAGAATTGTGATGACATGGTTATGGAACAAGGTGATGACAAGAATTCTGGAGCATTGTGATGACAAGGGCCATGGAGCATTGTGATGACAAGTGTCATGGAGCATTGTAATGAGAGGTTTCATTGTGCACCTTGATGACAAGGGGGAAGGAGTATTGTGATGAAACTGGTCCTGGAGCATTGTGATAACAAAAGCCATGGAGCATTGTGATGACAGCCATCATGGAACATTGTGAAGAAAGGGGTCATTGGAAATTGTAATGACAATAGAGAAATGTGATGAAAATGGTCAGCAAGCAAAGTCATTAAAGTGGTCATTTAGAATTGTCATGAAAAACTATATAGAGCATTGTGATGGCAAAGGTCATGGAGAACAGTGATGACCAGTGTCATGTAGCATTGTGATGACACGGTCATGGAACATTGTGATGACAAGAATTATGGAGCATTGTGATGACACGATCATGGAACATTGTGATGACAAGAATTCTGGAGCATTGTGATGAAAATGTCCATGGAGCATTGTCATGACACGGTCATGGAACAATGTGATGACAAGAATTCTGGAGCATTGTGATGACAAGGGCCATGGAGCATTGTGATGACATCGTCTTCGAACATTGTGATGACAAGAATTCTGGAGCATAGTGATGAAAAGGGCCATGGAGCATTGTGATGACACGGTCATGGAACATTGTAATGAAAAGAATTCTGTAGCATTGTGATGACAAGGGCCATGGAGCATTGTGATGACACGGTCATGGAACAATGTGATGACAAGAATTCTGGAGCATTGTGATGACAAGGGCCATGGAGCATTGTGATGACACGGTCATGGAACATTGTGATGACAAGAATTCTGGAGCATTATGATGACAAGGGCCATGGAGCATTGAGATGACACGGTCATGGAACATTGTGATGACAAGAATTCTGGAGCATTGTGGTGACTTGTGTCATGGAGCATTGTAATGAAACTTTTCATTGTGCACCGTGATGACATGGGGGATGGAGTATTGTGATGAAACTGGTCCTGGAGCATTGTGATAACAAAAGCCATTGAGCATTGTGATGACAGGCATCATGGAGCACTGTGAAGAAAGGGGTCATGGGGAGTTGTAATGACAATAGAAAAATGTGATGAAAATTGTCAGGAAGCACAGAGATTAAAGTGGTCATTTACAGTTGTCATGAAAAACTATATATAGCATTGTGATGAAAAAGGTCATGGAGAACTGTGATGACCAGGGTCATGTAGCATTGTGATGACACGGTCATGGAACATTGTGATGACAAGAATTCTGGAGCATTGTAATGACAAGGTCCATGGTGCATTGTGATGAGACGTTTATGGAACTTTGTGATGACAAGCAATCTGGAGCATTGTGATGACAAGGGCCATGGAGCATTGTGATGACACGGTCATGGAACATTGTGATGACAAGAATTCTGGAGCATTGTGATGACAAGGGCCATGGAGCATTGTGATGACATGGTCATGGAACATGGTGATGACAAGAATTCTGGAGCATTGTGATGACAAGGGCCTTGGAGAATTGTGATGACATGGTCATGGAACATTGTGATGACAAGAATTCTGGAGCATTGTGATGACATGTGTCATGGAGCATTGTAATCAAACTTTTCATTGTGCACCGTGATGACAAGGGGGATGGAGTATTGTGATGAAACTGGTCCTGGAGCATTGTGATAACAAAAGCCATTGAGCATTGTGATGACAGGCATCATGGAGCATTGTGAAGAAAGGTGTCATGGGGAATTGTAATGACAATAGAGAAATGTGATGAAAATGGTCAGCAAGCAAAGTGATTAAAGTGGTCATTTAGAATTGTCATGAAAAACTATATAGATCATTGTGATGACAAAGGTCATGGAGAACTGTGATGACCAGGGTCATGTAGCATTTTGATGACACGGTCATGGAACATTATGATGACAAGAATTATGGAGCATTGTGATGACACGGTCATGGAACATTGTGATGACAAGAATTCTAGAGCATTTTGATGACAAGGGCCATGGAGCATTGTGATGACACGGTCATGGAACATTGTGATGACAAGAATTCTGGAGCATTGTGATGACAAGGGCCATGGAGCATTGTGATGACACGGTCATGGAACATTGTGATGACAAGAGTTCTGGAGCATTGTGATGACAAGTATTCTGGAGCATTGTGATGACCTTGTCATGGAACATTGTGATGACAAGAATTATGGAGCATTGTGATGACAAGGGCCATGGAGCATTGTGATGACATGGTCATGGAACATTGTGATGACAAGAATTCTGGAGCATTGTGATGACACGGTCATGGAACATTGTGATGACAAGAATTATGGAGCATTTTGATGACACGGTCATGGAACATTGTGATGACAAGAATTGTGGATCATTGTGATGACACGGTCATGGAACATTGTGATGACAAGAATTCTGGAGCATTGTGATGACAAGGGCTATGGAGAATTGTGATGACACGGTCATGGAACATTGTGATGACAAGAATTCTGGAGCACTGTGATGGCAAGGGCCATGGAGCATTGTGATGACACAGTCATGGAACATTCTGATGACAAGAATTCTGGAGCATTGTGATGACAAGGGCCATGGTGCATTGTGATGACACGGTCATGGAACTTTGTGATGACAAGCAATCTGGAGCATTGTGATGACAAGGGCCATGGAGCATTGTGATGACACGGTCATGGATCATTGTGATGACAAGAATTCTGGAGCATTGTGATGACAAGGGCCATGGAGAATTGTGATGACATGGTTATGGAACATGGTGATGACAAGAATTCTGGAGCATTGTGATGGCAAGGGCCATGGAGCATTGTGATGACACAGTCATGGAACATTCTGATGACAAGAATTCTGGAGCATTGTGATGACAAGGGCCATGGTGCATTGTGATGACACGATCATGGAACATTGTGATGACAAGAATTCTGGAGCATTGTGATGACAAGGGCCATGGTGCATTGTGATGACACGGTCATGGAACATTGTGATGACAAGAATTATGGAGCATTGTGATGACACGGTCATGGAACATTGTGATGATAAGAATTATGGAGCATTGTGATGACACGGTCATGGAACATTGTGATGACAAGAATTATGGAGCATTTTGATGACACGGTCATGGAACATTGTGATGACAAGAATTATGGAGCATTTTGATGACACGGTCATGGAACATTGTGATGACAAGAATTGTGGATCATTGTCATGACACGGTCATGGAACATTGTGATGACAAGAATTCTGGAGCATTGTGATGACAAGGGCCATGGAGAATTGTGATGACACGGTCATGGAACATTGTGATGACAAGAATTCTGGAGCATTGTGATGGCAAGGGCCATGGAGCATTGTGATGACACAGTCATGGAACATTCTGATGACAAGAATTCTGGAGCATTGTGATGACAAGGGCCATGGTGCATTGTGATGACACGGTCATGGAACTTTGTGATGACAAGCAATCTGGAGCATTGTGATGACAAGGGCCATGGAGCATTGTGATGACACGGTCATGGAACATTGTAATGACAAGAATTCTGGAGCATTGTGATGACAAGGGCCATGGAGAATTGTGATGACATGGTTATGGAACATGGTGATGACAAGCAATCTGGAGCATTGTGATGACAAGGGCCATGGAGCATTGTGATGACACGGTCATGGAACATTGTGATGACAAGAATTATGGAGCATTGTGATGACACGGTCATGGAACATTGTGATGACAAGAATTCTGGAGCATTGTGATGACCAGGGCCATGGAGCATTGTAATGACACGGTCATGGAACATGGTGATGACAAGAATTCTGGAGCATTGTGATGACAAGGGCGTTGGAGAATTGTGATGACATGGTCATGGTACATTGTGATGACAAGAATTCTGGAGCATTGTGATGACATGTGTCATGGAGCATTGTAATCAAACCTTTCATTGTGCACCGTGATGACAAGGGGGATGGAGTATTATGATGAAACTGGTCCTGGAGCATTGTGATAACAAAAGCCATTGAGCATTGTGATGACAGGCATCATGGAGCATTGTGAAGAAAGGGGTCATGGGAAATTGTAATGACAATAGAGAAATGTGATGAAAACGGTCAGCAAGCAAAGTGATTAAAGTGGTCATTTAGAATTGTCATGAAAAACTATATAGAGCATTGTGATGACAAAGGTCATGGAAAACTGTGATGACCAGGGTCATGTAGCATTGTGATGACACGGTCATGGAACATTGTGATGACAAGAATTATGGAGCATTGTGATGATACGGTCATGGAACATTGTGATGACAAGAATTCTGGAGCATTGTGATGAAAAGGGCCAAGGAGCATTGTGATGACACGGTCATGGAACATTGTGATGACAAGAATTATGGAGCATTTTGATGACACGGTTATGGAACATTGTGATGACAAGAATTGTGGATCATTGTGATGACACTGTCATGGAACATTGTGATGACAAGAATTCTGGAGCATTGTGATGACAAGGGCCATGGAGAATTGTGGTGACACGATCATGGAACATTGTGATGAAAAGAATTCTGGAGCATTGTGATGACAAGGGCCATGGAGCATTGTGATGACACGGTCATGGAACATTGTGATGACAAGAATTCTGGAGAAATGTGATGACAAGGGCCATGGAGCATTGTGATGACATGGTCATGGAACATTGTGATGACAAGAATTCTGGAGCATTTTGATGACACGGTCATGGAACATTGTGATGACAAGAATTATGGAGCATTGTGATGACAAGGGCCATGGAGCATTGTGATGACACAGTCATGGAACTTTCTGATGACAAGAATTCTGGAGCATTGTGATGACCAGGGCCATGGAGCATTGTGATGACACGGTCATGGAACATTGTGATGACAAGAATTATGGAGCATTGTGATGATACGGTCATGGAACATTGTGATTACAAGAATTCTGGAGCATTGTGATGACAAGGGCCATGGAGCATTGTGATGACACGGTCATGGAACATTGTGATGACCAGAATTCTGGAGCATTGTGATGACAAGAGCCATGGAGCATTGTGATGACACGGTCATAGAACATTGTGATGAAAAGAATTCTGGAGCATTGTGATGACAAGGGCCATGGTGCATTGTGATGACAAGTGTCATGGAGCTTTGTAATGAGAGGTTTATTGTGCACCGTGATGACAACGGGGATGGAGTATTGTGATGAAACTGGTCCTGGAGCATTGTGATAACAAAAGCCATTGAGCATTGTGATGACAGGCATCATGGAGCATTGTGAAGAAAGGGGTCATGGGAAATTGTAATGACAATAGAGAAATGTGATGAAAACGGTCAGCAAGCAAAATGATTTAAGTGGTCATTTAGAATTGTCATGAAAAACTATATAGAGCATTGTGATGACAAAGGTCATGGAGAACTGTGATGACCAGGGTCATGTAGCATTGTGATGACACGGTCATGGAACATTGTGATGACAAGAATTATGGAGCATTGTGATGATACGGTCATGGAACATTGTGATGACAAGAATTCTGGAGCATTGTGATGACAAGGGCCATGGAGCATTGTGATGACACAGTCATGGAACATTCTGATGACAAGAATTCTGGAGCATTGTGATGACCAGGGCCATGGAGCATTGTGATGACACGGTCATGGAACATTGTGAAGAAAGGGGTCATGGGAAATTGTAATGACAATAGAGAAATGTGATGAAAATGGTCAGCAAGCAAAGTCATTAAAGTGGTCATTTAGAATTGTCATGAAAAACTATATAGAGCATTGTGATGGCAAAGGTCATGGAGAACTGTGATGACCAGGGTCATGTAGCATTGTGATGACACGGTCATGGAACATTGTGATGACAAGAATTATGGAGCATTGTCATGACACGATCATGGAACATTGTAATGACAAGAATTCTGGAGCATTGTGATGACAAGGGCCATGGAGCATTGTGATGACACGGTCATGGAACATGGTGATGACAAGAATTCTGGAGCATTGTGATGACAAGGGCCATGGAGCATTGTGATGACACGGTCATGGATTATTGTGATGACAAGAATTTTGTAGCATTGTGATGACAAGTGTCATGGAGCATTGTAATGAAACTTTTCATTGTGCACCGTGATGAGAAGGGGGAAGGAGTATTGTGATGAAACTGGTCCTGGAGCATTGTGATAACAAAAGCCATTGAGCATTGTGATGACAGGCATCATGGAGCATTGTGAAGAAAGGGGTCATGGGGAATTGTAATGACAATAGAGAAATGTGATGAAAATGGTCAGCAAGCAAAGTGATTAAAGTGTTCATTTAGAATTGTCATGAAAAACTATATACAGCATTGTGATGACAAAGGTCATGGAGAACTGTGATGACCAGGGTCATGTAGCATTGTGATGACACGGTCATGGAACATTGTGATGACAAGAATTATGGAGCATTGTGATGATACGGTCATGGAACATTGTGATTACAAGAATTCTGGAGCATTGTGATGAGAAGGGCCATGGAGCATTGTGATGACACGGTCATGGAACATTGTGATGACCAGAATTTTGGAGCATTGTGATGACAAGAGCCATGGAGCATTGTGATGACACGGTCATGGAACATTGTGATGAAAAGAATTCTGGAGCATTGTGATGACAAGGGCCATGTTGCAATGTGATGACAAGTGCCATGGAGCTTTGTAATGAGAGGTTTCATTGTGCACCGTGATGACAACGGGGATGGAGTATTGTGATGAAACTGGTTCTGGAGCATTGTGATAACAAAAGCCATTGAGCATTGTGATGACAGGCATCATGGAGCATTGTGAAGAAAGGGGTCATGGGAAATTGTAATGACAATAGAGAAATGTGATGAAAACGGTCAGCAAGCAAAGTGATTAAAGTGGTCATTTAGAATTGTCATGAAAAACTATATAGAGCATTGTAATGACAAAGGTCATGGAGAACTGTGATGACCAGGGTCATGTAGCATTGTGATGACACGGTCATGGAACATTGTGATGACAAGAATTATGGAGCATTGTGATGACACGGTCATGGAACATTGTGATGACAAGAATTCTGGAGCATTGTGATGAAAAGGGCCAAGGAGCATTGTGATGACACGGTCATGGAACATTGTGATGACAAGAATTCTGGACCAGTGTGATGACAAGGGCCAAGGTGCATTGTGATGACACGGTCATGGAACTTTGTGATGACAAGCAATCTGGAGCATTGTGATGACAAGGGCCATGGAGCATTGTGATGACAAGGTCATGGAACATTGTGATGACAAGAATTATGGAGCATTGTGATGACACGGTCATGGAACATTGTGATGACAAGAATTATGGAGCATTTTGATGACACGGTCATGGAACATTGTGATGACAAGAATTCTGGATCATTGTGATGACACGGTCATGGAACATTGTGATGACAAGGATTCTGGAGCATTGTGATGACAAGGGCCATGGAGCATTCTGATGACACGGTCATGGAACATTGTGAAGAAAGGGGTCATGGGAAATTGTAATGACAATAGAGAAATGTGATGAAAATGGTCAGCAAGCAAAGTCATTAAAGTGGTCATTTAGAATTGTCATGAAAAACTATATAGAGCATTGTGATGGCAAAGGTCATGGAGAACTGTGATGACCAGGGTCATGTAGCATTGTGATGACACGGTCATGGAACATTGTGATGACAAGAATTATGGAGCATTGTCATGACACGATCATGGAACATTGTAATGACAAGAATTCTGGAGCATTGTGATGACAAGGGCCATGGAGCATTGTGATGACACGGTCATGGAACATGGTGATGACAAGAATTCTGGAGCATTGTGATGACAAGGGCCATGGAGCATTGTGATGACATGGTCATGGATTATTGTGATGACAAGAATTTTGTAGCATTGTGATGACAATTGTCATGGAGCATTGTAATGAAACTTTTCATTGTGCACCGTGATGAGAAGGGGGAAGGATTATTGTGATGAAACTGGTCCTGGAGCATTGTGATAACAAAAGCCATTGAGCATTGTGATGACAGGCATCATGGAGCATTGTGAAGAAAGGGGTCATGGGGAATTGTAATGACAATAGAGAAATGTGATGAAAATGGTCAGCAAGCAAAGTGATTAAAGTGTTCATTTAGAATTGTCATGAAAAACTATATACAGCATTGTGATGACAAAGGTCATGGAGAACTGTGATGACCAGGGTCATGTAGCATTGTGATGACACGGTCATGGAACATTGTGATGACAAGAATTATGGAGCATTGTGATGATACGGTCATGGAACATTGTGATTACAAGAATTCTGGAGCATTGTGATGACAAGGGCAATGGAGCATTGTGATGACACGGTCATGGAACATTGTGATGACCAGAATTCTGGAGCATTGTGATGACAAGAGCCATGGAGCATTGTGATGACACGGTCATGGAACATTGTGATGAAAAGAATTCTGGAGCATTGTGATGACAAGGGCCATGTTGCATTGTGATGACAAGTGTCATGGAGCTTTGTAATGAGAGGTTTCATTGTGCACCGTGATGACAACGGGGATGGAGTATTGTGATGAAACTGGTTCTGGAGCATTGTGATAACAAAAGCCATTGAGCATTGTGATGACAGGCATCATGGAGCATTGTGAAGAAAGGGGTCATGGGAAATTGTAATGACAATAGAGAAATGTGATGAAAACGGTCAGCAAGCAAAGTGATTAAAGTGGTCATTTAGAATTGTCATGAAAAACTATATAGAGCATTGTAATGACAAAGGTCATGGAGAACTGTGATGACCAGCGTCATGTAGCATTGTGATGACACGGTCATGGAACATTGTGATGACAAGAATTATGGAGCATTGTGATGACACGGTCATGGAACATTGTGATGACAAGAATTTTGGAGCATTGTGATGAAAAGGGCCAAGGAGCATTGTGATGACACGGTCATGGAACATTGTGATGACAAGAATTCTGGACGAGTGTGATGACAAGGGCCAAGGTGCATTGTGATGACACGGTCATGGAACTTTGTGATGACAAGCAATCTGGAGCATTGTGATGACAAGGGCCATGGAGCATTGTGATGACAAGGTCATGGAACATTGTGATGACAAGAATTATGGAGCATTGTGATGACACGGTCATGGAACATTGTGATGACAAGAATTATGGAGCATTTTGATGACACGGTCATGGAACATTGTGATGACAAGAATTCTGGATCATTGTGATGACACGGTCATGGAACATTGTGATGACAAGGATTCTGGAGCATTGTGATGACAAGGGCCATGGAGCATTCTGATGACACGGTCATGGAACATTGTGAAGAAAGGGGTCATGGGAAATTGTAATGACAATAGAGAAATGTGATGAAAATGGTCAGCAAGCAAAGTCATTAAAGTGGTCATTTAGAATTGTCATGAAAAACTATATAGAGCATTGTGATGGCAAAGGTCATGGAGAACTGTGATGACCAGGGTCATGTAGCATTGTGATGACACGGTCATGGAACATTGTGATGACAAGAATTATGGAGCATTGTCATGACACGATCATGGAACATTGTAATGACAAGAATTCTGGAGCATTGTGATGACAAGGGCCATGGAGCATTGTGATGACACGGTCATGGAACATGGTTATGACAAGAATTCTGGAGCATTGTGATGACAAGGGCCATGGAGCATTGTGATGACACGGTCATGGATTATTGTGATGACAAGAATTTTGTAGCATTGTGATGACAATTGTCATGGAGCATTGTAATGAAACTTTTCATTGTGCACCGTGATGAGAAGGGGGAAGGAGTATTGTGATGAAACTGGTCCTGGAGCATTGTGATAACAAAAGCCATTGAGCATTGTGATGACAGGCATCATGGAGCATTGTGAAGAAAGGGGTCATGGGGAATTGTAATGACAATAGAGAAATGTGATGAAAATGGTCAGCAAGCAAAGTGATTAAAGTGTTCATTTAGAATTGTCATGAAAAACTATATACAGCATTGTGATGACAAAGGTCATGGAGAACTGTGATGACCAGGGTCATGTAGCATTGTGATGACACGGTCATGGAACATTGTGATGACAAGAATTATGGAGCATTGTGATGATACGGTCATGGAACACTGTGATTACAAGAATTCTGGAGCATTGTGATGACAAGGGCCATGGAGCATTGTGATGACACGGTCATGGAACATTGTGATGACCAGAATTCTGGAGCATTGTGATGACAAGAGCCATGGAGCATTGTGATGACACGGTCATGGAACATTGTGATGACAAGAATTCTGGAGCATTGTGATGACAAGGGCCATGTTGCATTGTGATGACAAGTGTCATGGAGCTTTGTAATGAGAGGTTTCATTGTGCACCGTGATGACAACGGGGATGGAGTATTGTGATGAAACTGGTTCTGGAGCATTGTGATAACAAAAGCCATTGAGCATTGTGATGACAGGCATCATGGAGCATTGTGAAGAAAGGGGTCATGGGAAATTGTAATGACAATAGAGAAATGTGATGAAAACGGTCAGCAAGCAAAGTGATTAAAGTGGTCATTTAGAATTGTCATGAAAAACTATATAGAGCATTGTAATGACAAAGGTCATGGAGAACTGTGATGACCAGGGTCATGTAGCATTGTGATGACACGGTCATGGAACATTGTGATGACAAGAATTATGGAGCATTGTGATGACACGGTCATGGAACATTGTGATGACAAGAATTTTGGAGCATTGTGATGAAAAGGGCCAAGGAGCATTGTGATGACACGGTCATGGAACATTGTGATGACAAGAATTCTGGACCAGTGTGATGACAAGGGCCAAGGTGCATTGTGATGACAAGAATTATGGAGCATTTTGATGACACGGTCATGGAATATTGTGATGACAAGAATTCTGGATCATTGTGATGACACGGTCATGGAACATTGTGATGACAAGGATTCTGGAGCATTGTGATGACAAGGGCCATGGAGCATTGTGATGACACGGTCATGGATCATTGTGATGACAAGAATTTCGGAGCATTGTGATGACAAGGGCCATGGAGCATTGTGATGACACGGTCATGGAACATTGTGATGACAAGAATTCTGGAGCATTGTGATGACAAGGGCCATGGAGAATTGTGATGACATGGTTATGGAATAAGGTGATGACAAGAATTCTGGAGCATTGTGATGACAAAGGCCATGGAGCATTGTGATGACAAGTGTCATGGAGCATTGTAATGAGAGGTTTCATTGTGCACCTTGATGACAAGGGGGAAGGAGTATTGTGATGAAACTGGTCCTGGAGCATTGTGATAACAAAAGCCATGGAGCATTGTGATGACAGCCATCATGGAACATTGTGAAGAAAGGGGTCATGGGAAATTGTAATGACAATAGAGAAATGTGATGAAAATGGTCAGCAAGCAAAGTCATTAAAGTGGTCATTTAGAATTGTCATGAAAATCTATATAGAGCATTGTGATGGCAAAGGTCATGGAGAACAGTGATGACCAGTGTCATGTAGAATTGTGATGACACGGTCATGGAACATTGTGATGACAAGAATTATGGAGCATTGTGATGACACGATCATGGAACATTGTGATGACAAGAATTCTGGAGCATTGTGATGAAAATGTCCATGGAGCATTGTCATGACACGGTCATGGAACAATGTGATGACAAGAATTCTGGAGCATTGTTATGACAAGGGCCATGGAGCATTGTGATGACATCGTCTTCGAACATTGTGATGACAAGAATTCTGGAGCATTGTGATGAAAAGGGCCATGGAGCATTGTGATGACACGGTCATGGAACATTGTAATGAAAAGAATTCTGTAGCATTGAGATGACAAGGGCCATGGAGCATTGTGATGACACGGTCATGGAACATTGTGATGACAAGAATTCTGAAGCATTGTGATGACAAGGGCCATGGAGCATTGTGATGACACGGTCATGGAACATTGTGATGACAAGAATTCTGGAGCATTATGATGACAAGGGCCATGGAGCATTGTGATGACACGGTCATGGAACATTGTGATGAAAAGAATTCTGGAGCATTGTGATGACAAGGGCCATGTTGCAATGTGATGACAAGTGTCATGGAGCTTTGTAATGAGAGGTTTCATTGTGCACCGTGATGACAACGGGGATGGAGTATTGTGATGAAACTGGTTCTGGAGCATTGTGATAACAAAAGCCATTGAGCATTGTGATGACAGGCATCATGGAGCATTGTGAAGAAAGGGGTCATGGGAAATTGTAATGACAATAGAGAAATGTGATGAAAACGGTCAGCAAGCAAAGTGATTAAAGTGGTCTTTTAGAATTGTCATGAAAAACTATATAGAGCATTGTAATGACAAAGGTCATGGAGAACTGTGATGACCAGGGTCATGTAGCATTGTGATGACACGGTCATGGAACATTGTGATGACAAGAATTATGGAGCATTGTGATGACACGGTCATGGAACATTGTGATGACAAGAATTTTGGAGCATTGTGATGAAAAGGGCCAAGGAGCATTGTGATGACACGGTCATGGAACATTGTGATGACAAGAATTCTGGACCAGTGTGATGACAAGGGCCAAGGTGCATTGTGATGACAAGAATTATGGAGCATTTTGATGACACGGTCATGGAACATTGTGATGACAAGAATTCTGGATCATTGTGATGACACGGTCATGGAACATTGTGATGACAAGGATTCTGGAGCATTGTGATGACAAGGGCCATGGAGCATTGTGATGACATGGTCATGGATCATTGTGATGACAAGAATTCTGGAGCATTGTGATGACAAGGGCCATGGTGCATTGTGATGAAACGGTCATGGAACATTGTGATGACAAGAATTTCGGAGCATTGTGATGACAAGGGCCATGGAGCATTGTGATGACACGGTCATGGAACATTGTAATGACAAGAATTCTGGAGCATTGTTATGACAAGGGCCATGGAGAATTGTGATGACATGGTTATGGAACAAGGTGATGACAAGAATTCTGGAGCATTGTGATGACAAGGGCCATGGAGCATTGTGATGACACAGTCATGGAACATTCTGATGACAAGAATTCTGGAGCATTGTGATGACCAGGGCCATGGAGCATTGTGATGACACGGTCATGGAACATTGTGAAGAAAGGGGTCATGGGAAATTGTAATGACAATAGAGAAATGTGATGAAAATGGTCAGCAAGCAAAGTCATTAAAGTGGTCATTTAGAATTGTCATGAAAAACTATATAGAGCATTGTGATGGCAAAGGTCATGGAGAACTGTGATGACCAGGGTCATGTAGCATTGTGATGACACGGTCATGGAACATTGTGATGACAAGAATTATGGAGCATTGTCATGACACGATCATGGAACATTGTAATGACAAGAATTCTGGAGCATTGTGATGACAAGGGCCATGGAGCATTGTGATGACACGGTCATGGAACATGGTGATGACAAGAATTCTGGAGCATTGTGATGACAAGGGCCATGGAGCATTGTGATGACACGGTCATGGATTATTGTGATGACAAGAATTTTGTAGCATTGTGATGACAAGTGTCATGGAGCATTGTAATGAAACTTTTCATTGTGCACCGTGATGAGAAGGGGGAAGGAGTATTGTGATGAAACTGGTCCTGGAGCATTGTGATAACAAAAGCCATTGAGCATTGTGATGACAGGCATCATGGAGCATTGTGAAGAAAGGGGTCATGGGGAATTGTAATGACAATAGAGAAATGTGATGAAAATGGTCAGCAAGCAAAGTGATTAAAGTGTTCATTTAGAATTGTCATGAAAAACTATATACAGCATTGTGATGACAAAGGTCATGGAGAACTGTGATGACCAGGGTCATGTAGCATTGTGATGACACGGTCATGGAACATTGTGATGACAAGAATTATGGAGCATTGTGATGACAAGGGCCATGGAGCATTGTGATGACATGGTCATCGAACATTGTGATGACAAGAATTCTGTAGCATTGTGATGACAAGGGCCATGGAGCATTGTGATGACACGGTCATGGAACATTGTAATGACAAGAATTCTCGAGCATTGTGTTGACAAGGACCATGGAGCATTGTGATGACACGGTCATGGAACATTGTGATGACAAGAATTCTGGAGCATTGTGTTGACAAAGGCCATGGAGCATTGTGATGACAAGTGTCATGGAGCATTGTGATGATAAGAATTCTGGAGCAATATGATGACAAGGGACTTGGAGAATTGTGATGACAGGGTCATGGAACATTGTGATGACAAGAATTCTAGAGCATTGTGATGACATTTGTCATGGAGCATTGTAATGAAACTTTTCATTGTGCACCGTGATGAGAAGGGGGATGGAGTATTGTGATGAAACTGGTCCTGGAGCATTGTGATAACAAAAGCCATTGAGCATTGTGATGATAGGCATCATGGAGCATTGTGAAGAAGGGGGTCATGGGAAATTGTAATGACAATAGAGAAATGTGATGAAAATGGTCAGCAAGCAAAGTGATTAAAGTGGTCATTTAGAATTGTCATGAATAACTATATAGAGCATTGTGATGACAAAGGCCATGAAGAACTGTGATTGACCAGGGTCATGTAGCATTGTGATGACACGGTCATGGAACATTGTGATGACAAGAATTATGGAGGATTGTGATGACACGGTCATGGAACATTGTGATGACAAGAATTATCGAGCATTGTGATGACACGGTCATGGAATATTGTGATGACAAGAATTCTGGAGCATTGTGATGACAAGGGCCATGGAGCATTGTGATGACACGGTCATGGAACTTTGTGATGACAAGAATTCTGGAGCATTGTGATGACAAGGGCCATGGAGCATTGTGATGACACGGTCATGGAACATTGTGATGACAAGAATTCTGGAGCATTGTGATGACAAGGGCCATGGAGCATTGTGATGACACGGTCATGGAACATTGTGATGACAAGAATTCTGGAGAATTGTGATGACAAGGGCCATGGAGCATTGTGATGACATGGTCATGGAACATTGTGATGACGAGAATTCTGGAGCATTTTGATGACACGGTCATGGAACATTGTGATGACAAGAATTATGGAGCATTGTGTTGACAAGGGCCATGGAGCATTGTGATGACACAGTCATGGAACTTTCTGATGACAAGAATTCTGGAGCATTGTGATGACCAGGGCCATGGAGCATTGTGATGACACGGTCATGGAACATTGTGAAGAAAGTGGTCATGGGAAATTGTAATGACAATAGAGAAATGTGATGAAAATGGTCAGCAAGCAAAGTCATTAAAGTGGTCATTTAGAATTGTCATGAAAAACTATATAGAGCATTGTGATGGCAAAGGTCATGGAGAACTGTGATGACCAGGGTCATGTAGCATTGTGATGACACGGTCATGGAACATTGTGATGACAACAATTATGGAGCATTGTGATGATACGGTCATGGAACATTGTGATTACAAGAATTCTGGAGCATTGTGATGACAAGGGCCATGGAGCATTGTGATGACACGGTCATGGAACATTGTGATGACCAGAATTCTGGAGCATTGTGATGACAAGAGCCATGGAGCATTGTGATGACACGGTCATGGAACATTGTGATGAAAAGAATTCTGGAGCATTGTGATGACAAGGGCCATGGTGCATTGTGATGACAAGTGTCATGGAGCTTTGTAATGAGAGGTTTCATTGTGCACCGTGATGACAACGGGGATGGAGTATTGTGATGAAACTGGTCCTGGAGCATTGTGATAACAAAAGCCATTGAGCATTGTGATGACAGGCATCATGGAGCATTGTGAAGAAAGGGGTCATGGGAAATTGTAATGACAATAGAGAAATGTGATGAAAACGGTCAGCAAGCAAAGTGATTAAAGTGGTCATTTAGAATTGTCATGAAAAACTATATAGAGCATTGTTATGACAAAGGTCATGGAGAACTGTGATGACCAGGGTCATGTAGCATTGTGATGACACGGTCATGGAACATTGTGATGACAAGAATTATGGAGCATTGTGATGATACGGTCATGGAACATTGTGATGACAAGAATTCTGGAGCATTGTGATGACAAGGGCCATGGAGAATTGTGATGACACGGTCATGGAACATTGTGATGACAAGAATTCTGGAGCATTGTGATGACAAGGGCCATGGAGCATTGTGATGACACAGTCATGGAACATTCTGATGACAAGAATTCTGGAGCATTGTGATGACCAGGGCCATGGAGCATTGTGATGACAAGGTCATGGAACATTGTGAAGAAAGGGGTCATGGGAAATTGTAATGACAATAGAGAAATGTGATGAAAATGGTCAGCAAGCAAAGTCATTAAAGTGGTCATTTAGAATTGTCATGAAAAACTATATAAAGCATTGTGATGGCGAAGGTCATGGAGAACTGTGATGACCAGGGTCATGTAGCATTGTGATGACACGGTCATGGAACATTGTGATGACAAGAATTCTGGAGCATTGTGATGACAAGGGCCATGGAGAATTGTGATGACATGGTCATGGAACATTGTGATGACAAGAATTCTGGAGCATTGTGATGACATGTGTCATGAAGCATTGTAATCAAACTTTTCATTGTGCACCGTGATGACAAGGGGGATGGAGTATTGTGATGAAACTGGTTCTGGAGCATTGTGATAACAAAAGCCATTGAGCATTGTGATGACAGGCATCAAGGAGCATTGTGAAGAAAGGGGTCATGGGAAATTGTAATGACAATAGAGAAATGTGATGAAAACGGTCAGCAAGCAAAGTGATTAAAGTGGTCATTTAGAATTGTCATGAAAAACTATATAGAGCATTGTGATGACAAAGGTCATGGAGAACAGTGATGACCAGGGTCATGTAGCATTGTGATGACACGGTCATGGAACATTGTGATGACAAGAATTATGGAGCATTGTGATGACACGGTCATGGAACATTGTGATGACAAGAATTCTGGACCAGTGTGATGACAAGGGCCAAGGTGCATTGTGATGACACGGTCATGGAACTTTGTGATGACAAGCAATCTGGAGCATTGTGATGACAAGGGCCATGGAGCATTGTGATGACAAGGTCATGGAACATTGTGATGACAAGAATTATGGAGCATTGTGATGACACGGTCATGGAACATTGTGATGACAAGAATTATGGAGCATTTTGATGACACGGTCATGGAACATTGTGATGACAAGAATTCTGGATCATTGTGATGACACGGTCATGGAACATTGTGATGACAAGAATTCTGGAGCATTGTGATGACAAGGGCCATGGAGCATTGTGATGACACGGTCATGGAACATTGTGATGACAAGAATTTCGGAGCATTGTGATGACAAGGGCCATGGAGCATTGTGATGACACGGTCATGGAACATTGTGATGACAAGAATTCTGGAGCATTGTGATGACAAGGGCCATGGAGAATTGTGATGACATGGTTATGGAACAAGGTGATGACAAGAATTCTGGAGCATTGTGATGACAAGGGCCATGGAGCATTGTGATGACAAGTGTCATGGAGCATTGTAATGAGAGGTTTCATTGTGCACCTTGATGACAAGGGGGAAGGAGTATTGTGATGAAACTGGTCCTGGAGCATTGTGATAACAAAAGCCATGGAGCATTGTGATGACAGCCATCATGGAACATTGTGAAGAAAGGGGTCATTGGAAATTGTAATGACAATAGAGAAATGTGATGAAAATGGTCAGCAAGCAAAGTCATTAAAGTGGTCATTTAGAATTGTCATGAAAAACTATATAGAGCATTGTGATGGCAAAGGTCATGGAGAACAGTGATGACCAGTGTCATGTAGCATTGTGATGACACGGTCATGGAACATTGTGATGACAAGAATTATGGAGCATTGTGATGACACGATCATGGAACATTGTGATGACAAGAATTCTGGAGCATTGTGATGAAAATGTCCATGGAGCATTGTCATGACACGGTCATGGAACAATGTGATGACAAGAATTCTGGAGCATTGTGATGACAAGGGCCATGGAGCATTGTGATGACATCGTCTTCGAACATTGTGATGACAAGAATTCTGGAGCATAGTGATGAAAAGGGCCATGGAGCATTGTGATGACACGGTCATGGAACATTGTAATGAAAAGAATTCTGTAGCATTGTGATGACAAGGGCCATGGAGCATTGTGATGACACGGTCATGGAACAATGTGATGACAAGAATTCTGGAGCATTGTGATGACAAGGGCCATGGAGCATTGTGATGACACGGTCATGGAACATTGTGATGACAAGAATTCTGGAGCATTATGATGACAAGGGCCATGGAGCATTGAGATGACACGGTCATGGAACATTGTGATGACAAGAATTCTGGAGCATTGTGGTGACATGTGTCATGGAGCATTGTAATGAAACTTTTCATTGTGCACCGTGATGACATGGGGGATGGAGTATTGTGATGAAACTGGTCCTGGAGCATTGTGATAACAAAAGCCATTGAGCATTGTGATGACAGGCATCATGGAGCACTGTGAAGAAAGGGGTCATGGGGAGTTGTAATGACAATAGAAAAATGTGATGAAAATTGTCAGGAAGCACAGAGATTAAAGTGGTCATTTACAGTTGTCATGAAAAACTATATATAGCATTGTGATGAAAAAGGTCATGGAGAACTGTGATGACCAGGGTCATGTAGCATTGTGATGACACGGTCATGGAACATTGTGATGACAAGAATTCTGGAGCATTGTAATGACAAGGTCCATGGTGCATTGTGATGAGACGTTTATGGAACTTTGTGATGACAAACAATCTGGAGCATTGTGATGACAAGGGCCATGGAGCATTGTGATGACACGGTCATGGAACATTGTGATGACAAGAATTCTGGAGCATTGTGATAACAAGGGCCATGGAGCATTGTGATGACATGGTCATGGAACATGGTGATGACAAGAATTCTGGAGCATTGTGATGACAAGGGCCTTGGAGAATTGTGATGACATGGTCATGGAACATTGTGATGACAAGAATTCTGGAGCATTGTGATGACATGTGTCATGGAGCATTGTAATCAAACTTTTCATTGTGCACCGTGATGACAAGGGGGATGGAGTATTGTGATGAAACTGGTCCTGGAGCATTGTGATAACAAAAGCCATTGAGCATTGTGATGACAGGCATCATGGAGCATTGTGAAGAAAGGTGTCATGGGGAATTGTAATGACAATAGAGAAATGTGATGAAAATGGTCAGCAAGCAAAGTGATTAAAGTGGTCATTTAGAATTGTCATGAAAAACTATATAGATCATTGTGATGACAAAGGTCATGGAGAACTGTGATGACCAGGGTCATGTAGCATTTTGATGACACGGTCATGGAACATTATGATGACAAGAATTATGGAGCATTGTGATGACACGGTCATGGAACATTGTGATGACAAGAATTCTAGAGCATTGTGATGACAAGGGCCATGGAGCATTGTGATGACACGGTCATGGAACATTGTGATGACAAGAATTCTGGAGCATTGTGATGACAAGGGCCATGGAGCATTGTGATGACACGGTCATGGAACATTGTGATGACAAGAGTTCTGGAGCATTGTGATGACAAGTATTCTGGAGCATTGTGATGACCTTGTCATGGAACATTGTGATGACAAGAATTATGGAGCATTGTGATGACAAGGGCCATGGAGCATTGTGATGACATGGTCATGGAACATTGTGATGACAAGAATTCTGGAGCATTGTGATGACACGGTCATGGAACATTGTGATGACAAGAATTATGGAGCATTTTGATGACACGGTCATGGAACATTGTGATGACAAGAATTGTGGATCATTGTGATGACACGGTCATGGAACATTGTGATGACAAGAATTCTGGAGCATTGTGATGACAAGGGCCATGGAGAATTGTGATGACACGGTCATGGAACATTGTGATGACAAGAATTCTGGAGCACTGTGATGGCAAGGGCCATGGAGCATTGTGATGACACAGTCATGGAACATTCTGATGACAATAATTCTGGAGCATTGTGATGACAAGGGCCATGGAGCATTGTGATGACACGGTCATGGAACTTTGTGATGACAAGCAATCTGGAGCATTGTGATGACAAGGGCCATGGAGCATTGTGATGACACGGTCATGGATCATTGTGATGACAAGAATTCTGGAGCATTGTGATGACAAGGGCCATGGAGAATTGTGATGACATGGTTATGGAACATGGTGATGACAAGAATTCTGGAGCATTGTGATGGCAAGGGCCATGGAGCATTGTGATGACACAGTCATGGAACATTCTGATGACAAGAATTCTGGAGCATTGTGATGACAAGGGCCATGGTGCATTGTGATGACACGATCATGGAACATTGTGATGACAAGAATTCTGGAGCATTGTGATGACAAGGGCCATGGTGCATTGTGATGACACGGTCATGGAACATTGTGATGACAAGAATTATGGAGCATTGTGATGACACGGTCATGGAACATTGTGATGATAAGAATTATGGAGCATTGTGATGACACGGTCATGGAACATTGTGATGACAAGAATTATGGAGCATTTTGATGACACGGTCATGGAACATTGTGATGACAAGAATTATGGAGCATTTTGATGACACGGTCATGGAACATTGTGATGACAAGAATTGTGGATCATTGTCATGACACGGTCATGGAACATTGTGATGACAAGAATTCTGGAGCATTGTGATGACAAGGGCCATGGAGAATTGTGATGACACGGTCATGGAACATTGTGATGACAAGAATTCTGGAGCATTGTGATGGCAAGGGCCATGGAGCATTGTGATGACACAGTCATGGAACATTCTGATGACAAGAATTCTGGAGCATTGTGATGACAAGGGCCATGGTGCATTGTGATGACACGGTCATGGAACTTTGTGATGACAAGCAATCTGGAGCATTGTGATGACAAGGGCCATGGAGCATTGTGATGACACGGTCATGGAACATTGTAATGACAAGTATTCTGGAGCATTGTGATGACAAGGGCCATGGAGAATTGTGATGACATGGTTATGGAACATGGTGATGACAAGCAATCTGGAGCATTGTGATGACCAGGGCCATGGAGCATTGTAATGACACGGTCATGGAACATGGTGATGACAAGAATTCTGGAGCATTGTGATGACAAGGGCGTTGGAGAATTGTGATGACATGGTCATGGTACATTGTGATGACAAGAATTCTGGAGCATTGTGATGACATGTGTCATGGAGCATTGTAATCAAACCTTTCATTGTGCACCGTGATGACAAGGGGGATGGAGTATTATGATGAAACTGGTCCTGGAGCATTGTGATAACAAAAGCCATTGAGCATTGTGATGACAGGCATCATGGAGCATTGTGAAGAAAGGGGTCATGGGAAATTGTAATGACAATAGAGAAATGTGATGAAAACGGTCAGCAAGCAAAGTGATTAAAGTGGTCATTTAGAATTGTCATGAAAAACTATATAGAGCATTGTGATGACAAAGGTCATGGAAAACTGTGATGACCAGGGTCATGTAGCATTGTGATGACACGGTCATGGAACATTGTGATGACAAGAATTATGGAGCATTGTGATGATACGGTCATGGAACATTGTGATGACAAGAATTCTGGAGCATTGTGATGAAAAGGGCCAAGGAGCATTGTGATGACACGGTCATGGAACATTGTGATGACAAGAATTATGGAGCATTTTGATGACACGGTTATGGAACATTGTGATGACAAGAATTGTGGATCATTGTGATGACACTGTCATGGAACATTGTGATGACAAGAATTCTGGAGCATTGTGATGACAAGGGCCATGGAGAATTGTGGTGACACGATCATGGAACATTGTGATGAAAAGAATTCTGGAGCATTGTGATGACAAGGGCCATGGAGCATTGTGATGACACGATCATGGAACATTGTGATGACAAGAATTCTGGAGAAATGTGATGACAAGGGCCATGGAGCATTGTGATGACATGGTCATGGAACATTGTGATGACAAGAATTCTGGAGCATTTTGATGACACGGTCATGGAACATTGTGATGACAAGAATTATGGAGCATTGTGATGACAAGGGCCATGGAGCATTGTGATGACACAGTCATGGAACTTTCTGATGACAAGAATTCTGGAGCATTGTGATGACCAGGGCCATGGAGCATTGTGATGACACGGTCATGGAACATTGTGATGACAAGAATTATGGAGCATTGTGATGATACGGTCATGGAACATTGTGATTACAAGAATTCTGGAGCATTGTGATGACAAGGGCCATGGAGCATTGTGATGACACGGTCATGGAACATTGTGATGACCAGAATTCTGGAGCATTGTGATGACAAGAGCCATGGAGCATTGTGATGACACAGTCATAGAACATTGTGATGAAAAGAATTCTGGAGCATTGTGATGACAAGGGCCATGGTGCATTGTGATGACAAGTGTCATGGAGCTTTGTAATGAGAGGTTTATTGTGCACCGTGATGACAACGGGGATGGAGTATTGTGATGAAACTGGTCCTGGAGCATTGTGATAACAAAAGCCATTGAGCATTGTGATGACAGGCATCATGGAGCATTGTGAAGAAAGGGGTCATGGGAAATTGTAATGACAATAGAGAAATGTGATGAAAACGGTCAGCAAGCAAAATGATTTAAGTGGTCATTTAGAATTGTCATGAAAAACTATATAGAGCATTGTGATGACAAAGGTCATGGAGAACTGTGATGACCAGGGTCATGTAGCATTGTGATGACACGGTCATGGAACATTGTGATGACAAGAATTATGGAGCATTGTGATGATACGGTCATGGAACATTGTGATGACAAGAATTCTGGAGCATTGTGATGACAAGGGCCATGGAGCATTGTGATGACACAGTCATGGAACATTCTGATGACAAGAATTCTGGAGCATTGTGATGACCAGGGCCATGGAGCATTGTGATGACACGGTCATGGAACATTGTGAAGAAAGGGGTCATGGGAAATTGTAATGACAATAGAGAAATGTGATGAAAATGGTCAGCAAGCAAAGTCATTAAAGTGGTCATTTAGAATTGTCATGAAAAACTATATAGAGCATTGTGATGGCAAAGGTCATGGAGAACTGTGATGACCAGGGTCATGTAGCATTGTGATGACACGGTCATGGAACATTGTGATGACAAGAATTATGGAGCATTGTCATGACACGATCATGGAACATTGTAATGACAAGAATTCTGGAGCATTGTGATGACAAGGGCCATGGAGCATTGTGATGACACGGTCATGGAACATGGTGATGACAAGAATTCTGGAGCATTGTGATGACAAGGGCCATGGAGCATTGTGATGACACGGTCATGGATTATTGTGATGACAAGAATTTTGTAGCATTGTGATGACAAGTGTCATGGAGCATTGTAATGAAACTTTTCATTGTGCACCGTGATGAGAAGGGGGAAGGAGTATTGTGATGAAACTGGTCCTGGAGCATTGTGATAACAAAAGCCAATGAGCATTGTGATGACAGGCATCATGGAGCATTGTGAAGAAAGGGGTCATGGGGAATTGTAATGACAATAGAGAAATGTGATGAAAATGGTCAGCAAGCAAAGTGATTAAAGTGTTCATTTAGAATTGTCATGAAAAACTATATACAGCATTGTGATGACAAAGGTCATGGAGAACTGTGATGACCAGGGTCATGTAGCATTGTGATGACACGGTCATGGAACATTGTGATGACAAGAATTATGGAGCATTGTGATGATACGGTCATGGAACATTGTGATTACAAGAATTCTGGAGCATTGTGATGAGAAGGGCCATGGAGCATTGTGATGACACGGTCATGGAACATTGTGATGACCAGAATTTTGGAGCATTGTGATGACAAGAGCCATGGAGCATTGTGATGACACGGTCATGGAACATTGTGATGAAAAGAATTCTGGAGCATTGTGATGACAAGGGCCATGTTGCAATGTGATGACAAGTGTCATGGAGCTTTGTAATGAGAGGTTTCATTGTGCACCGTGATGACAACGGGGATGGAGTATTGTGATGAAACTGGTTCTGGAGCATTGTGATAACAAAAGCCATTGAGCATTGTGATGACAGGCATCATGGAGCATTGTGAAGAAAGGGGTCATGGGAAATTGTAATGACAATAGAGAAATGTGATGAAAACGGTCAGCAAGCAAAGTGATTAAAGTGGTCATTTAGAATTGTCATGAAAAACTATATAGAGCATTGTAATGACAAAGGTCATGGAGAACTGTGATGACCAGGGTCATGTAGCATTGTGATGACACGGTCATGGAACATTGTGATGACAAGAATTATGGAGCATTGTGATGACACGGTCATGGAACATTGTGATGACAAGAATTCTGGAGCATTGTGATGAAAAGGGCCAAGGAGCATTGTGATGACACGGTCATGGAACATTGTGATGACAAGAATTCTGGACCAGTGTGATGACAAGGGCCAAGGTGCATTGTGATGACACGGTCATGGAACTTTGTGATGACAAGCAATCTGGAGCATTGTGATGACAAGGGCCATGGAGCATTGTGATGACAAGGTCATGGAACATTGTGATGACAAGAATTATGGAGCATTGTGATGACACGGTCATGGAACATTGTGATGACAAGAATTATGGAGCATTTTGATGACACGGTCATGGAACATTGTGATGACAAGAATTCTGGATCATTGTGATGACACGGTCATGGAACATTGTGATGACAAGGATTCTGGAGCATTGTGATGACAAGGGCCATGGAGCATTCTGATGACACGGTCATGGAACATTGTGAAGAAAGGGGTCATGGGAAATTGTAATGACAATAGAGAAATGTGATGAAAATGGTCAGCAAGCAAAGTCATTAAAGTGGTCATTTAGAATTGTCATGAAAAACTATATAGAGCATTGTGATGGCAAAGGTCATGGAGAACTGTGATGACCAGGGTCATGTAGCATTGTGATGACACGGTCATGGAACATTGTGATGACAAGAATTATGGAGCATTGTCATGACACGATCATGGAACATTGTAATGACAAGAATTCTGGAGCATTGTGATGACAAGGGCCATGGAGCATTGTGATGACACGGTCATGGAACATGGTTATGACAAGAATTCTGGAGCATTGTGATGACAAGGGCCATGGAGCATTGTGATGACACGGTCATGGATTATTGTGATGACAAGAATTTTGTAGCATTGTGATGACAATTGTCATGGAGCATTGTAATGAAACTTTTCATTGTGCACCGTGATGAGAAGGGGGAAGGAGTATTGTGATGAAACTGGTCCTGGAGCATTGTGATAACAAAAGCCATTGAGCATTGTGATGACAGGCATCATGGAGCATTGTGAAGAAAGGGGTCATGGGAAATTGTAATGACAATAGAGAAATGTGATGAAAATGGTCAGCAAGCAAAGTGATTAAAGTGTTCATTTAGAATTGTCATGAAAAACTATATACAGCATTGTGATGACAAAGGTCATGGAGAACTGTGATGACCAGGGTCATGTAGCATTGTGATGACACGGTCATGGAACATTGTGATGACAAGAATTATGGAGCATTGTGATGATACGGTCATGGAACATTGTGATTACAAGAATTCTGGAGCATTGTGATGACAAGGGCAATGGAGCATTGTGATGACACGGTCATGGAACATTGTGATGACCAGAATTCTGGAGCATTGTGATGACAAGAGCCATGGAGCATTGTGATGACACGGTCATGGAACATTGTGATGAAAAGAATTCTGGAGCATTGTGATGACAAGGGCCATGTTGCATTGTGATGACAAGTGTCATGGAGCTTTGTAATGAGAGGTTTCATTGTGCACCGTGATGACAACGGGGATGGAGTATTGTGATGAAACTGGTTCTGGAGCATTGTGATAACAAAAGCCATTGAGCATTGTGATGACAGGCATCATGGAGCATTGTGAAGAAAGGGGTCATGGGAAATTGTAATGACAATAGAGAAATGTGATGAAAACGGTCAGCAAGCAAAGTGATTAAAGTGGTCATTTAGAATTGTCATGAAAAACTATATAGAGCATTGTAATGACAAAGGTCATGGAGAACTGTGATGACCAGCGTCATGTAGCATTGTGATGACACGGTCATGGAACATTGTGATGACAAGAATTATGGAGCATTGTGATGACACGGTCATGGAACATTGTGATGACAAGAATTTTGGAGCATTGTGATGAAAAGGGCCAAGGAGCATTGTGATGACACGGTCATGGAACATTGTGATGACAAGAATTCTGGACGAGTGTGATGACAAGGGCCAAGGTGCATTGTGATGACACGGTCATGGAACTTTGTGATGACAAGCAATCTGGAGCATTGTGATGACAAGGGCCATGGAGCATTGTGATGACAAGGTCATGGAACATTGTGATGACAAGAATTATGGAGCATTGTGATGACACGGTCATGGAACATTGTGATGACAAGAATTATGGAGCATTTTGATGACACGGTCATGGAACATTGTGATGACAAGAATTCTAGATCATTGTGATGACACGGTCATGGAACATTGTGATGACAAGGATTCTGGAGCATTGTGATGACAAGGGCCATGGAGCATTCTGATGACACGGTCATGGAACATTGTGAAGAAAGGGGTCATGGGAAATTGTAATGACAATAGAGAAATGTGATGAAAATGGTCAGCAAGCAAAGTCATTAAAGTGGTCATTTAGAATTGTCATGAAAAACTATATAGAGCATTGTGATGGCAAAGGTCATGGAGAACTGTGATGACCAGCGTCATGTAGCATTGTGATGACACGGTCATGGAACATTGTGATGACAAGAATTATGGAGCATTGTGATGACACGGTCATGGAACATTGTGATGACAAGAATTTTGGAGCATTGTGATGAAAAGGGCCAAGGAGCATTGTGATGACACGGTCATGGAACATTGTGATGACAAGAATTCTGGACCAGTGTGATGACAAGGGCCAAGGTGCATTGTGATGACAAGAATTATGGAGCATTTTGATGACACGGTCATGGAATATTGTGATGACAAGAATTCTGGATCATTGTGATGACACGGTCATGGAACATTGTGATGACAAGGATTCTGGAGCATTGTGATGACAAGGGCCATGGAGCATTGTGATGACACGGTCATGGATCATTGTGATGACAAGAATTTCGGAGCATTGTGATGACAAGGGCCATGGAGCATTGTGATGACACGGTCATGGAACATTGTGATGACAAGAATTCTGGAGCATTGTGATGACAAGGGCCATGGAGAATTGTGATGACATGGTTATGGAACAAGGTGATGACAAGAATTCTGGAGCATTGTGATGACAAAGGCCATGGAGCATTGTGATGACAAGTGTCATGGAGCATTGTAATGAGAGGTTTCATTGTGCACCTTGATGACAAGGGGGAAGGAGTATTGTGATGAAACTGGTCCTGGAGCATTGTGATAACAAAAGCCATGGAGCATTGTGATGACAGCCATCATGGAACATTGTGAAGAAAGGGGTCATGGGAAATTGTAATGACAATAGAGAAATGTGATGAAAATGGTCAGCAAGCAAAGTCATTAAAGTGGTCATTTAGAATTGTCATGGAAATCTATATAGAGCATTGTGATGGCAAAGGTCATGGAGAACAGTGATGACCAGTGTCATGTAGAATTGTGATGACACGGTCATGGAACATTGTGATGACAAGAATTATGGAGCATTGTGATGACACGATCATGGAACATTGTGATGACAAGAATTCTGGAGCATTGTGATGAAAATGTCCATGGAGCATTGTCATGACACGGTCATGGAACAATGTGATGACAAGAATTCTGGAGCATTGTTATGACAAGGGCCATGGAGCATTGTGATGACATCGTCTTCGAACATTGTGATGACAAGAATTCTGGAGCATTGTGATGAAAAGGGCCATGGAGCATTGTGATGACACGGTCATGGAACATTGTAATGAAAAGAATTCTGTAGCATTGAGATGACAAGGGCCATGGAGCATTGTGATGACACGGTCATGGAACATTGTGATGACAAGAATTCTGAAGCATTGTGATGACAAGGGCCATGGAGCATTGTGATGACACGGTCATGGAACATTGTGATGACAAGAATTCTGGAGCATTATGATGACAAGGGCCATGGAGCATTGTGATGACACGGTCATGGAACATTGTGATGAAAAGAATTCTGGAGCATTGTGATGACAAGGGCCATGTTGCAATGTGATGACAAGTGTCATGGAGCTTTGTAATGAGAGGTTTCATTGTGCACCGTGATGACAACGGGGATGGAGTATTGTGATGAAACTGGTTCTGGAGCATTGTGATAACAAAAGCCATTGAGCATTGTGATGACAGGCATCATGGAGCATTGTGAAGAAAGGGGTCATGGGAAATTGTAATGACAATAGAGAAATGTGATGAAAATGGTCAGCAAGCAAAGTGATTAAAGTGGTCATTTAGAATTGTCATGAAAAACTATATAGAGCATTGTAATGACAAAGGTCATGGAGAACTGTGATGACCAGGGTCATGTAGCATTGTGATGACACGGTCATGGAACATTGTGATGACAAGAATTATGGAGCATTGTGATGACACGGTCATGGAACATTGTGATGACAAGAATTTTGGAGCATTGTGATGAAAAGGGCCAAGGAGCATTGTGATGACACGGTCATGGAACATTGTGATGACAAGAATTCTGGACCAGTGTGATGACAAGGGCCAAGGTGCATTGTGATGACAAGAATTATGGAGCATTTTGATGACACGGTCATGGAACATTGTGATGACAAGAATTCTGGATCATTGTGATGACACGGTCATGGAACATTGTGATGACAAGGATTCTGGAGCATTGTGATGACAAGGGCCATGGAGCATTGTGATGACATGGTCATGGATCATTGTGATGACAAGAATTCTGGAGCATTGTGATGACAAGGGCCATGGTGCATTGTGATGAAACGGTCATGGAACATTGTGATGACAAGAATTTCGGAGCATTGTGATGACAAGGGCCATGGAGCATTGTGATGACACGGTCATGGAACATTGTAATGACAAGAATTCTGGAGCATTGTTATGACAAGGGCCATGGAGAATTGTGATGACATGGTTATGGAACAAGGTGATGACAAGAATTCTGGAGCATTGTGATGACAAAGGCCATGGAGCATTGTGATGACAAGTGTCATGGAGCATTGTAATGAGAGGTTTCATTGTGCACCTTGATGACAAGGGCGAAGGAGTATTGTGATGAAACTGGTCCTGGAGCATTGTGATAACAAAAGCCATGGAGCATTGTGATGACAGCCATCATGGAACATTGTGAAGAAAGGGGTCATGGGAAATTGTAATGACAATAGAGAAATGTGATGAAAATGGTCAGCAAGCAAAGTCATTAAAGTGGTCATTTAGAATTGTCATGAAAATCTATATAGAGCATTGTGATGGCAAAGGTCATGGAGAACAGTGATGACCAGTGTCATGTAGAATTGTGATGACACGGTCATGGAACATTGTGATGACAAGAATTATGGAGCATTGTGATGACACGATCATGGAACATTGTGATGACAAGAATTCTGGAGCATTGTGATGAAAATGTCCATGGAGCATTTTCATGACACGGTCATGGAACAATGTGATGACAAGCAATCTGGAGCATTGTGATGACAAGGGCCATGGAGCATTGTGATGACACGGTCATGGATCATTGTGATGACAAGAATTCTGGAGCATTGTGATGACAAGGGCCATGGAGCATTGTGATGACATGGTCATGGAACATGGTGATGACAAGAATTCTGGAGCATTGTGATGACAAGGGCCTTGGAGAATTGTGATGACATGGTCATGGAACATTGTGATGACAAGAATTCTGGAGCATTGTGATGACATGTGTCATGGAGCATTGTAATCAAACTTTTCATTGTGCACCGTGATGACAAGGGGGATGGAGTATTGTGATGAAACTGGTCCTGGAGCATTGTGATAACAAAAGCCATTGAGCATTGTGATGACAGGCATCATGGAACATTGTGAAGAAAGGGGTCATGGGGAATTGTAATGACAATAGAGAAATGTGATGAAAATGGTCAGCAAGCAAAGTGATTAAAGTGGTCATTTAAAATTGTCATGAAAAACTATATAGATCATTGTGATGACAAAGATCATGGAGAACTGTGATGACCAGGGTCATGTAGCATTGTGATGACACGGTCATGGAACATTGTGATGACAAGAATTATGGAGCATTGTGATAACACGGTCATGGAACATTGTGATGACAAGAATTCTGAAGCATTGTGATGACAAGGGCCAAGGTGCATTGTGATGACACGGTCATGGAACTTTGTGATGACAAGCAATCTGGAGCATTGTGATGACAAGGGCCATGGAGCATTGTGATGACACGGTCATGGAACATTGTGATGACAAGAATTATGGAGCATTGTGATGAAACGGTCATGGAACATTGTGATGACAAGAATTATGGAGCATTTTGATGACACGGTCATGGAACATTGTGATGACAAGAATTGTGGATCATTGTGATGACACGGTCATGGAACATTGTGATGACAAGAATTCTGGAGCATTGTGATGACAAGGGCCATGGAGAATTGTGATGACACGGTCATGGAACATTGTGATGACAAGAATTCTGGAGCATTGTGATGGATGGCAAGGGCCATGGAGCATTGTGATGACACAGTCATGGAACATTCTGATGACAAGAATTCTGGAGCATTGTGATGACAAGGGCCATGGTGCATTGTGATGACACGGTCAAGGAACTTTGTGATGACAAGCAATCTGGAGCATTGTGATGACAAGGGCCATGGAGCATTGTGATGACACGGTCATGGAACATTGTGATGACAAGAATTCTGGAGCATTGTGATGACAAGGGCCATGGAGAATTGTGATGACATGGTTATGGAACATGGTGATGACAAGAATTCTGGAGAATTGTGATGACAAGAGCCATGGAGCTTTGTGATGACCTGGTCATGGAACATTGTGATGACAAGAATTCTGGAGCATTTTGATGACACGGTCATGGAACATTGTGATGACAAGAATTCTGGAGCATTGTTATGACAAGGGCCATGGTGCATTGTGATGACACGGTCATGGAACATTGTGATGACAAGGATTATGGAGCATTGTGATGACAAGGGCCATGGAGCATTGTGATGACACGGTCATGGAACATTGTGATGACAAGAATTATGGAGCATTGTGATGACAAGGGCCATGGAGCATTGTGATGACATGGTCATCGAACATTGTGATGACAAGAATTCTGGAGCATTGTGATGACAAGGGCCATGGAGCATTGTGATGACACGGTCATGGAACATTGTAATGACAAGAATTCTCAAGCATTGTGTTGACAAGGACCATGGAGCATTGTGATGACACGGTCATGGAACATTGTGATGACAAGAATTATGGAGCATTGTGATGACAAGGGCCATGGTGCATTGTGATAACAAGTGTCATGGAGCTTTGTAATGAGAGGTTTCATTGTGCACTGTGATGACAAGCAGGATGGAGTATTGTGATGAAACTGGTCCTGGAGCATTGTGATAACAAAAGCCATTGAGCATTGTGATGACAGGCATCATGGAGCATTGTGAAGAAATGGGTCATGGGGAATTGTAATGACAATAGAGAAATGTGTTGAAAATGGTCAGCAAGCAAAGTGATTAAAGTGGTCATTTAGAATTGTCATGAAATCTATATAGAGCATTGTGATGACAAAGGTCATGGAGAACTGTGATGACCAGGGTCAGGTAGCATTGTGATGACACGGTCATGGAACATTGTGATGACAAGAATTCTGGAGCATTGTGATGACAAGGGCCATGGAGAATTGTGATGACACGGTCATGGAACATTGTGATGACAAGAATTCTGGAGCATTGTGATGACAAGGGCCATGGAGCATTGTGATGACACGGTCATGGAACATTCTGATGACAAGAATTCTGGAGCATTGTGATGACCAGCGCCATGCAGCATTGTGATGACACGGTCATGGAACATTGTGAAGAAAGGGGTCATGGGAAATTGTAATGACAATAGAGAAATGTAAAGAAAATGGCCCGCAAGCAAAGTCATTAAAGTGGTCATTTAGAATTGTCATGAAAAACTATATAGAGCACTGTGATGGCAAAGGTCATGGAGAACTGTGATGACCAGGGTCATGTAGCATTGTGATGACACGGTCATGGAACATTGTGATGACAAGAATTATGGAGCATTGTGATGACACGATCATGGAACATTGTAATGACAAGAATTCTGGAGCATTGTGATGACAAGGGCCATGGAGCATTGTGATGACACGGTCATGGAACATGGTGATGACAAGAATTCTGGAGCCTTGTGATGACAAGGGCCATGGAGCATTGTGATGACACGGTCATGGATTATTGTGATGACAAGAATTTTGTAGCATTGTGATGACAAGTGTCATGGAGCATTGTAATGAAACTTTTCATTGTGCACCGTGATGAGAAGTGGGATGGAGCATTGTAATGAAACTGGTCCTGGAGCATTGTGATAAGAAAAGCCATTGAGCATTGTGATGACAGGCATCATGGAGCATTGTGAAGAAAGGGGTCATGGGGAATTGTAATGACAATAGAGAAATGTGATGAAAATGGTCAGCAAGCAAAGTGATTAAAGTGGTCATTTAGAATTGTCATGAAAAACTATATAGATCATTGTGATGACAAATGTCATGGAGAACTGTGATGACCAGGGTCATGTAGCATTGTGATGACACTGTCATGGAACATTGTGATGACAAGAATTATGGAGCATTGTGATGACACGGTCATGGAACATTGTGATGAAAAGTATTCTGGAGCATTGTGATGACAAGGGCCATGGAGCATTGTGATGACCTGGTCATGGAACATTGTGATGACAAGAATTATGGAGCATTGTGATGACACGGTCATGGAACATTGTGATGACAAGAATTATGGAGCATTTTGATGACATGGTCATGGAATATTGTGATGACAAGAATTGTGGATCATTGTGATGACACGGTCATGGAACATTGTGATGACAAGAATTCTGGAGCATTGTGATGACAAGGGCCATGGAGAATTGTGATGACACGGTCATGGAACATTGTGATGACAAGAATTCTGGAGCATTTTGATGGCAAGGGCCATGGAGCATTGTGATGACACAGTCATGGAACATTCTGATGACAAGAATTCTGGAGCATTGTGATGACAAGGGCCATGGTGCATTGTGATGACACGGTCATGGAACTTTGTGATGACAAGCAATCTGGAGCATTGTGATGACAAGGGCCATGGAGCATTGTGATGACACGGTCATGGAACATTGTGATGACAAGAATTCTGGAGCATTGTGATGACAAGGGCCATGGAGAATTGTGATGACATGGTTATGGAACATGGTGATGACAAGAATTCTGGAGCATTGTGATGGCAAGGGCCATGGAGCATTGTGATGACACAGTCATGGAACATTCTGATGACAAGAATTCTGGAGCATTGTGATGACAAGGGCCATGGTGCATTGTGATGACACGATCATGGAACATTGTGATGACAAGAATTCTGGAGCATTGTGATGACAAGGGCCATGGAGCATTGTGATGACACGGTCATGGAACATGGTGATGACAAGAATTCTGGAGCATTGTGATGACAAGGGCGTTGGAGAATTGTGATGACATGGTCATGGAACATTGTGATGACAAGAATTCTGGAGCATTGTGATGACATGTGTCATGGAGCATTGTAATCAAACTTTTCATTGTGCACCGTGATGACAAGGGGGATGGAGTATTGTGATGAAACTGGTCCTGGAGCATTGTGATAACAAAAGTCATTGAGCATTGTGATGACAGGCATCATGGAGCATTGTGAAGAAAGGGGTCATGGGGAATTGTAATGACAATAGAGAAATGTGATGAAAATGGTCAGCAAGCAAAGTGATTAAAGTGGTCATTTAGAATTGTCATGAAAAACTATATAGAGCATTGTGATGACAAAGGTCATGGAAAACTGTGATGACCAGGGTCATATAGTATTGTGATGACACGGTCATGGAACATTGTGATGACAAGAATTATGGAGCATTGTGATGACACGGTCATGGAACATTGTGATGACAAGAATTCTGGAGCATTGTGATGAAAAGGGCCAAGGAGCATTGTGATGACACGGTCATGGAACATTGTGATGACAAGAATTCTGGACCATTGTGATGACAAGGGCCAAGGTGCATTGTGATGACACGGTCATGGATCTTTGTGATGACAAGCAATCTGGAGCATTTTGATGACACGTTCATGGAACATTGTGATGACAAGAATTATGGAGCATTGTGATGACACGGTCATGGAACATTCTGATGACAAGAATTCTGGAGCATTGTGATGACCAGCGCCATGCAGCATTGTGATGACACGGTCATGGAACATTGTGAAGAAAGGGGTCATGGGAAATTGTAATGACAATAGAGAAATGTAAAGAAAATGGCCCGCAAGCAAAGTCATTAAAGTGGTCATTTAGAATTGTCATGAAAAACTATATAGAGCACTGTGATGGCAAAGGTCATGGAGAACTGTGATGACCAGGGTCATGTAGCATTGTGATGACACGGTCATGGAACATTGTGATGACAAGAATTATGGAGCATTGTGATGACACGATCATGGAACATTGTAATGACAAGAATTCTGGAGCATTGTGATGACAAGGGCCATGGAGCATTGTGATGACACGGTCATGGAACATGGTGATGACAAGAATTCTGGAGCCTTGTGATGACAAGGGCCATGGAGCATTGTGATGACACGGTCATGGATTATTGTGATGACAAGAATTTTGTAGCATTGTGATGACAAGTGTCATGGAGCATTGTAATGAAACTTTTCATTGTGCACCGTGATGAGAAGTGGGATGGAGCATTGTAATGAAACTGGTCCTGGAGCATTGTGATAAGAAAAGCCATTGAGCATTGTGATGACAGGCATCATGGAGCATTGTGAAGAAAGGGGTCATGGGGAATTGTAATGACAATAGAGAAATGTGATGAAAATGGTCAGCAAGCAAAGTGATTAAAGTGGTCATTTAGAATTGTCATGAAAAACTATATAGATCATTGTGATGACAAATGTCATGGAGAACTGTGATGACCAGGGTCATGTAGCATTGTGATGACACTGTCATGGAACATTGTGATGACAAGAATTATGGAGCATTGTGATGACACGGTCATGGAACATTGTGATGAAAAGTATTCTGGAGCATTGTGATGACAAGGGCCATGGAGCATTGTGATGACCTGGTCATGGAACATTGTGATGACAAGAATTATGGAGCATTGTGATGACACGGTCATGGAACATTGTGATGACAAGAATTATGGAGCATTTTGATGACATGGTCATGGAATATTGTGATGACAAGAATTGTGGATCATTGTGATGACACGGTCATGGAACATTGTGATGACAAGAATTCTGGAGCATTGTGATGACAAGGGCCATGGAGAATTGTGATGACACGGTCATGGAACATTGTGATGACAAGAATTCTGGAGCATTTTGATGGCAAGGGCCATGGAGCATTGTGATGACACAGTCATGGAACATTCTGATGACAAGAATTCTGGAGCATTGTGATGACAAGGGCCATGGTGCATTGTGATGACACGGTCATGGAACTTTGTGATGACAAGCAATCTGGAGCATTGTGATGACAAGGGCCATGGAGCATTGTGATGACACGGTCATGGAACATTGTGATGACAAGAATTCTGGAGCATTGTGATGACAAGGGCCATGGAGAATTGTGATGACATGGTTATGGAACATGGTGATGACAAGAATTCTGGAGCATTGTGATGGCAAGGGCCATGGAGCATTGTGATGACACAGTCATGGAACATTCTGATGACAAGAATTCTGGAGCATTGTGATGACAAGGGCCATGGTGCATTGTGATGACACGATCATGGAACATTGTGATGACAAGAATTCTGGAGCATTGTGATGACAAGGGCCATGGAGCATTGTGATGACACGGTCATGGAACATGGTGATGACAAGAATTCTGGAGCATTGTGATGACAAGGGCGTTGGAGAATTGTGATGACATGGTCATGGAACATTGTGATGACAAGAATTCTGGAGCATTGTGATGACATGTGTCATGGAGCATTGTAATCAAACTTTTCATTGTGCACCGTGATGACAAGGGGGATGGAGTATTGTGATGAAACTGGTCCTGGAGCATTGTGATAACAAAAGTCATTGAGCATTGTGATGACAGGCATCATGGAGCATTGTGAAGAAAGGGGTCATGGGGAATTGTAATGACAATAGAGAAATGTGATGAAAATGGTCAGCAAGCAAAGTGATTAAAGTGGTCATTTAGAATTGTCATGAAAAACTATATAGAGCATTGTGATGACAAAGGTCATGGAAAACTGTGATGACCAGGGTCATATAGTATTGTGATGACACGGTCATGGAACATTGTGATGACAAGAATTATGGAGCATTGTGATGACACGGTCATGGAACATTGTGATGACAAGAATTCTGGAGCATTGTGATGAAAAGGGCCAAGGAGCATTGTGATGACACGGTCATGGAACATTGTGATGACAAGAATTCTGGACCATTGTGATGACAAGGGCCAAGGTGCATTGTGATGACACGGTCATGGATCTTTGTGATGACAAGCAATCTGGAGCATTTTGATGACACGTTCATGGAACATTGTGATGACAAGAATTATGGAGCATTGTGATGACACGGTCATGGAACATTCTGATGACAAGAATTCTGGAGCATTGTGATGACCAGCGCCATGCAGCATTGTGATGACACGGTCATGGAACATTGTGAAGAAAGGGGTCATGGGAAATTGTAATGACAATAGAGAAATGTAAAGAAAATGGCCCGCAAGCAAAGTCATTAAAGTGGTCATTTAGAATTGTCATGAAAAACTATATAGAGCACTGTGATGGCAAAGGTCATGGAGAACTGTGATGACCAGGGTCATGTAGCATTGTGATGACACGGTCATGGAACATTGTGATGACAAGAATTATGGAGCATTGTGATGACACGATCATGGAACATTGTAATGACAAGAATTCTGGAGCATTGTGATGACAAGGGCCATGGAGCATTGTGATGACACGGTCATGGAACATGGTGATGACAAGAATTCTGGAGCCTTGTGATGACAAGGGCCATGGAGCATTGTGATGACACGGTCATGGATTATTGTGATGACAAGAATTTTGTAGCATTGTGATGACAAGTGTCATGGAGCATTGTAATGAAACTTTTCATTGTGCACCGTGATGAGAAGTGGGATGGAGTATTGTAATGAAACTGGTCCTGGAGCATTGTGATAACAAAAGCCATTGAGCATTGTGATGACAGGCATCATGGAGCATTGTGAAGAAAGGGGTCCTGGGGAATTGTAATGACAATAGAGAAATGTGATGAAAATGGTCAGCAAGCAAAGTGATTAAAGTGGTCATTTAGAATTGTCATGAAAAACTATATAGATCATTGTGATGACAAATGTCATGGAGAACTGTGATGACCAGGGTCATGTAGCATTGTGATGACACGGTCATGGAACATTGTGATGACAAGAATTATGGAGCATTGTGATGACACGGTCATGGAACATTGTGATGAAAAGAATTCTGGAGCATTGTGATGACAAGGGCCATGGAGCATTGTGATGACACGGTCATGGAACATTGTGATGACAAGAATTCTGGAGCATTGTGATGACAAGGGCCATGTTGCATTGTGATGACACGGTCATGCAACATTGTGATGACAAGAATTCTGAAGCATTGTGATGACAAGGGCCAAGGTGCATTGTGATGACACGGTTATGGAACTTTGTGATGACAAGCAATCTGGAGCATTGTGATGACAAGGGCCATGGAGCATTGTGATGACACGGTCATGGAACATTGTGATGACAAGAATTATGGAGCATTGTGATGACACGGTCATGGAACATTGTGATGACAAGAATTATGGAGCATTTTGATGACACGGTCATGGAATATTGTGATGACAAGAATTGTGGATCATTGTGATGACACGGTCATGGAACATTGTGATGACAAGAATTCTGGAGCATTGTGATGACAAGGGCCATGGAGAATTGTGATGACACGGTCATGGAACATTGTGATGACAAGAATTCTGGAGCATTGTGATGGCAAGGGCCATGGAGCATTGTGATGACACAGTCATGGAACATTCTGATGACAAGAATTCTGGAGCATTGTGATGACAAGGGCCATGGTGCATTGTGATGACACGGTCATGGAACTTTGTGATGACAAGCAATCTGGAGCATTGTGATGACAAGGGCCATGGAGCATTGTGATGACACGGTCATGGAACATTGTGATGACAAGAATTCTGGAGCATTGTGATGACAAGGGCCATGGAGAATTGTGATGACATGGTTATGGAACATGGTGATGACAAGAATTCTGGAGCATTGTGATGGCAAGGGCCATGGAGCATTGTGATGACAGAGTCATGGAACATTCTGATGACAAGAATTCTGGAGCATTGTGATGACAAGGGCCATGGTGCATTGTGATGACACGATCATGGAACATTGTGATGACAAGAATTCTGGAGCATTGTGATGACAAGGGCCATGGAGCATTGTGATGACACGGTCATGGAACATGGTGATAACAAGAATTCTGGAGCATTGTGATGACAAGGGCGTTGGAGAATTGTGATGACATGGTCATGGAACATTGTAATCAAACTTTTCATTGTGCACCGTGATGACAAGGGGGATGGAGTATTGTGATGAAACTGGTCCTGGAGCATTGTGATAACAAAAGTCATTGAGCATTGTGATGACAGGCATCATGGAGCATTGTGAAGAAAGGGGTCATGGGGAATTGTAATGACAATAGAGAAATGTGATGAAAATGGTCAGCAAGCAAAGTGATTAAAGTGGTCATTTAGAATTGTCATGAATAACTATATAGAGCATTGTGATGACAAAGGTCATGGAAAACTGTGATGACCAGGGTCATATAGCATTGTGATGACACGGTCATGGAACATTGTGATGACAAGAATTATGGAGCATTGTGATGACACGGTCATGGAACATTGTGATGACAAGAATTCTGGAGCATTGTGATGAAAAGGGCCAAGGAGCATTGTGATGACACGGTCATGGAACATTGTGATGACAAGAATTCTGGACCATTGTGATGACAAGGGCCAAGGTGCATTGTGATGACACGGTCATGGATCTTTGTGATGACAAGCAATCTGGAGCATTTTGATGACCAGGGTCATGTAGCATTGTGATGACACGGTCATGGAACATTGTGATGACAAGAATTATGGAGCATTGTGATGACACGTTCATGGAACATTGTGATGACAAGAATTATGGAGCATTGTGATGACACGGTCATGGAACATTGTGATGACAAGAATTATGGAGCATTGTGATGACAAGAGCCATGGAGCATTGTGATGACCTGGTCATGGAACATTGTGATGACAAGAATTCTGGAGCATTGTGATGACATGTGTCATGGAGCATTGTAATCAAACTTTTCATTGTGCACCGTGATGACAAGGGGGATGGAGTATTGTGATGAAACTGGTCCTGGAGCATTGTGATAACAAAAGCCATTGAGCATTGTGATGACAGGCATCATGGAACATTGTGAAGAAAGGGGTCATGGGGAATTGTAATGACAATAGAGAAATGTGATGAAAATGGTCAGCAAGCAAAGTGATTAAAGTGGTCATTTAAAATTGTCATGAAAAACTATATAGATCATTGTGATGACAAAGATCATGGAGAACTGTGATGACCAGGGTCATGTAGCATTGTGATGACACGGTCATGGAACATTGTGATGACAAGAATTATGGAGCATTGTGATAACACGGTCATGGAACATTGTGATGACAAGAATTCTGAAGCATTGTGATGACAAGGGCCAAGGTGCATTGTGATGACACGGTCATGGAACTTTGTGATGACAAGCAATCTGGAGCATTGTGATGACAAGGGCCATGGAGCATTGTGATGACACGGTCATGGAACATTGTGATGACAAGAATTATGGAGCATTGTGATGAAACGGTCATGGAACATTGTGATGACAAGAATTATGGAGCATTTTGATGACACGGTCATGGAACATTGTGATGACAAGAATTGTGGATCATTGTGATGACACGGTCATGGAACATTGTGATGACAAGAATTCTGGAGCATTGTGATGACAAGGGCCATGGAGAATTGTGATGACACGGTCATGGAACATTGTGATGACAAGAATTCTGGAGCATTGTGATGGATGGCAAGGGCCATGGAGCATTGTGATGACACAGTCATGGAACATTCTGATGACAAGAATTCTGGAGCATTGTGATGACAAGGGCCATGGTGCATTGTGATGACACGGTCAAGGAACTTTGTGATGACAAGCAATCTGGAGCATTGTGATGACAAGGGCCATGGAGCATTGTGATGACACGGTCATGGAACATTGTGATGACAAGAATTCTGGAGCATTGTGATGACAAGGGCCATGGAGAATTGTGATGACATGGTTATGGAACATGGTGATGACAAGAATTCTGGAGAATTGTGATGACAAGAGCCATGGAGCTTTGTGATGACCTGGTCATGGAACATTGTGATGACAAGAATTCTGGAGCATTTTGATGACACGGTCATGGAACATTGTGATGACAAGAATTCTGGAGCATTGTTATGACAAGGGCCATGGTGCATTGTGATGACACGGTCATGGAACATTGTGATGACAAGGATTATGGAGCATTGTGATGACAAGGGCCATGGAGCATTGTGATGACACGGTCATGGAACATTGTGATGACAAGAATTGTGGATCATTGTGATGACACGGTCATGGAACATTGTGAAGAAAGGGGTCATGGGAAATTGTAATGACAATAGAGAAATGTAAAGAAAATGGCCCGCAAGCAAAGTCATTAAAGTGGTCATTTAGAATTGTCATGAAAAACTATATAGAGCACTGTGATGGCAAAGGTCATGGAGAACTGTGATGACCAGGGTCATGTAGCATTGTGATGACACGGTCATGGAACATTGTGATGACAAGAATTATGGAGCATTGTGATGACACGATCATGGAACATTGTAATGACAAGAATTCTGGAGCATTGTGATGACAAGGGCCATGGAGCATTGTGATGACACGGTCATGGAACATGGTGATGACAAGAATTCTGGAGCCTTGTGATGACAAGGGCCATGGAGCATTGTGATGACACGGTCATGGATTATTGTGATGACAAGAATTTTGTAGCATTGTGATGACAAGTGTCATGGAGCATTGTAATGAAACTTTTCATTGTGCACCGTGATGAGAAGTGGGATGGAGTATTGTAATGAAACTGGTCCTGGAGCATTGTGATAACAAAAGCCATTGAGCATTGTGATGACAGGCATCATGGAGCATTGTGAAGAAAGGGGTCATGGGGAATTGTAATGACAATAGAGAAATGTGATGAAAATGGTCAGCAAGCAAAGTGATTAAAGTGGTCATTTAGAATTGTCATGAAAAACTATATAGATCATTGTGATGACAAATGTCATGGAGAACTGTGATGACCAGGGTCATGTAGCATTGTGATGACACGGTCATGGAACATTGTGATGACAAGAATTATGGAGCATTGTGATGACACGGTCATGGAACATTGTGATGAAAAGAATTCTGGAGCATTGTGATGACAAGGGCCATGGAGCATTGTGATGACACGGTCATGGAACATTGTGATGACAAGAATTCTGGAGCATTGTGATGACAAGGGCCATGTTGCATTGTGATGACACGGTCATGCAACATTGTGATGACAAGAATTCTGAAGCATTGTGATGACAAGGGCCAAGGTGCATTGTGATGACACGGTTATGGAACTTTGTGATGACAAGCAATCTGGAGCATTGTGATGACAAGGGCCATGGAGCATTGTGATGACACGGTCATGGAACATTGTGATGACAAGAATTATGGAGCATTGTGATGACACGGTCATGGAACATTGTGATGACAAGAATTATGGAGCATTTTGATGACACGGTCATGGAATATTGTGATGACAAGAATTGTGGATCATTGTGATGACACGGTCATGGAACATTGTGATGACAAGAATTCTGGAGCATTGTGATGACAAGGGCCATGGAGAATTGTGATGACACGGTCATGGAACATTGTGATGACAAGAATTCTGGAGCATTGTGATGGCAAGGGCCATGGAGCATTGTGATGACACAGTCATGGAACATTCTGATGACAAGAATTCTGGAGCATTGTGATGACAAGGGCCATGGTGCATTGTGATGACACGGTCATGGAACTTTGTGATGACAAGCAATCTGGAGCATTGTGATGACAAGGGCCATGGAGCATTGTGATGACACGGTCATGGAACATTGTGATGACAAGAATTCTGGAGCATTGTGATGACAAGGGCCATGGAGAATTGTGATGACATGGTTATGGAACATGGTGATGACAAGAATTCTGGAGCATTGTGATGGCAAGGGCCATGGAGCATTGTGATGACAGAGTCATGGAACATTCTGATGACAAGAATTCTGGAGCATTGTGATGACAAGGGCCATGGTGCATTGTGATGACACGATCATGGAACATTGTGATGACAAGAATTCTGGAGCATTGTGATGACAAGGGCCATGGAGCATTGTGATGACACGGTCATGGAACATGGTGATAACAAGAATTCTGGAGCATTGTGATGACAAGGGCGTTGGAGAATTGTGATGACATGGTCATGGAACATTGTAATCAAACTTTTCATTGTGCACCGTGATGACAAGGGGGATGGAGTATTGTGATGAAACTGGTCCTGGAGCATTGTGATAACAAAAGTCATTGAGCATTGTGATGACAGGCATCATGGAGCATTGTGAAGAAAGGGGTCATGGGGAATTGTAATGACAATAGAGAAATGTGATGAAAATGGTCAGCAAGCAAAGTGATTAAAGTGGTCATTTAGAATTGTCATGAATAACTATATAGAGCATTGTGATGACAAAGGTCATGGAAAACTGTGATGACCAGGGTCATATAGCATTGTGATGACACGGTCATGGAACATTGTGATGACAAGAATTATGGAGCATTGTGATGACACGGTCATGGAACATTGTGATGACAAGAATTCTGGAGCATTGTGATGAAAAGGGCCAAGGAGCATTGTGATGACACGGTCATGGAACATTGTGATGACAAGAATTCTGGACCATTGTGATGACAAGGGCCAAGGTGCATTGTGATGACACGGTCATGGATCTTTGTGATGACAAGCAATCTGGAGCATTTTGATGACCAGGGTCATGTAGCATTGTGATGACACGGTCATGGAACATTGTGATGACAAGAATTATGGAGCATTGTGATGACACGTTCATGGAACATTGTGATGACAAGAATTATGGAGCATTGTGATGACACGGTCATGGAACATTGTGATGACAAGAATTATGGAGCATTGTGATGACAAGAGCCATGGAGCATTGTGATGACCTGGTCATGGAACATTGTGATGACAAGAATTCTGGAGCATTGTGATGACATGTGTCATGGAGCATTGTAATCAAACTTTTCATTGTGCACCGTGATGACAAGGGGGATGGAGTATTGTGATGAAACTGGTCCTGGAGCATTGTGATAACAAAAGCCATTGAGCATTGTGATGACAGGCATCATGGAACATTGTGAAGAAAGGGGTCATGGGGAATTGTAATGACAATAGAGAAATGTGATGAAAATGGTCAGCAAGCAAAGTGATTAAAGTGGTCATTTAAAATTGTCATGAAAAACTATATAGATCATTGTGATGACAAAGATCATGGAGAACTGTGATGACCAGGGTCATGTAGCATTGTGATGACACGGTCATGGAACATTGTGATGACAAGAATTATGGAGCATTGTGATAACACGGTCATGGAACATTGTGATGACAAGAATTCTGAAGCATTGTGATGACAAGGGCCAAGGTGCATTGTGATGACACGGTCATGGAACTTTGTGATGACAAGCAATCTGGAGCATTGTGATGACAAGGGCCATGGAGCATTGTGATGACACGGTCATGGAACATTGTGATGACAAGAATTATGGAGCATTGTGATGAAACGGTCATGGAACATTGTGATGACAAGAATTATGGAGCATTTTGATGACACGGTCATGGAACATTGTGATGACAAGAATTGTGGATCATTGTGATGACACGGTCATGGAACATTGTGATGACAAGAATTCTGGAGCATTGTGATGACAAGGGCCATGGAGAATTGTGATGACACGGTCATGGAACATTGTGATGACAAGAATTCTGGAGCATTGTGATGGATGGCAAGGGCCATGGAGCATTGTGATGACACAGTCATGGAACATTCTGATGACAAGAATTCTGGAGCATTGTGATGACAAGGGCCATGGTGCATTGTGATGACACGGTCAAGGAACTTTGTGATGACAAGCAATCTGGAGCATTGTGATGACAAGGGCCATGGAGCATTGTGATGACACGGTCATGGAACATTGTGATGACAAGAATTCTGGAGCATTGTGATGACAAGGGCCATGGAGAATTGTGATGACATGGTTATGGAACATGGTGATGACAAGAATTCTGGAGAATTGTGATGACAAGAGCCATGGAGCTTTGTGATGACCTGGTCATGGAACATTGTGATGACAAGAATTCTGGAGCATTTTGATGACACGGTCATGGAACATTGTGATGACAAGAATTCTGGAGCATTGTTATGACAAGGGCCATGGTGCATTGTGATGACACGGTCATGGAACATTGTGATGACAAGGATTATGGAGCATTGTGATGACAAGGGCCATGGAGCATTGTGATGACACGGTCATGGAACATTGTGATGACAAGAATTATGGAGCATTGTGATGACAAGGGCCATGGAGCATTGTGATGACATGGTCATCGAACATTGTGATGACAAGAATTCTGGAGCATTGTGATGACAAGGGCCATGGAGCATTGTGATGACACGGTCATGGAACATTGTAATGACAAGAATTCTCAAGCATTGTGTTGACAAGGACCATGGAGCATTGTGATGACACGGTCATGGAACATTGTGATGACAAGAATTATGGAGCATTGTGATGACAAGGGCCATGGTGCATTGTGATAACAAGTGTCATGGAGCTTTGTAATGAGAGGTTTCATTGTGCACTGTGATGACAAGCAGGATGGAGTATTGTGATGAAACTGGTCCTGGAGCATTGTGATAACAAAAGCCATTGAGCATTGTGATGACAGGCATCATGGAGCATTGTGAAGAAATGGGTCATGGGGAATTGTAATGACAATAGAGAAATGTGTTGAAAATGGTCAGCAAGCAAAGTGATTAAAGTGGTCATTTAGAATTGTCATGAAATCTATATAGAGCATTGTGATGACAAAGGTCATGGAGAACTGTGATGACCAGGGTCAGGTAGCATTGTGATGACACGGTCATGGAACATTGTGATGACAAGAATTCTGGAGCATTGTGATGACAAGGGCCATGGAGAATTGTGATGACACGGTCATGGAACATTGTGATGACAAGAATTCTGGAGCATTGTGATGACAAGGGCCATGGAGCATTGTGATGACACGGTCATGGAACATTCTGATGACAAGAATTCTGGAGCATTGTGATGACCAGCGCCATGCAGCATTGTGATGACACGGTCATGGAACATTGTGAAGAAAGGGGTCATGGGAAATTGTAATGACAATAGAGAAATGTAAAGAAAATGGCCCGCAAGCAAAGTCATTAAAGTGGTCATTTAGAATTGTCATGAAAAACTATATAGAGCACTGTGATGGCAAAGGTCATGGAGAACTGTGATGACCAGGGTCATGTAGCATTGTGATGACACGGTCATGGAACATTGTGATGACAAGAATTATGGAGCATTGTGATGACACGATCATGGAACATTGTAATGACAAGAATTCTGGAGCATTGTGATGACAAGGGCCATGGAGCATTGTGATGACACGGTCATGGAACATGGTGATGACAAGAATTCTGGAGCCTTGTGATGACAAGGGCCATGGAGCATTGTGATGACACGGTCATGGATTATTGTGATGACAAGAATTTTGTAGCATTGTGATGACAAGTGTCATGGAGCATTGTAATGAAACTTTTCATTGTGCACCGTGATGAGAAGTGGGATGGAGTATTGTAATGAAACTGGTCCTGGAGCATTGTGATAAGAAAAGCCATTGAGCATTGTGATGACAGGCATCATGGAGCATTGTGAAGAAAGGGGTCATGGGGAATTGTAATGACAATAGAGAAATGTGATGAAAATGGTCAGCAAGCAAAGTGATTAAAGTGGTCATTTAGAATTGTCATGAAAAACTATATAGATCATTGTGATGACAAATGTCATGGAGAACTGTGATGACCAGGGTCATGTAGCATTGTGATGACACTGTCATGGAACATTGTGATGACAAGAATTATGGAGCATTGTGATGACACGGTCATGGAACATTGTGATGAAAAGTATTCTGGAGCATTGTGATGACAAGGGCCATGGAGCATTGTGATGACCTGGTCATGGAACATTGTGATGACAAGAATTATGGAGCATTGTGATGACACGGTCATGGAACATTGTGATGACAAGAATTATGGAGCATTTTGATGACATGGTCATGGAATATTGTGATGACAAGAATTGTGGATCATTGTGATGACACGGTCATGGAACATTGTGATGACAAGAATTCTGGAGCATTGTGATGACAAGGGCCATGGAGAATTGTGATGACACGGTCATGGAACATTGTGATGACAAGAATTCTGGAGCATTTTGATGGCAAGGGCCATGGAGCATTGTGATGACACAGTCATGGAACATTCTGATGACAAGAATTCTGGAGCATTGTGATGACAAGGGCCATGGTGCATTGTGATGACACGGTCATGGAACTTTGTGATGACAAGCAATCTGGAGCATTGTGATGACAAGGGCCATGGAGCATTGTGATGACACGGTCATGGAACATTGTGATGACAAGAATTCTGGAGCATTGTGATGACAAGGGCCATGGAGAATTGTGATGACATGGTTATGGAACATGGTGATGACAAGAATTCTGGAGCATTGTGATGGCAAGGGCCATGGAGCATTGTGATGACACAGTCATGGAACATTCTGATGACAAGAATTCTGGAGCATTGTGATGACAAGGGCCATGGTGCATTGTGATGACACGATCATGGAACATTGTGATGACAAGAATTCTGGAGCATTGTGATGACAAGGGCCATGGAGCATTGTGATGACACGGTCATGGAACATGGTGATGACAAGAATTCTGGAGCATTGTGATGACAAGGGCGTTGGAGAATTGTGATGACATGGTCATGGAACATTGTGATGACAAGAATTCTGGAGCATTGTGATGACATGTGTCATGGAGCATTGTAATCAAACTTTTCATTGTGCACCGTGATGACAAGGGGGATGGAGTATTGTGATGAAACTGGTCCTGGAGCATTGTGATAACAAAAGTCATTGAGCATTGTGATGACAGGCTTCATGGAGCATTGTGAAGAAAGGGGTCATGGGGAATTGTAATGACAATAGAGAAATGTGATGAAAATGGTCAGCAAGCAAAGTGATTAAAGTGGTCATTTAGAATTGTCATGAAAAACTATATAGAGCATTGTGATGACAAAGGTCATGGAAAACTGTGATGACCAGGGTCATATAGTATTGTGATGACACGGTCATGGAACATTGTGATGACAAGAATTATGGAGCATTGTGATGACACGGTCATGGAACATTGTGATGACAAGAATTCTGGAGCATTGTGATGAAAAGGGCCAAGGAGCATTGTGATGACACGGTCATGGAACATTGTGATGACAAGAATTCTGGACCATTGTGATGACAAGGGCCAAGGTGCATTGTGATGACACGGTCATGGATCTTTGTGATGACAAGCAATCTGGAGCATTTTGATGACACGTTCATGGAACATTGTGATGACAAGAATTATGGAGCATTGTGATGACACGGTCATGGAACATTCTGATGACAAGAATTCTGGAGCATTGTGATGACCAGCGCCATGCAGCATTGTGATGACACGGTCATGGAACATTGTGAAGAAAGGGGTCATGGGAAATTGTAATGACAATAGAGAAATGTAAAGAAAATGGCCCGCAAGCAAAGTCATTAAAGTGGTCATTTAGAATTGTCATGAAAAACTATATAGAGCACTGTGATGGCAAAGGTCATGGAGAACTGTGATGACCAGGGTCATGTAGCATTGTGATGACACGGTCATGGAACATTGTGATGACAAGAATTATGGAGCATTGTGATGACACGATCATGGAACATTGTAATGACAAGAATTCTGGAGCATTGTGATGACAAGGGCCATGGAGCATTGTGATGACACGGTCATGGAACATGGTGATGACAAGAATTCTGGAGCCTTGTGATGACAAGGGCCATGGAGCATTGTGATGACACGGTCATGGATTATTGTGATGACAAGAATTTTGTAGCATTGTGATGACAAGTGTCATGGAGCATTGTAATGAAACTTTTCATTGTGCACCGTGATGAGAAGTGGGATGGAGTATTGTGATGAAACTGGTCCTGGAGCATTGTGATAACAAAAGCCATTGAGCATTGTGATGACAGGCATCATGGAGCATTGTGAAGAAAGGGGTCATGGGGAATTGTAATGACAATAGAGAAATGTGATGAAAATGGTCAGCAAGCAAAGTGATTAAAGTGGTCATTTAGAATTGTCATGAAAAACTATATAGATCATTGTGATGACAAATGTCATGGAGAACTGTGATGACCAGGGTCATGTAGCATTGTGATGACACGGTCATGGAACATTGTGATGACAAGAATTATGGAGCATTGTGATGACACGGTCATGGAACATTGTGATGAAAAGAATTCTGGAGCATTGTGATGACAAGGGCCATGGAGCATTGTGATGACACGGTCATGGAACATTGTGATGACAAGAATTCTGGAGCATTGTGATGACAAGGGCCATGTTGCATTGTGATGACACGGTCATGCAACATTGTGATGACAAGAATTCTGAAGCATTGTGATGACAAGGGCCAAGGTGCATTGTGATGACACGGTTATGGAACTTTGTGATGACAAGCAATCTGGAGCATTGTGATGACAAGGGCCATGGAGCATTGTGATGACACGGTCATGGAACATTGTGATGACAAGAATTATGGAGCATTGTGATGACACGGTCATGGAACATTGTGATGACAAGAATTATGGAGCATTTTGATGACACGGTCATGGAATATTGTGATGACAAGAATTGTGGATCATTGTGATGACACGGTCATGGAACATTGTGATGACAAGAATTCTGGAGCATTGTGATGACAAGGGCCATGGAGAATTGTGATGACACGGTCATGGAACATTGTGATGACAAGAATTCTGGAGCATTGTGATGGCAAGGGCCATGGAGCATTGTGATGACACAGTCATGGAACATTCTGATGACAAGAATTCTGGAGCATTGTGATGACAAGGGCCATGGTGCATTGTGATGACACGGTCATGGAACTTTGTGATGACAAGCAATCTGGAGCATTGTGATGACAAGGGCCATGGAGCATTGTGATGACACGGTCATGGAACATTGTGATGACAAGAATTCTGGAGCATTGTGATGACAAGGGCCATGGAGAATTGTGATGACATGGTTATGGAACATGGTGATGACAAGAATTCTGGAGCATTGTGATGGCAAGGGCCATGGAGCATTGTGATGACAGAGTCATGGAACATTCTGATGACAAGAATTCTGGAGCATTGTGATGACAAGGGCCATGGTGCATTGTGATGACACGATCATGGAACATTGTGATGACAAGAATTCTGGAGCATTGTGATGACAAGGGCCATGGAGCATTGTGATGACACGGTCATGGAACATGGTGATAACAAGAATTCTGGAGCATTGTGATGACAAGGGCGTTGGAGAATTGTGATGACATGGTCATGGAACATTGTAATCAAACTTTTCATTGTGCACCGTGATGACAAGGGGGATGGAGTATTGTGATGAAACTGGTCCTGGAGCATTGTGATAACAAAAGTCATTGAGCATTGTGATGACAGGCATCATGGAGCATTGTGAAGAAAGGGGTCATGGGGAATTGTAATGACAATAGAGAAATGTGATGAAAATGGTCAGCAAGCAAAGTGATTAAAGTGGTCATTTAGAATTGTCATGAAAAACTATATAGAGCATTGTGATGACAAAGGTCATGGAAAACTGTGATGACCAGGGTCATATAGCATTGTGATGACACGGTCATGGAACATTGTGATGACAAGAATTATGGAGCATTGTGATGACACGGTCATGGAACATTGTGATGACAAGAATTCTGGAGCATTGTGATGAAAAGGGCCAAGGAGCATTGTGATGACACGATCATGGAACATTGTGATGACAAGAATTCTGGACCATTGTGATGACAAGGGCCAAGGTGCATTGTGATGACACGGTCATGGATCTTTGTGATGACAAGCAATCTGGAGCATTTTGATGACCAGGGTCATGTAGCATTGTGATGACACGGTCATGGAACATTGTGATGACAAGAATTATGGAGCATTGTGATGACACGTTCATGGAACATTGTGATGACAAGAATTATGGAGCATTGTGATGACACGGTCATGGAACATTGTGATGACAAGAATTATGGAGCATTGTGATGACAAGAGCCATGGAGCATTGTGATGACCTGGTCATGGAACATTGTGATGACAAGAATTCTGGAGCATTTTGATGACACGGTCATGGAACATTGTGATGAGAAGAATTCTGGAGCATTGTTATGACAAGGGCCATGGTGCATTGTGATGACACGGTCATGGAACATTGTGATGACAAGAATTATGGAGCATTGTGATGACAAGGGCCATGGAGCATTGTGATGACACGGTCATGGAACATTGTGATGACAAGAATTATGGAGCATTGTGATGACAAGGGCCATGGAGCATTGTGATGACATGGTCATCGAACATTGTGATGACAAGAATTCTGGAGCATTGTGATGACAAGGGCCATGGAGCATTGTGATGACATGGTCATCGAACATTGTGATGACAAGAATTCTGGAGCATTGTGATGACACGGTCATGGAACATTGTGATGACAAGAATTATGGAGCATTGTGATGACACGGTCATGAAACATTGTGATGACAAGAATTATGGAGCATTTTGATGAAACGGTCATGGAACATTGTGATGACAAGAATTCTGGAGCATTGTGATGACAAAGCCATGGAGCATTGTGATGACAAGTGTCATGGAGCATTGTGATGATAAGAATTCTGGAGCAATATGATGACAAGGGTCTTGGAGAATTGTGATGACATGGTCATGGAACATTGTGATGACAAGAATTCTGGAGCATTGTGATGACACGGTCATGGAACATTGTGATGACAAGAATTATGGAGCATTGTGATGACAAGGGCCATGGTGCATTGTGATAACAAGTGTCATGGAGCCTTGTAATGCGAGGTTTCATTGTGCAGCGTGATGACAAGCGGGATGGAGTATTGTGATGAAACTGGTCCTGGAGCATTGTGATAACAAAAGCCATTGAGCATTGTGATGACAGGCATCATGGAGCATTGTGAAGAAACGGATCATGGGAAATTGTAATGACAATAGAGAAATGTGTTGAAAATGGTCAGCAAGCAAAGTGATTAAAGTGGTCATTTAGAATTGTCATGAAATCTATATAGAGCATTGTGATGACAAAGGTCATGGAGAACTGTGATGACCAGGGTCAGGTAGCATTATGATGACACGGTCATGGAACATTGTGATGACAAGAATTATGGAGCATTGTAATGACACGGTCATGGAATATTGTGATGACAAGAATTCTGGAGCATTCTGATGACAAGGGCCATGGAGCATTGTGATGACACGGTCATGGAACATTGTGATGACAAGAATTCTGGAGCATTGTGATGAAAAGGGCCAAGGAGCATTGTGATGACACGGTCATGGAACATTGTGATGACAAGAATTATGGAGCATTGTGATGACACGGTCATGAAACATTGTGATGACAAGAATTATGGAGCATTTTGATGAAACGGTCATGGAACATTGTGATGACAAGAATTCTGGATCATTGTGATGACACGGTCATGGAACATTGTGATGACAAGAATTCTGGAGCATTGTGATGACAAGGGCCATGGAGCATTGTGATGACACGGTCATGGAACATTCTGATGACAAGAATTCTGGAGCATTGTGATGACCAGCGCCATGGAGCATTGTGATGACACGGTGATGGAACATTGTGAAGAAAGGGGTCATGGGAAATTGTAATGACAATAGAGAAATGTAATGAAAATGGTCCGCAAGCAAAGTCATTAAAGTGGTCATTTAGAATTGTCATGAAAAACTATATAGAGCATTGTGATGGCAAAGGTTATGGAGAACTGTGATGACCAGGGTCATGTAGCATTGTGATGACACGGTCATGGAACATTGTGATGACAAGAATTATGGAGCATTGTGATGACACGATCATGGAACATTGTAATGACAAGAATTCTGGAGCATTGTGATGACACGGTCATGGAACATGGTGATGACAAGAATTCTGGAGCCTTGTGATGACAAGGGCCATGGAGCATTGTGATGACACGGTCATGGATTATTGTGATGACAAGAATTTTGTAGCATTGTGATGACAAGTGTCATGGAGCATTGTAATGAAACTTTTCATTGTGCACCGTGATGAGAAGTGGGATGGAGTATTGTGATGAAACTGGTCCTGGAGCATTGTGATAACAAAAGCCATTGAGCATTGTGATGACAGGCATCATGGAGCATTGTGAAGAAAGGGGTCATGGGGAATTGTAATGACAATAGAGAAATGTGATGAAAATGGTCAGCAAGCAAAGTGATTAAAGTGGTCATTTAGAATTGTCATGAAAAACTATATAGATCATTGTGATGACAAAGGTCATGGAGAACTGTGATGACCAGGGTCATGTAGCATTGTGATGACACGGTCATGGAACATTGTGATGACAAGAATTATGGAGCATTGTGATGACACGGTCATGGAACATTGTGATGAAAAGAATTCTGGAGCATTGTGATGACAAGGGCCATGGAGCATTGTGATGACACGGTCATGGAACATTGTGATGACAAGAATTCTGGAGCATTGTGATGACAAGGGCCATGTTGCATTGTGATGACACGGTCATGCAACATTGTGTTGACAAGAATTCTGAAGCATTGTGATGACAAGGGCCAAGGTGCATTGTGATGACACGGTCATGGAACTTTGTGATGACAAGCAATCTGGAGCATTGTGATGACAAGGGCCATGGAGCATTGTGATGACACGGTCATGGAACATTGTGATGACAAGAATTCTGGAGCATTGTGATGACAAGGGCCATGGTGCATTGTGATGACACGGTCATGGAACTTTGTGATGACAAGCAATCTGGAGCATTGTGATGACAAGGGCCATGGAGCATTGTGATGACACGGTCATGGAACATTGTGATGACAAGAATTCTGGAGCATTGTGATGACAAGGGCCATGGAGAATTGTGATGACATGGTTATGGAACATGGTGATGACAAGAATTCTGGAGCATTGTGATGGCAAGGGCCATGGAGCATTGTGATGACACAGTCATGGAACATTCTGATGACAAGAATTCTGGAGCATTGTGATGACAAGGGCCATGGTGCATTGTGATGACACGATCATGGAACATTGTGATGACAAGAATTCTGGAGCATTGTGATGACAAGGGCCATGGAGCATTGTGATGACACGGTCATGGAACATGGTGATGACAAGAATTCTGGAGCATTGTGATGACAAGGGCGTTGGAGAATTGTGATGACATGGTCATGGAACATTGTGATGACAAGAATTCTGGAGCATTGTGATGACATGTGTCATGGAGCATTGTAATCAAACTTTTCATTGTGCACCGTGATGACAAGGGGGATGGAGTATTGTGATGAAACTGGTCCTGGAGCATTGTGATAACAAAAGTCATTGAGCATTGTGATGACAGGCATCATGGAGCATTGTGAAGAAAGGGGTCATGGGGAATTGTAATGACAATAGAGAAATGTGATGAAAATGGTCAGCAAGCAAAGTGATTAAAGTGGTCATTTAGAATTGTCATGAAAAACTATATAGAGCATTGTGATGACAAAGGTCATGGAAAACTGTGATGACCAGGGTCATATAGCATTGTGATGACACGGTCATGGAACATTGTGATGACAAGAATTATGGAGCATTGTGATGACACGGTCATGGAACATTGTGATGACAAGAATTCTGGAGCATTGTGATGAAAAGGGCCAAGGAGCATTGTGATGACACGGTCATGGAACATTGTGATGACAAGAATTCTGGACCATTGTGATGACAAGGGCCAAGGTGCATTGTGATGACACGGTCATGGATCTTTGTGATGACAAGCAATCTGGAGCATTTTGATGACCAGGGTCATGTAGCATTGTGATGACACGGTCATGGAACATTGTGATGACAAGAATTATGGAGCATTGTGATGACACGTTCATGGAACATTGTGATGACAAGAATTATGGAGCATTGTGATGACACGGTCATGGAACATTGTGATGACAAGAATTATGGAGCATTGTTATGACAAGGGCCATGGTGCATTGTGATGACACGGTCATGGAACATTGTGATGACAAGAATTATGGAGCATTGTGATGACAAGGGCCATGGAGCATTGTGATGACACGGTCATGGAACATTGTGATGACAAGAATTATGGAGCATTGTGATGACAAGGGCCATGGAGCATTGTGATGACATGGTCATCGAACATTGTGATGACAAGAATTCTGGAGCATTGTGATGACAAGGGCCATGGAGCATTGTGATGACATGGTCATCGAACATTGTGATGACAAGAATTCTGGAGCATTGTGATGACACGGTCATGGAACATTGTGATGACAAGAATTATGGAGCATTGTGATGACACGGTCATGAAACATTGTGATGACAAGAATTATGGAGCATTTTGATGAAACGGTCATGGAACATTGTGATGACAAGAATTCTGGAGCATTGTGATGACAAAGCCATGGAGCATTGTGATGACAAGTGTCATGGAGCATTGTGATGATAAGAATTCTGGAGCAATATGATGACAAGGGTCTTGGAGAATTGTGATGACATGGTCATGGAACATTGTGATGACAAGAATTCTGGAGCATTGTGATGACACGGTCATGGAACATTGTGATGACAAGAATTATGGAGCATTGTGATGACAAGGGCCATGGTGCATTGTGATAACAAGTGTCATGGAGCCTTGTAATGAGAGGTTTCATTGTGCAGCGTGATGACAAGCGGGATGGAGTATTGTGATGAAACTGGTCCTGGAGCATTGTGATAACAAAAGCCATTGAGCATTGTGATGACAGGCATCATGGAGCATTGTGAAGAAACGGATCATGGGAAATTGTAATGACAATAGAGAAATGTGTTGAAAATGGTCAGCAAGCAAAGTGATTAAAGTGGTCATTTAGAATTGTCATGAAATCTATATAGAGCATTGTGATGACAAAGGTCATGGAGAACTGTGATGACCAGGGTCAGGTAGCATTATGATGACACGGTCATGGAACATTGTGATGACAAGAATTATGGAGCATTGTAATGACACGGTCATGGAATATTGTGATGACAAGAATTCGGGAGCATTCTGATGACAAGGGCCATGGAGCATTGTGATGACACGGTCATGGAACATTGTGATGACAAGAATTCTGGAGCATTGTGATGAAAAGGGCCAAGGAGCATTGTGATGACACGGTCATGGAACATTGTGATGACAAGAATTATGGAGCATTGTGATGACACGGTCATGAAACATTGTGATGACAAGAATTATGGAGCATTTTGATGAAACGGTCATGGAACATTGTGATGACAAGAATTCTGGATCATTGTGATGACACGGTCATGGAACATTGTGATGACAAGAATTCTGGAGCATTGTGATGACAAGGGCCATGGAGCATTGTGATGACACGGTCATGGAACATTCTGATGACAAGAATTCTGGAGCATTGTGATGACCAGCGCCATGGAGCATTGTGATGACACGGTCATGGAACATTGTGAAGAAAGGGGTCATGGGAAATTGTAATGACAATAGAGAAATGTAATGAAAATGGTCCGCAAGCAAAGTCATTAAAGTGGTCATTTAGAATTGTCATGAAAAACTATATAGAGCATTGTGATGGCAAAGGTTATGGAGAACTGTGATGACCAGGGTCATGTAGCATTGTGATGACACGGTCATGGAACATTGTGATGACAAGAATTATGGAGCATTGTGATGACACGATCATGGAACATTGTAATGACAAGAATTCTGGAGCATTGTGATGACACGGTCATGGAACATGGTGATGACAAGAATTCTGGGGCCTTGTGATGACAAGGGCCATGGAGCATTGTGATGACACGGTCATGGATTATTGTGATGACAAGAATTTTGTAGCATTGTGATGACAAGTGTCATGGAGCATTGTAATGAAACTTTTCATTGTGCACCGTGATGAGAAGTGGGATGGAGTATTGTGATGAAACTGGTCCTGGAGCATTGTGATAACAAAAACCATTGAGCATTGTGATGACAGGCATCATGGAGCATTGTGAAGAAAGGGGTCATGGGGAATTGTAATGACAATAGAGAAATGTGATGAAAATGGTCAGCAAGCAAAGTGATTAAAGTGGTCATTTAGAATTGTCATGAAAAACTATATAGATCATTGTGATGACAAAGGTCATGGAGAACTGTGATGACCAGGGTCATGTAGCATTGTGATGACACGGTCATGGAACATTGTGATGACAAGAATTATGGAGCATTGTGATGACACGGTCATGGAACATTGTGATGAAAAGAATTCTGGAGCATTGTGATGACAAGGGCCATGGAGCATTGTGATGACACGGTCATGGAACATTGTGATGACAAGAATTCTGGAGCATTGTGATGACAAGGGCCATGTTGCATTGTGATGACACGGTCATGCAACATTGTGATGACAAGAATTCTGAAGCATTGTGATGACAAGGGCCAAGGTGCATTGTGATGACACGGTCATGGAACTTTGTGATGACAAGCAATCTGGAGCATTGTGATGACAAGGGCCATGGAGCATTGTGATGACACGGTCATGGAACATTGTGATGACAAGAATTATGGAGCATTGTGATGACACGGTCATGGAACATTGTGATGACAAGAATTATGGAGCATTTTGATGACACGGTCATGGAACATTGTGATGACAAGAATTGTGGATCATTGTGATGACACGGTCATGGAACATTGTGATGACAAGAATTCTGGAGCATTGTGATGACAAGGGCCATGGAGAATTGTGATGACACGGTCATGGAACATTGTGATGACAAGAATTCTGGAGCATTGTGATGGCAAGGGCCATGGAGCATTGTGATGACACAGTCATGGAACATTCTGATGACAAGAATTCTGGAGCATTGTGATGACAAGGGCCATGGTGCATTGTGATGACACGGTCAAGGAACTTTGTGATGACAAGCAATCTGGAGCATTGTGATGACAAGGGCCATGGAGCATTGTGATGACACGGTCATGGAACATTGTGATGACAAGAATTCTGGAGCATTGTGATGACAAGGGCCATGGAGAATTGTGATGACATGGTTATGGAACATGGTGATGACAAGAATTCTGGAGAATTGTGATGACAAGAGACATGGAGCATTGTGATGACCTGGTCATGGAACATTGTGATGACAAGAATTCTGGAGCATTTTGATGACACGGTCATGGAACATTGTGATGACAAGAATTCTGGAGCATTGTGATGACAAGGGCCATGGTGCATTGTGATGACACGGTCATGGAACATTGTGATGACAAGGATTATGGAGCATTGTGATGACAAGGGCCATGGAGCATTGTGATGACACGGTCATGGAACATTGTGATGACAAGAATTATGGAGCATTGTGATGACAAGGGCCATGGAGCATTGTGATGACATGGTCATCGAACATTGTGATGACAAGAATTCTGGAGCATTGTGATGACAAGGGCCATGGAGCATTGTGATGACACGGTCATGGAACATTGTAATGACAAGAATTCTCAAGCATTGTGTTGACAAGGACCATGGAGCATTGTGATGACACGGTCATGGAACATTGTGATGACAAGAATTATGGAGCATTGTGATGACAAGGGCCATGGTGCATTGTGATAACAAGTGTCATGGAGCTTTGTAATGAGAGGTTTCATTGTGCACCGTGATGACAAGGGGGATGGAGTATTGTGATGAAACTGGTCCTGGAGCATTGTGATAACAAAAGCCATTGAGCATTGTGATGACAGGCATCATGGAGCATTGTGAAGAAATCGGTCATGGGGAATTGTAATGACAATAGAGAAATGTGTTGAAAATGGTCAGCAAGCAAAGTGATTAAAGTGGTCATTTAGAATTGTCATGAAATCTATATAGAGCATTGTGATGACAAAGGTCATGGAGAACTGTGATGACCAGGGTCAGGTAGCATTGTGATGACACGGTCATGGAACATTGTGATGACAAGAATTATGGAGCATTGTGATGACACGGTCATGGAATATTGTGATGACAAGAATTCTGGAGCATTCTGATGACAAGGGCCATGGAGCATTGTGATGACACGGTCATGGAACATTGTGATGACAAGAATTCTGGAGCATTGTGATGAAAAGGGCCAAGGAGCATTGTGATGACACGGTCATGGAACATTGTGATGACAAGAATTATGGAGCATTGTGATGACACGGTCATGGAACATTGTGATGACAAGAATTATGGAGCATTTTGATGAAACGGTCATGGAACATTGTGATGACAAGAATTCTGGAGCATTGTGATGACCAGCGCCATGCAGCATTGTGATGACACGGTCATGGAACATTGTGAAGAAAGGGGTCATGGGAAATTGTAATGACAATAGAGAAATGTAAAGAAAATGGCCCGCAAGCAAAGTCATTAAAGTGGTCATTTAGAATTGTCATGAAAAACTATATAGAGCACTGTGATGGCAAAGGTCATGGAGAACTGTGATGACCAGGGTCATGTAGCATTGTGATGACACGGTCATGGAACATTGTGATGACAAGAATTATGGAGCATTGTGATGACACGATCATGGAACATTGTAATGACAAGAATTCTGGAGCATTGTGATGACCAGCGCCATGCAGCATTGTGATGACACGGTCATGGAACATTGTGAAGAAAGGGGTCATGGGAAATTGTAATGACAATAGAGAAATGTAAAGAAAATGGCCCGCAAGCAAAGTCATTAAAGTGGTCATTTAGAATTGTCATGAAAAACTATATAGAGCACTGTGATGGCAAAGGTCATGGAGAACTGTGATGACCAGGGTCATGTAGCATTGTGATGACACGGTCATGGAACATTGTGATGACAAGAATTATGGAGCATTGTGATGACACGATCATGGAACATTGTAATGACAAGAATTCTGGAGCATTGTGATGACAAGGGCCATGGAGCATTGTGATGACACGGTCATGGAACATGGTGATGACAAGAATTCTGGAGCCTTGTGATGACAAGGGCCATGGAGCATTGTGATGACACGGTCATGGATTATTGTGATGACAAGAATTTTGTAGCATTGTGATGACAAGTGTCATGGAGCATTGTAATGAAACTTTTCATTGTGCACCGTGATGAGAAGTGGGATGGAGTATTGTGATGAAACTGGTCCTGGAGCATTGTGATAACAAAAGCCATTGAGCATTGTGATGACAGGCATCATGGAGCATTGTGAAGAAAGGGGTCATGGGGAATTGTAATGACAATAGAGAAATGTGATGAAAATGGTCAGCAAGCAAAGTGATTAAAGTGGTCATTTAGAATTGTCATGAAAAACTATATAGATCATTGTGATGACAAATGTCATGGAGAACTGTGATGACCAGGGTCATGTAGCATTGTGATGACACGGTCATGGAACATTGTGATGACAAGAATTATGGAGCATTGTGATGACACGGTCATGGAACATTGTGATGACAAGAATTATGGAGCATTTTGATGAAACGGTCATGGAACATTGTGATGACAAGAATTCTGGATCATTGTGATGACACGGTCATGGAACATTGTGATGACAAGAATTCTGGAGCATTGTGATGACAAGGGCCATGGAGAATTGTGATGACACGGTCATGGAACATTGTGATGACAAGAATTCTGGAGCATTGTGATGACAAGGGCCATGGAGCATTGTGATGACACGGTCATGGAACATTCTGATGACAAGAATTCTGGAGCATTGTGATGACCAGCGCCATGCAGCATTGTGATGACACGGTCATGGAACATTGTGAAGAAAGGGGTCATGGGAAATTGTAATGACAATAGAGAAATGTAAAGAAAATGGCCCGCAAGCAAAGTCATTAAAGTGGTCATTTAGAATTGTCATGAAAAACTATATAGAGCACTGTGATGGCAAAGGTCATGGAGAACTGTGATGACCAGGGTCATGTAGCATTGTGATGACACGGTCATGGAACATTGTGATGACAAGAATTATGGAGCATTGTGATGACACGATCATGGAACATTGTAATGACAAGAATTCTGGAGCATTGTGATGACAAGGGCCATGGAGCATTGTGATGACACGGTCATGGAACATGGTGATGACAAGAATTCTGGAGCCTTGTGATGACAAGGGCCATGGAGCATTGTGATGACACGGTCATGGATTATTGTGATGACAAGAATTTTGTAGCATTGTGATGACAAGTGTCATGGAGCATTGTAATGAAACTTTTCATTGTGCACCGTGATGAGAAGTGGGATGGAGTATTGTGATGAAACTGGTCCTGGAGCATTGTGATAACAAAAGCCATTGAGCATTGTGATGACAGGCATCATGGAGCATTGTGAAGAAAGGGGTCATGGGGAATTGTAATGACAATAGAGAAATGTGATGAAAATGGTCAGCAAGCAAAGTGATTAAAGTGGTCATTTAGAATTGTCATGAAAAACTATATAGATCATTGTGATGACAAATGTCATGGAGAACTGTGATGACCAGGGTCATGTAGCATTGTGATGACACGGTCATGGAACATTGTGATGACAAGAATTATGGAGCATTGTGATGACACGGTCATGGAACATTGTGATGAAAAGAATTCTGGAGCATTGTGATGACAAGGGCCATGGAGCATTGTGATGACACGGTCATGGAACATTGTGATGACAAGAATTCTGGAGCATTGTGATGACAAGGGCCATGTTGCATTGTGATGACACGGTCATGCAACATTGTGATGACAAGAATTCTGAAGCATTGTGATGACAAGGGCCAAGGTGCATTGTGATGACACGGTCATGGAACTTTGTGATGACAAGCAATCTGGAGCATTGTGATGACAAGGGCCATGGAGCATTGTGATGACACGGTCATGGAACATTGTGATGACAAGAATTATGGAGCATTGTGATGAAACGGTCATGGAACATTGTGATGACAAGAATTATGGAGCATTTTGATGACACGGTCATGGAACATTGTGATGACAAGAATTGTGGATCATTGTGATGACACGGTCATGGAACATTGTGGTGACAAGAATTCTGGAGCATTGTGATGACAAGGGCCATGGAGAATTGTGATGACACGGTCATGGAACATTGTGATGACAAGAATTCTGGAGCATTGTGATGGCAAGGGCCATGGAGCATTGTGATGACACAGTCATGGAACATTCTGATGACAAGAATTCTGGAGCATTGTGATGACAAGGGCCATGGTGCATTGTGATGACACGGTCAAGGAACTTTGTGATGACAAGCAATCTGGAGCATTGTGATGACAAGGGCCATGGAGCATTGTGATGACACGGTCATGGAACATTGTGATGACAAGAATTCTGGAGCATTGTGATGACAAGGGCCATGGAGAATTGTGATGACATGGTTATGGAACATGGTGATGACAAGAATTCTGGAGCATTGTTATGACAAGGGCCATGGTGCATTGTGATGACACGGTCATGGAACATTGTGATGACAAGGATTATGGAGCATTGTGATGACAAGGGCCATGGAGCATTGTGATGACACGGTCATGGAACATTGTGATGACAAGAATTATGGAGCATTGTGATGACAAGGGCCATGGAGCATTGTGATGACATGGTCATCGAACATTGTGATGACAAGAATTCTGGAGCATTGTGATGACAAGGGCCATGGAGCATTGTGATGACACGGTCATGGAACATTGTAATGACAAGAATTCTCAAGCATTGTGTTGACAAGGACCATGGAGCATTGTGATGACACGGTCATGGAACATTGTGATGACAAGAATTATGGAGCATTGTGATGACAAGGGCCATGGTGCATTGTGATAACAAGTGTCATGGAGCTTTGTAATGAGAGGTTTCATTGTGCACTGTGATGACAAGCAGGATGGAGTATTGTGATGAAACTGGTCCTGGAGCATGGTGATAACAAAAGCCATTGAGCATTGTGATGACAGGCATCATGGAGCATTGTGAAGAAATGGGTCATGGGGAATTGTAATGACAATAGAGAAATGTGTTGAAAATGGTCAGCAAGCAAAGTGATTAAAGTGGTCATTTAGAATTGTCATGAAATCTATATAGAGCATTGTGATGACAAAGGTCATGGAGAACTGTGATGACCAGGGTCAGGTAGCATTGTGATGACACGGTCATGGAACATTGTGATGACAAGAATTCTGGAACATTGTGATGACAAGGGCCATGGAGAATTGTGATGACACGGTCATGGAACATTGTGATGACAAGAATTCTGGAGCATTGTGATGACAAGGGCCATGGAGCATTGTGATGACACGGTCATGGAACATTCTGATGACAAGAATTCTGGAGCATTGTGATGACCAGCGCCATGCAGCATTGTGATGACACGGTCATGGAACATTGTGAAGAAAGGGGTCATGGGAAATTGTAATGACAATAGAGAAATGTAAAGAAAATGGCCCGCAAGCAAAGTCATTAAAGTGGTCATTTAGAATTGTCATGAAAAACTATATAGAGCACTGTGATGGCAAAGGTCATGGAGAACTGTGATGACCAGGGTCATGTAGCATTGTGATGACACGGTCATGGAACATTGTGATGACAAGAATTATGGAGCATTGTGATGACACGATCATGGAACATTGTAATGACAAGAATTCTGGAGCATTGTGATGACAAGGGCCATGGAGCATTGTGATGACACGGTCATGGAACATGGTGATGACAAGAATTCTGGAGCCTTGTGATGACAAGGGCCATGGAGCATTGTGATGACACGGTCATGGATTATTGTGATGACAAGAATTTTGTAGCATTGTGATGACAAGTGTCATGGAGCATTGTAATGAAACTTTTCATTGTGCACCGTGATGAGAAGTGGGATGGAGTATTGTAATGAAACTGGTCCTGGAGCATTGTGATAAGAAAAGCCATTGAGCATTGTGATGACAGGCATCATGGAGCATTGTGAAGAAAGGGGTCATGGGGAATTGTAATGACAATAGAGAAATGTGATGAAAATGGTCAGCAAGCAAAGTGATTAAAGTGGTCATTTAGAATTGTCATGAAAAACTATATAGATCATTGTGATGACAAATGTCATGGAGAACTGTGATGACCAGGGTCATGTAGCATTGTGATGACACGGTCATGGAACATTGTGATGACAAGAATTATGGAGCATTGTGATGACACGGTCATGGAACATTGTGATGAAAAGAATTCTGGAGCATTGTGATGACAAGGGCCATGGAGCATTGTGATGACACGGTCATGGAACATTGTGATGACAAGAATTCTGGAGCATTGTGATGACAAGGGCCATGTTGCATTGTGATGACACGGTCATGCAACATTGTGATGACAAGAATTCTGAAGCATTGTGATGACAAGGGCCAAGGTGCATTGTGATGACACGGTTATGGAACTTTGTGATGACAAGCAATCTGGAGCATTGTGATGACAAGGGCCATGGAGCATTGTGATGACACGGTCATGGAACATTGTGATGACAAGAATTATGGAGCATTGTGATGACACGGTCATGGAACATTGTGATGACAAGAATTATGGAGCATTTTGATGACATGGTCATGGAATATTGTGATGACAAGAATTGTGGATCATTGTGATGACACGGTCATGGAACATTGTGATGACAAGAATTCTGGAGCATTGTGATGACAAGGGCCATGGAGAATTGTGATGACACGGTCATGGAACATTGTGATGACAAGAATTCTGGAGCATTTTGATGGCAAGGGCCATGGAGCATTGTGATGACACAGTCATGGAACATTCTGATGACAAGAATTCTGGAGCATTGTGATGACAAGGGCCATGGTGCATTGTGATGACACGGTCATGGAACTTTGTGATGAAAAGCAATCTGGAGCATTGTGATGACAAGGGCCATGGAGCATTGTGATGACACGGTCATGGAACATTGTGATGACAAGAATTCTGGAGCATTGTGATGACAAGGGCCATGGAGAATTGTGATGACATGGTTATGGAACATGGTGATGACAAGAATTCTGGAGCATTGTGATGGCAAGGGCCATGGAGCATTGTGATGACACAGTCATGGAACATTCTGATGACAAGAATTCTGGAGCATTGTGATGACAAGGGCCATGGTGCATTGTGATGACACGATCATGGAACATTGTGATGACAAGAATTCTGGAGCATTGTGATGACAAGGGCCATGGAGCATTGTGATGACACGGTCATGGAACATGGTGATGACAAGAATTCTGGAGCATTGTGATGACAAGGGCGTTGGAGAATTGTGATGACATGGTCATGGAACATTGTGATGACAAGAATTCTGGAGCATTGTGATGACATGTGTCATGGAGCATTGTAATCAAACTTTTCATTGTGCACCGTGATGACAAGGGGGATGGAGTATTGTGATGAAACTGGTCCTGGAGCATTGTGATAACAAAAGTCATTGAGCATTGTGATGACAGGCATCATGGAGCATTGTGAAGAAAGGGGTCATGGGGAATTGTAATGACAATAGAGAAATGTGATGAAAATGGTCAGCAAGCAAAGTGATTAAAGTGGTCATTTAGAATTGTCATGAAAAACTATATAGAGCATTGTGATGACAAAGGTCATGGAAAACTGTGATGACCAGGGTCATATAGCATTGTGATGACACGGTCATGGAACATTGTGATGACAAGAATTATGGAGCATTGTGATGACACGGTCATGGAACATTGTGATGACAAGAATTCTGGAGCATTGTGATGAAAATGGCCAAGGAGCATTGTGATGACACGGTCATGGAACATTGTGATGACAAGAATTCTGGACCATTGTGATGACAAGGGCCAAGGTGCATTGTGATGACACGGTCATGGATCTTTGTGATGACAAGCAATCTGGAGCATTTTGATGACCAGGGTCATGTAGCATTGTGATGACACGGTCATGGAACATTGTGATGACAAGAATTATGGAGCATTGTGATGACACGTTCATGGAACATTGTGATGACAAGAATTATGGAGCATTGTGATGACACGGTCATGGAACATTCTGATGACAAGAATTCTGGAGCATTGTGATGACCAGCGCCATGCAGCATTGTGATGACACGGTCATGGAACATTGTGAAGAAAGGGGTCATGGGAAATTGTAATGACAATAGAGAAATGTAAAGAAAATGGCCCGCAAGCAAAGTCATTAAAGTGGTCATTTAGAATTGTCATGAAAAACTATATAGAGCACTGTGATGGCAAAGGTCATGGAGAACTGTGATGACCAGGGTCATGTAGCATTGTGATGACACGGTCATGGAACATTGTGATGACAAGAATTATGGAGCATTGTGATGACACGATCATGGAACATTGTAATGACAAGAATTCTGGAGCATTGTGATGACAAGGGCCATGGAGCATTGTGATGACACGGTCATGGAACATGGTGATGACAAGAATTCTGGAGCCTTGTGATGACAAGGGCCATGGAGCATTGTGATGACACGGTCATGGATTATTGTGATGACAAGAATTTTGTAGCATTGTGATGACAAGTGTCATGGAGCATTGTAATGAAACTTTTCATTGTGCACCGTGATGAGAAGTGGGATGGAGTATTGTAATGAAACTGGTCCTGGAGCATTGTGATAACAAAAGCCATTGAGCATTGTGATGACAGGCATCATGGAGCATTGTGAAGAAAGGGGTCATGGGGAATTGTAATGACAATAGAGAAATGTGATGAAAATGGTCAGCAAGCAAAGTGATTAAAGTGGTCATTTAGAATTGTCATGAAAAACTATATAGGTCATTGTGATGACAAATGTCATGGAGAACTGTGATGACCAGGGTCATGTAGCATTGTGATGACACGGTCATGGAACATTGTGATGACAAGAATTATGGAGCATTGTGATGACACGGTCATGGAACATTGTGATGAAAAGAATTCTGGAGCATTGTGATGACAAGGGCCATGGAGCATTGTGATGACACGGTCATGGAACATTGTGATGACAAGAATTCTGGAGCATTGTGATGACAAGGGCCATGTTGCATTGTGATGACACGGTCATGCAACATTGTGATGACAAGAATTCTGAAGCATTGTGATGACAAGGGCCAAGGTGCATTGTGATGACACGGTTATGGAACTTTGTGATGACAAGCAATCTGGAGCATTGTGATGACAAGGGCCATGGAGCATTGTGATGACACGGTCATGGAACATTGTGATGACAAGAATTATGGAGCATTGTGATGACACGGTCATGGAACATTGTGATGACAAGAATTATGGAGCATTTTGATGACACGGTCATGGAATATTGTGATGACAAGAATTGTGGATCATTGTGATGACACGGTCATGGAACATTGTGATGACAAGAATTCTGGAGCATTGTGATGACAAGGGCCATGGAGAATTGTGATGACACGGTCATGGAACATTGTGATGACAAGAATTCTGGAGCATTGTGATGGCAAGGGCCATGGAGCATTGTGATGACACAGTCATGGAACATTCTGATGACAAGAATTCTGGAGCATTGTGATGACAAGGGCCATGGTGCATTGTGATGACACGGTCATGGAACTTTGTGATGACAAGCAATCTGGAGCATTGTGATGACAAGGGCCATGGAGCATTGTGATGACACGGTCATGGAACATTGTGATGACAAGAATTCTGGAGCATTGTGATGACAAGGGCCATGGAGAATTGTGATGACATGGTTATGGAACATGGTGATGACAAGAATTCTGGAGCATTGTGATGGCAAGGGCCATGGAGCATTGTGATGACACGGTCATGGAACATGGTGATGACAAGAATTCTGGAGCATTGTGATGACAAGGGCGTTGGAGAATTGTGATGACATGGTCATGGAACATTGTGATGACAAGAATTCTGGAGCATTGTGATGACATGTGTCATGGAGCATTGTAATCAAACTTTTCATTGTGCACCGTGATGACAAGGGGGATGGAGTATTGTGATGAAACTGGTCCTGGAGCATTGTGATAACAAAAGTCATTGAGCATTGTGATGACAGGCATCATGGAGCATTGTGAAGAAAGGGGTCATGGGGAATTGTAATGACAATAGAGAAATGTGATGAAAATGGTCAGCAAGCAAAGTGATTAAAGTGGTCATTTAGAATTGTCATGAAAAACTATATAGAGCATTGTGATGACAAAGGTCATGGAAAACTGTGATGACCAGGGTCATATAGCATTGTGATGACACGGTCATGGAACATTGTGATGACAAGAATTATGGAGCATTGTGATGACACGGTCATGGAACATTGTGATGACAAGAATTCTGGAGCATTGTGATGAAAAGGGCCAAGGAGCATTGTGATGACACGGTCATGGAACATTGTGATGACAAGAATTCTGGACCATTGTGATGACAAGGGCCAAGGTGCATTGTGATGACACGGTCATAGATCTTTGTGATGACAAGCAATCTGGAGCATTTTGATGACCAGGGTCATGTAGCATTGTGATGACACGGTCATGGAACATTGTGATGACAAGAATTATGGAGCATTGTGATGACACGTTCATGGAACATTGTGATGACAAGAATTATGGAGCATTGTGATGACACGGTCATGGAACATTGTGATGACAAGAATTATGGAGCATTGTGATGACAAGAGCCATGGAGCATTGTGATGACCTGGTCATGGAACATTGTGATGACAAGAATTCTGGAGCATTTTGATGACACGGTCATGGAACATTGTGATGAGAAGAATTCTGGAGCATTGTTATGACAAGGCCATGGTGCATTGTGATGACACGGTCATGGAACATTGTGATGACAAGAATTCTGGAGCATTGTGATGACAAGGGCCATGGAGCATTGTGATGACACGGTCATGGAACATTGTGATGACAAGAATTATGGAGCATTGTGATGACAAGGGCCATGGAGCATTGTGATGACATGGTCATCGAACATTGTGATGACAAGAATTCTGGAGCATTGTGATGACAAGGGCCATGGAGCATTGTGATGACATGGTCATCGAACATTGTGATGACAAGAATTCTGGAGCATTGTGATGACACGGTCATGGAACATTGTGATGACAAGAATTATGGAGCATTGTGATGACACGGTCATGAAACATTGTGATGACAAGAATTATGGAGCATTTTGATGAAACGGTCATGGAACATTGTGATGACAAGAATTCTGGAGCATTGTGATGACAAAGCCATGGAGCATTGTGATGACAAGTGTCATGGAGCATTGTGATGATAAGAATTCTGGAGCAATATGATGACAAGGGTCTTGGAGAATTGTGATGACATGGTCATGGAACATTGTGATGACAAGAATTCTGGAGCATTGTGATGACACGGTCATGGAACATTGTGATGACAAGAATTATGGAGCATTGTGATGACAAGGGCCATGGTGCATTGTGATAACAAGTGTCATGGAGCCTTGTAATGCGAGGTTTCATTGTGCAGCGTGATGACAAGCGGGATGGAGTATTGTGATGAAACTGGTCCTGGAGCATTGTGATAACAAAAGCCATTGAGCATTGTGATGACAGGCATCATGGAGCATTGTGAAGAAACGGATCATGGGAAATTGTAATGACAATAGAGAAATGTGTTGAAAATGGTCAGCAAGCAAAGTGATTAAAGTGGTCATTTAGAATTGTCATGAAATCTATATAGAGCATTGTGATGACAAAGGTCATGGAGAACTGTGATGACCAGGGTCAGGTAGCATTATGATGACACGGTCATGGAACATTGTGATGACAAGAATTATGGAGCATTGTAATGACACGGTCATGGAATATTGTGATGACAAGAATTCTGGAGCATTCTGATGACAAGGGCCATGGAGCATTGTGATGACACGGTCATGGAACATTGTGATGACAAGAATTCTGGAGCATTGTGATGAAAAGGGCCAAGGAGCATTGTGATGACACGGTCATGGAACATTGTGATGACAAGAATTATGGAGCATTGTGATGACGCGGTCATGAAACATTGTGATGACAAGAATTATGGAGCATTTTGATGAAACGGTCATGGAACATTGTGATGACAAGAATTCTGGATCATTGTGATGACACGGTCATGGAACATTGTGATGACAAGAATTCTGGAGCATTGTGATGACAAGGGCCATGGAGCATTGTGATGACACGGTCATGGAACATTCTGATGACAAGAATTCTGGAGCATTGTGATGACCAGCGCCATGGAGCATTGTGATGACACGGTCATGGAACATTGTGAAGAAAGGGGTCATGGGAAATTGTAATGACAATAGAGAAATGTAATGAAAATGGTCCGCAAGCAAAGTCATTAAAGTGGTCATTTAGAATTGTCATGAAAAACTATATAGAGCATTGTGATGGCAAAGGTTATGGAGAACTGTGATGACCAGGGTCATGTAGCATTGTGATGACACGGTCATGGAACATTGTGATGACAAGAAATATGGAGCATTGTGATGACACGATCATGGAACATTGTAATGACAAGAATTCTGGAGCATTGTGATGACACGGTCATGGAACATGGTGATGACAAGAATTCTGGAGCCTTGTGATGACAAGGGCCATGGAGCATTGTGATGACACGGTCATGGATTATTGTGATGACAAGAATTTTGTAGCATTGTGATGACAAGTGTCATGGAGCATTGTAATGAAACTTTTCATTGTGCACCGTGATGAGAAGTGGGATGGAGTATTGTGATGAAACTGGTCCTGGAGCATTGTGATAACAAAAGCCATTGAGCATTGTGATGACAGGCATCATGGAGCATTGTGAAGAAAGGGGTCATGGGGAATTGTAATGACAATAGAGAAATGTGATGAAAATGGTCAGCAAGCAAAGTGATTAAAGTGGTCATTTAGAATTGTCATGAAAAACTATATAGATCATTGTGATGACAAAGGTCATGGAGAACTGTGATGACCAGGGTCATGTAGCATTGTGATGACACGGTCATGGAACATTGTGATGACAAGAATTATGGAGCATTGTGATGACACGGTCATGGAACATTGTGATGAAAAGAATTCTGGAGCATTGTGATGACAAGGGCCATGGAGCATTGTGATGACACGGTCATGGAACATTGTGATGACAAGAATTCTGGAGCATTGTGATGACAAGGGCCATGTTGCATTGTGATGACACGGTCATGCAACATTGTGATGACAAGAATTCTGAAGCATTGTGATGACAAGGGCCAAGGTGCATTGTTATGACACGGTCATGGAACTTTGTGATGACAAGCAATCTGGAGCATTGTGATGACAAGGGCCATGGAGCATTGTGATGACACAGTCATGGAACATTGTGATGACAAGAATTCTGGAGCATTGTGATGACAAGGGCCATGGTGCATTGTGATGACACGGTCATGGAACTTTGTGATGACAAGCAATCTGGAGCATTGTGATGACAAGGGCCATGGAGCATTGTGATGACACGGTCATGGAACATTGTGATGACAAGAATTCTGGAGCATTGTGATGACAAGGGCCATGGAGAATTGTGATGACATGGTTATGGAACATGGTGATGACAAGAATTCTGGAGCATTGTGATGGCAAGGGCCATGGAGCATTGTGATGACACAGTCATGGAACATTCTGATGACAAGAATTCTGGAGCATTGTGATGACAAGGGCCATGGTGCATTGTGATGACACGATCATGGAAAATTGTGATGACAAGGATTATGGAGCATTGTGATGACAAGGGCCATGGAGCATTGTGATGACACGGTCATGGAACATGGTGATGACAAGAATTCTGGAGCATTGTGATGACAAGGGCGTTGGAGAATTGTGATGACATGGTCATGGAACATTGTGATGACAAGAATTCTGGAGCATTGTGATGACATGTGTCATGGAGCATTGTAATCAAACTTTTCATTGTGCACCGTGATGACAAGGGGGATGGAGTATTGTGATGAAACTGGTCCTGGAGCATTGTGATAACAAAAGTCATTGAGCATTGTGATGACAGGCATCATGGAGCATTGTGAAGAAAGGGGTCATGGGGAATTGTAATGACAATAGAGAAATGTGATGAAAATGGTCAGCAAGCAAAGTGATTAAAGTGGTCATTTAGAATTGTCATGAAAAACTATATAGAGCATTGTGATGACAAAGGTCATGGAAAACTGTGATGACCAGGGTCATATAGCATTGTGATGACACGGTCATGGAACATTGTGATGACAAGAATTATGGAGCATTGTGATGACACGGTCATGGAACATTGTGATGACAAGAATTCTGGGGCATTGTGATGAAAAGGGCCAAGGAGCATTGTGATGACACGGTCATGGAACATTGTGATGACAAGAATTCTGGACCATTGTGATGACAAGGGCCAAGGTGCATTGTGATGACACGGTCATGGATCTTTGTGATGACAAGCAATCTGGAGCATGTTGATGACCAGGGTCATGTAGCATTGTGATGACACGGTCATGGAACATTGTGATGACAAGAATTATGGAGCATTGTGATGACACGTTCATGGAACATTGTGATGACAAGAATTATGGAGCATTGTGATGACACGGTCATGGAACATTGTGATGACAAGAATTATGGAGCATTGTGATGACAAGAGCCATGGAGCATTGTGATGACCTGGTCATGGAACATTGTGATGACAAGAATTCTGGAGCATTTTGATGACACGGTCATGGAACATTGTGATGAGAAGAATTCTGGAGCATTGGTATGACAAGGGCCATGGTGCATTGTGATGACACGGTCATGGAACATTGTGATGACAAGAATTATGGAGCATTGTGATGACAAGGGCCATGGAGCATTGTGATGACACGGTCATGGAACATTGTGATGACAAGAATTTTGGAGCATTGTGATGACAAGGGCCATGGAGCATTGTGATGACATGGTCATCGAACATTGTGATGACAAGAATTCTGGAGCATTGTGATGACAAGGGCCATGGAGCATTGTGATGACATGGTCATCGAACATTGTGATGACAAGAATTCTGGAGCATTGTGATGACACGGTCATGGAACATTGTGATGACAAGAATTATGGAGCATTGTGATGACACGGTCATGAAACATTGTGATGACAAGAATTATGGAGCATTTTGATGAAACGGTCATGGAACATTGTGATGACAAGAATTCTGGAGCATTGTGATGACAAAGCCATGGAGCATTGTGATGAAAAGTGTCATGGAGCATTGTGATGATAAGAATTCTGGAGCAATATGATGACAAGGGTCTTGGAGAATTGTGATGACATGGTCATGGAACATTGTGATGACAAGAATTCTGGAGCATTGTGATGACACGGTCATGGAACATTGTGATGACAAGAATTATGGAGCATTGTGATGACAAGGGCCATGGTGCATTGTGATAACAAGTGTCATGGAGCCTTGTAATGAGAGGTTTCATTGTGCAGCGTGATGACAAGCGGGATGGAGTATTGTGATGAAACTGGTCCTGGAGCATTGTGATAACAAAAGCCATTGAGCATTGTGATGACAGGCATCATGGAGCATTGTGAAGAAACGGATCATGGGAAATTGTAATGACAATAGAGAAATGTGTTGAAAATGGTCAGCAAGCAAAGTGATTAAAGTGGTCATTTAGAATTGTCATGAAATCTATATAGAGCATTGTGATGACAAAGGTCATGGAGAACTGTGATGACCAGGGTCAGGTAGCATTATGATGACACGGTCATGGAACATTGTGATGACAAGAATTATGGAGCATTGTAATGACACGGTCATGGAATATTGTGATGACAAGAATTCGGGAGCATTCTGATGACAAGGGCCATGGAGCATTGTGATGACACGGTCATGGAACATTGTGATGACAAGAATTCTGGAGCATTGTGATGAAAAGGGCCAAGGAGCATTGTGATGACACGGTCATGGAACATTGTGATGACAAGAATTATGGAGCATTGTGATGACACGGTCATGAAACATTGTGATGACAAGAATTATGGAGCATTTTGATGAAACGGTCATGGAACATTGTGATGACAAGAATTCTGGATCATTGTGATGACACGGTCATGGAACATTGTGATGACAAGAATTCTGGAGCATTGTGATGACAAGGGCCATGGAGCATTGTGATGACACGGTCATGGAACATTCTGATGACAAGAATTCTGGAGCATTGTGATGACCAGCGCCATGGAGCATTGTGATGACACGGTCATGGAACATTGTGAAGAAAGGGGTCATGGGAAATTGTAATGACAATAGAGAAATGTAATGAAAATGGTCCGCAAGCAAAGTCATTAAAGTGGTCATTTAGAATTGTCATGAAAAACTATATAGAGCATTGTGATGGCAAAGGTTATGGAGAACTGTGATGACCAGGGTCATGTAGCATTGTGATGACACGGTCATGGAACATTGTGATGACAAGAATTATGGAGCATTGTGATGACACGATCATGGAACATTGTAATGACAAGAATTCTGGAGCATTGTGATGACACGGTCATGGAACATGGTGATGACAAGAATTCTGGAGCCTTGTGATGACAAGGGCCATGGAGCATTGTGATGACACGGTCATGGATTATTGTGATGACAAGAATTTTGTAGCATTGTGATGACAAGTGTCATGGAGCATTGTAATGAAACTTTTCATTGTGCACCGTGATGAGAAGTGGGATGGAGTATTGTGATGAAACTGGTCCTGGAGCATTGTGATAACAAAAGCCATTGAGCATTGTGATGACAGGCATCATGGAGCATTGTGAAGAAAGGGGTCATGGGGAATTGTAATGACAATAGAGAAATGTGATGAAAATGGTCAGCAAGCAAAGTGATTAAAGTGGTCATTTACAATTGTCATGAAAAACTATATAGATCATTGTGATGACAAAGGTCATGGAGAACTGTGATGACCAGGGTCATGTAGCATTGTGATGACACGGTCATGGAACATTGTGATGACAAGAATTATGGAGCATTGTGATGACACGGTCATGGAACATTGTGATGAAAAGAATTCTGGAGCATTGTGATGACAAGGGCCATGGAGCATTGTGATGACACGGTCATGGAACATTGTGATGACAAGAATTCTGGAGCATTGTGATGACAAGGGCCATGTTGCATTGTGATGACACGGTCATGCAACATTGTGATGACAAGAATTCTGAAGCATTGTGATGACAAGGGCCAAGGTGCATTGTGATGACACGGTCATGGAACTTTGTGATGACAAGCAATCTGGAGCATTGTGATGACAAGGGCCATGGAGCATTGTGATGACACGGTCATGGAACATTGTGATGACAAGAATTATGGAGCATTGTGATGACACGGTCATGGAACATTGTGATGACAAGAATTATGGAGCATTTTGATGACACGGTCATGGAATATTGTGATGACAAGAATTGTGGATCATTGTGATGACACGGTCATGGAACATTGTGATGACAAGAATTCTGGAGCATTGTGATGACAAGGGCCATGGAGAATTGTGATGACACGGTCATGGAACATTGTGATGACAAGAATTCTGGAGCATTGTGATGGCAAGGGCCATGGAGCATTGTGATGACACAGTCATGGAACATTCTGATGACAAGAATTCTGGAGCATTGTGATGACAAGGGCCATGGAGAATTGTGATGACATGGTTATGGAACATGGTGATGACAAGAATTCTGGAGAATTGTGATGACAAGAGACATGGAGCATTGTGATGACCTGGTCATGGAACATTGTGATGACAAGAATTCTGGAGCATTTTGATGACACGGTCATGGAACATTGTGATGACAAGAATTCTGGAGCATTGTTATGACAAGGGCCATGGTGCATTGTGATGACACGGTCATGGAACATTGTGATGACAAGGATTATGGAGCATTGTGATGACAAGGGCCATGGAGCATTGTGATGACACGGTCATGGAACATTGTGATGACAAGAATTATGGAGCATTGTGATGACAAGGGCGTTGGAGAATTGTGATGACATGGTCATGGAACATTGTGATGACAAGAATTCTGGAGCATTGTGATGACATGTGTCATGGAGCATTGTAATCAAACTTTTCATTGTGCACCGTGATGACAAGGGGGATGGAGTATTGTGATGAAACTGGTCCTGGAGCATTGTGATAACAAAAGTCATTGAGCATTGTGATGACAGGCATCATGGAGCATTGTGAAGAAAGGGGTCATGGGGAATTGTAATGACAATAGAGAAATGTGATGAAAATGGTCAGCAAGCAAAGTGATTAAAGTGGTCATTTAGAATTGTCATGAAAAACTATATAGAGCATTGTGATGACAAAGGTCATGGAAAACTGTGATGACCAGGGTCATATAGCATTGTGATGACACGGTCATGGAACATTGTGATGACAAGAATTATGGAGCATTGTGATGACACGGTCATGGAACATTGTGATGACAAGAATTCTGGGGCATTGTGATGAAAAGGGCCAAGGAGCATTGTGATGACACGGTCATGGAACATTGTGATGACAAGAATTCTGGACCATTGTGATGACAAGGGCCAAGGTGCATTGTGATGACACGGTCATGGATCTTTGTGATGACAAGCAATCTGGAGCATTTTGATGACCAGGGTCATGTAGCATTGTGATGACACGGTCATGGAACATTGTGATGACAAGAATTATGGAGCATTGTGATGACACGTTCATGGAACATTGTGATGACAAGAATTATGGAGCATTGTGATGACACGGTCATGGAACATTGTGATGACAAGAATTATGGAGCATTGTGATGACAAGAGCCATGGAGCATTGTGATGACCTGGTCATGGAACATTGTGATGACAAGAATTCTGGAGCATTTTGATGACACGGTCATGGAACATTGTGATGAGAAGAATTCTGGAGCATTGGTATGACAAGGGCCATGGTGCATTGTGATGACACGGTCATGGAACATTGTGATGACAAGAATTATGGAGCATTGTGATGACAAGGGCCATGGAGCATTGTGATGACACGGTCATGGAACATTGTGATGACAAGAATTATGGAGCATTGTGATGACAAGGGCCATGGAGCATTGTGATGACATGGTCATCGAACATTGTGATGACAAGAATTCTGGAGCATTGTGATGACAAGGGCCATGGAGCATTGTGATGACATGGTCATCGAACATTGTGATGACAAGAATTCTGGAGCATTGTGATGACACGGTCATGGAACATTGTGATGACAAGAATTATGGAGCATTGTGATGACACGGTCATGAAACATTGTGATGACAAGAATTATGGAGCATTTTGATGAAACGGTCATGGAACATTGTGATGACAAGAATTCTGGAGCATTGTGATGACAAAGCCATGGAGCATTGTGATGACAAGTGTCATGGAGCATTGTGATGATAAGAATTCTGGAGCAATATGATGACAAGGGTCTTGGAGAATTGTGATGACATGGTCATGGAACATTGTGATGACAAGAATTCTGGAGCATTGTGATGACACGGTCATGGAACATTGTGATGACAAGAATTATGGAGCATTGTGATGACAAGGGCCATGGTGCATTGTGATAACAAGTGTCATGGAGCCTTGTAATGAGAGGTTTCATTGTGCAGCGTGATGACAAGCGGGATGGAGTATTGTGATGAAACTGGTCCTGGAGCATTGTGATAACAAAAGCCATTGAGCATTGTGATGACAGGCATCATGGAGCATTGTGAAGAAACGGATCATGGGAAATTGTAATGACAATAGAGAAATGTGTTGAAAATGGTCAGCAAGCAAAGTGATTAAAGTGGTCATTTAGAATTGTCATGAAATCTATATAGAGCATTGTGATGACAAAGGTCATGGAGAACTGTGATGACCAGGGTCAGGTAGCATTATGATGACACGGTCATGGAACATTGTGATGACAAGAATTATGGAGCATTGTAATGACACGGTCATGGAATATTGTGATGACAAGAATTCGGGAGCATTCTGATGACAAGGGCCATGGAGCATTGTGATGACACGGTCATGGAACATTGTGATGACAAGAATTCTGGAGCATTGTGATGAAAAGGGCCAAGGAGCATTGTGATGACACGGTCATGGAACATTGTGATGACAAGAATTATGGAGCATTGTGATGACACGGTCATGAAACATTGTGATGACAAGAATTATGGAGCATTTTGATGAAACGGTCATGGAACATTGTGATGACAAGAATTCTGGATCATTGTGATGACACGGTCATGGAACATTGTGATGACAAGAATTCTGGAGCATTGTGATGACAAGGGCCATGGAGCATTGTGATGACACGGTCATGGAACATTCTGATGACAAGAATTCTGGAGCATTGTGATGACCAGCGCCATGGAGCATTGTGATGACACGGTCATGGAACATTGTGAAGAAAGGGGTCATGGGAAATTGTAATGACAATAGAGAAATGTAATGAAAATGGTCCGCAAGCAAAGTCATTAAAGTGGTCATTTAGAATTGTCATGAAAAACTATATAGAGCATTGTGATGGCAAAGGTTATGGAGAACTGTGATGACCAGGGTCATGTAGCATTGTGATGACACGGTCATGGAACATTGTGATGACAAGAATTATGGAGCATTGTGATGACACGATCATGGAACATTGTAATGACAAGAATTCTGGAGCATTGTGATGACACGGTCATGGAACATGGTGATGACAAGAATTCTGGAGCCTTGTGATGACAAGGGCCATGGAGCATTGTGATGACACGGTCATGGATTATTGTGATGACAAGAATTTTGTAGCATTGTGATGACAAGTGTCATGGAGCATTGTAATGAAACTTTTCATTGTGCACCGTGATGAGAAGTGGGATGGAGTATTGTGATGAAACTGGTCCTGGAGCATTGTGATAACAAAAGCCATTGAGCATTGTGATGACAGGCATCATGGAGCATTGTGAAGAAAGGGGTCATGGGGAATTGTAATGACAATAGAGAAATGTGATGAAAATGGTCAGCAAGCAAAGTGATTAAAGTGGTCATTTACAATTGTCATGAAAAACTATATAGATCATTGTGATGACAAAGGTCATGGAGAACTGTGATGACCAGGGTCATGTAGCATTGTGATGACACGGTCATGGAACATTGTGATGACAAGAATTATGGAGCATTGTGATGACACGGTCATGGAACATTGTGATGAAAAGAATTCTGGAGCATTGTGATGACAAGGGCCATGGAGCATTGTGATGACACGGTCATGGAACATTGTGATGACAAGAATTCTGGAGCATTGTGATGACAAGGGCCATGTTGCATTGTGATGACACGGTCATGCAACATTGTGATGACAAGAATTCTGAAGCATTGTGATGACAAGGGCCAAGGTGCATTGTGATGACACGGTCATGGAACTTTGTGATGACAAGCAATCTGGAGCATTGTGATGACAAGGGCCATGGAGCATTGTGATGACACGGTCATGGAACATTGTGATGACAAGAATTATGGAGCATTGTGATGACACGGTCATGGAACATTGTGATGACAAGAATTATGGAGCATTTTGATGACACGGTCATGAAATATTGTGATGACAAGAATTGTGGATCATTGTGATGACACGGTCATGGAACATTGTGATGACAAGAATTCTGGAGCATTGTGATGACAAGGGCCATGGAGAATTGTGATGACACGGTCATGGAACATTGTGATGACAAGAATTCTGGAGCATTGTGATGGCAAGGGCCATGGAGCATTGTGATGACACAGTCATGGAACATTCTGATGACAAGAATTCTGGAGCATTGTGATGACAAGGGCCATGGAGAATTGTGATGACATGGTTATGGAACATGGTGATGACAAGAATTCTGGAGAATTGTGATGACAAGAGACATGGAGCATTGTGATGACCTGGTCATGGAACATTGTGATGACAAGAATTCTGGAGCATTTTGATGACACGGTCATGGAACATTGTGATGACAAGAATTCTGGAGCATTGCTATGACAAGGGCCATGGTGCATTGTGATGACACGGTCATGGAACATTGTGATGACAAGGATTATGGAGCATTGTGATGACAAGGGCCATGGAGCATTGTGATGACACGGTCATGGAACATTGTGATGACAAGAATTATGGAGCATTGTGATGACAAGGGCGTTGGAGAATTGTGATGACATGGTCATGGAACATTGTGATGACAAGAATTCTGGAGCATTGTGATGACATGTGTCATGGAGCATTGTAATCAAACTTTTCATTGTGCACCGTGATGACAAGGGGGATGGAGTATTGTGATGAAACTGGTCCTGGAGCATTGTGATAACAAAAGTCATTGAGCATTGTGATGACAGGCATCATGGAGCATTGTGAAGAAAGGGGTCATGGGGAATTGTAATGACAATAGAGAAATGTGATGAAAATGGTCAGCAAGCAAAGTGATTAAAGTGGTCATTTAGAATTGTCATGAAAAACTATATAGAGCATTGTGATGACAAAGGTCATGGAAAACTGTGATGACCAGGGTCATATAGCATTGTGATGACACGGTCATGGAACATTGTGATGACAAGAATTATGGAGCATTGTGATGACACGGTCATGGAACATTGTGATGACAAGAATTCTGGAGCATTGTGATGAAAAGGGCCAAGGAGCATTGTGATGACACGGTCATGGAACATTGTGATGACAAGAATTCTGGACCATTGTGATGACAAGGGCCAAGGTGCATTGTGATGACACGGTCATGGATCTTTGTGATGACAAGCAATCTGGAGCATTTTGATGACCAGGGTCATGTAGCATTGTGATGACACGGTCATGGAACATTGTGATGACAAGAATTATGGAGCATTGTGATGACACGGTCATGGAACATTGTGATGACAAGAATTATGGAGCATTGTGATGACACGGTCATGGAACATTGTGATGACAAGAATTATGGAGCATTGTGATGACACGGTCATGGAACAATGTGATGACAAAAATTCTGGAGCATTGTGATGACAAGGGCCATGGAGCATTGTGATGACAAGGTCATGGAACATTGTGATGACAAGAATTCTGGAGCATTGTGATGACAAGGGCCATGGAGCATTGTGATGACACGGTCATGGAACATTGTGATAAGAAGAATTCTGGAGAATTGTGATGACAAGGGCCATGGAGCATTGTGATGACATGGTCATGGAACATTGTGATGACAAGAATTCTGGAGAATTGTGATGACAAGAGCCATGGAGCATTGTGATGACCTGGTCATGGAACATTGTGATGACAAGAATTCTGGAGCATTTTGATGACACGGTCATGGAACATTGTGATGACAAGAATTATGGAGCATTGTTATGACAAGGGCCATGGTGCATTGTGATGACACGGTCATGGAACATTGTGATGACAAGAATTATGGAGCATTGTGATGACAAGGGCCATGGAGCATTGTGATGACACGGTCATGGAACATTGTGATGACAAGAATTATGGAGCATTGTGATGACAAGGGCCATGGAGCATTGTGATGACATGGTCATCGAACATTGTGATGACAAGAATTCTGGAGCATTGTGATGACAAGGGCCATGGAGCATTGTGATGACACGGTGATGGAACATTGTAATGACAAGAATTCGCAAGCATTGTGTTGACAAGGACCATGGAGCATTGTGATGACACGGTCATGGAACATTGTGATGACAAGAATTCTGGAGTATTGTGATGACACGGTCATGGAACATTGTGATGACAAGAATTATGGAGCATTGTGATGACAAGGGCCATGGTGCATTGTGATAACAAGTGTCATGGAGCTTTGTAATGAGAGGTTTCATTGTGCACCGTGATGACAAGCGGGATGGAGTATTGTGATGAAACTGGTCCTGGAGCATTGTGATAACAAAAGCCATTGAGCATTGTGATGACAGGCATCATGGAGCATTGTGAAGAAAGGGGTCATGGGAAATTGTAATGACAATAGAGAAATGTGTTGAAAATGGTCAGCAAGCAAAGTGATTAAAGTGGTCATTTAGAATTATCATGAAATCTATATAGAGCATTGTGATGACAAAGGTTATGGAGAACTGTGATGACCAGGGTCAGGTAGCATTGTGATGACACGGTCATGGAACATTGTGATGACAAGAATTATGGAGCATTGTGATGACACGGTCATGGAATATTGTGATGACAAGAATTCTGGAGCAATCTGATGACAAGGGCCATGGAGCATTGTGATGACACGGTCATGGAACATTGTGATGACAAGAATTCTGGAGCATTGTGATGAAAAGGGCCAAGGAGCATTGTGATGACACGGTCATGGAACATTGTGATGACAAGAATTATGGAGCATTGTGATGACACGGTCATGGAACATTGTGATGACAAGAATTATGGAGCATTTTGATGAAACGGTCATGGAACATTGTGATGACAAGAATTCTGGATCATTGTGATGACACGGTCATGGAACATTGTGATGACAAGAATTATGGAGCATTTTGATGAAACGGTCATGGAACATTGTGATGACAAGAATTCTGGATCATTGTGATGACACGGTCATGGAACATTCTGATGACAAGAATTCTGGAGCATTGTGATGACATGTGTCATGGAGCATTGTAATGAAACTCTTCATTGTGCACCGTGATGACATGGGGGATGGAGTATTGTGATGAAACTGGTCCTGGAGCATTGTGATAACAAAAGCCATTGAGCATTGTGATGACAGGCATCATGGAGCACTGTGAAGAAAGGGGTCATGGGGAGTTGTAATGACAATAGAGAAATGTGATGAAAATTGTCAGGAAGCACAGAGATTAAAGTGGTCATTTACAATTGTCATGAAAAACTATATATAGCATTGTGATGAAAAAGGTCATGGAGAACTGTGATGACCAGGGTCATGTAGCATTGTGATGACACGGTCATGGAACATTGTGATGACAAGAATTCTAGAGCATTGTAATGACAAGGTCCATGGTGCATTGTGATGACACGTTTATGGAACTTTGTGATGACAAGCAATCTGGAGCATGGTGATGACAAGGGCCATGGAGCATTGTGATGACACGGTCATGGAACATTGTGATGACAAGAATTCTGGAGCATTGTGATGACAAGGGCCATGGAGAATTGTGATGACATGGTCATGGAACATGGTGATGACAAGAATTCTGGAGCATTGTGATGACAAGGGCCTTGGAGAATTGTGATGACATGGTCATGGAACATTGTGATGACAAGAATTCTGGAGCATTGTGATGACATGTGTCATGGAGCATTGTAATCAAACTTTTCATTGTGCACCGTGATGACAAGGGGGATGGAGTATTGTGATGAACCTGGTCCTGGAGCATTGTGATAACAAAAGCCATTGAGCATTGTGATGACAGGCATCATGGAGCATTGTGAAGAAAGGGGTCATGGGGAATTGTAATGACAATAGAGAAATGTGATGAAAATGGTCAGCAAGCAAAGTGATTAAAGTGGTCATTTAGAATTGTTATGAAAAACTATATAGATCATTGTGATGACAAAGGTCATGGAGAACTGTGATGACCAGGGTCATGTAGCATTGTGATGACACGGTCATGGAACATTGTGATGACAAGAATTATGGAGCATTGTGATGACACGGTCATGGAACATTGTGATGAAAAGAATTCTGGAGCATTGTGATGACAAGGGCCATGGAGCATTGTGATGACACGGTCATGCAACATTGTGATGATAAGAATTCTGAAGCATTGTGATGACAAAGCCATGGAGCATTGTGATGACACGGTCATGGAACATTGTAATGACAAGAATTCTCAAGCATTGTGTTGACAAGGACCATGGAGCATTGTGATGACACGGTCATGGAACATTGTGATCACAAGAATTCTGGAGCATTGTGATGACAAAGCCATGGAGCATTGTGATGACAAGTGTCATGGAGCATTGTGATGATAAGAATTCTGGAGCAATATGATGACAAGGGTCTTGGAGAATTGTGATGACATGGTCATGGAACATTGTGATGACAAGAATTCTAGAGCATTGTGATGACATTTGTCATGGAGCATTGTAATGAAACTTTTCATTGTGCACCGTGATGAGAAGGGGGATGGAGTATTGTGATGAAACTGGTCCTGGAGCATTGTGATAACAAAAGCCATTGAGCATTGTGATGATAGGCATCATGGAGCATTGTGAAGAAAGGGGTCATGGGGAATTGTAATGACAATAGAGAAATGTGATGAAAATGGTCAGCAAGCAAAGTGATTAAAGTGGTCATTTAGAATTGTCATGAAAAACTATATAGAGCATTGTGATGACAAAGGTCATGGAGAACTGTGATGACCAGGGTCATGTAGCATTGTGATGACACGGTCATGGAACATTGTGATGACAAGAATTATGGAGCATTGTGATGACACGGTCATGGAACATTGTGATGACAAGAATTGTGGAGCATTGTGGTGACACGGTCATGGAACATTGTGATGACAAGAATTATGGAGCATTGTGATGACACGGTCATGGAACATTGTGATGACAAGAATTATGGAGCATTGTGATGACACGGTCATGGAACATTGTGATGACAAGAATTCTGGAGCATTGTGATGACAAGGGCCATGGAGCATTGTGATGACACGGTCATGGAACATTGTGATGACAAGAATTCTGGAGCATTGTGATGACAAGGGCCATGGAGCATTGTGATGACACGGTCATGGAACATTGTGATGAAAAGAATTCTGGAGCATTGTGATGACAAGGGCCATGATGCATTGTGATGACACGGTCATGGAACTTTGTGATGACAAGCAATCTGGAGCATTGTGATGACCAGGGCCATGGAGCATTGTGATGACACGGTCATGGAACATTGTGATGACAAGAATTCTGGAGCATTGTGATGAAAAGAATTCTGGAGCATTGTGATGACACGGTCATGGAACATTGTGATGACAAGAATTCTGGAGCATTGTGATGACACGGTCATGGAACATTTTGATGACAAGAATTATGGAGCATTGTGATGACACGGTCATGGAACATTGTGATGACAAGAAATCTGGAGCATTGTGATGACAAGGGCCATGGAGCATTGTGATGACACGGTCATGGAACATTGTGATGACAAGAAGTTTGGAGCATTGTGATGACAAGGGTCATGGTGCATTGTGATGACACGGTCATGGAACATTGTGATGACAAGTAGTTTGGAGCATTGTGATGACAAGGGCCATGTAGCATTGTGATGACACGGTCATGGAACATTGTGATGACAAGAATTCTGGAGCATTGTGATGACAAGAATTCTGGAGCATTGTGATGACACTGTCATGGAACATTGTGATGACAAGAATTCTGGAGCATTGTGATGACACTGTCACGGAACATTTTGATGACAAGAATTATGGAGCATTGTGATGACACGGTCATGGAACATTGTGATGACAAGAATTCTGGAGCATTGTGATGACAAGGGCCATGGAGCATTGTGATGACACGGTCATGGAACGTTGTGATGACAAGAATTCTGGAGCATTGTGATGACAAGGGCCATGATGCATTGTGATGACACGGTCATGGAACTTTGTGATGACAAGCAATCTGGAGCATTGTGATGACCAGGGCCATGGAGCATTGTGATGACACGGTCATGGAACATTGTGATGACAAGAATTCTGGAGCATTGTGATGAAAAGAATTCTGGAGCATTGTGATGACACGGTCATGGAACATTGTGATGACAAGAATTCTGGAGCATTGTGATGACACGGTCATGGAACATTGTGAAGACAAGAATTATGGAGCATTGTGATGACACGGTCATGGAACATTGTGATGACAAGAATTATGGAGCATTGTGATGACACGGTCACGGAACATTGTGATGACAAGAATTCTGGAGCATTGTGATGACAAGGGCCATGGAGCATTGTGATGACACGGTCATGGAACATTGTGATGACAAGAATTCTGGAGCATTGTGATGACAAGGGCCATGGAGCATCTTGATGACACGGTCATGGAACATTGTGATGACAAGCATTCTGGAGCATTGTGATGCGAAGGGCCATGGAGAATTGTGATGACATGGTCATGGAACATGGTGATGACAAGAATTCTGGAGCATTGTGATGACAAGGGCCATGGAGCATTGTGATGACAAGTGTCACGGAGCATTGTAATGAGAGGTTTCATTGTGCACCGTGATGACAAGGGGGATGGAGTATTGTGATGAAACTGGTCCTGGAGCATTGTGATAACAAAAGCCATTGAGCATTGTGATGACAGGCATCATGGAGCATTGTGAAGAAAGGGGTCATGGGGAAGTGTAATGACAATAGAGAAATGTGATGAAAATGGTCAGCAAGCAAATTGATTAAAGTGGTCATTTAGAATTATCATGAAAAACTATATAGAGCATTGTGATGGCAAAGGTCATGGAGAACTGTGATGACCAGTGGCATGTAGCATTGTGATGATAGGGTCATGGAACATTGTGATGACAAGAATTGTGGAGAATTGTGGTGACACGGTCATGGAACATTGTGATGACAAGAATTATGGAGCATTGTGATGACACGGTCATGGAACATTGTGATGACAAGAATTCTGGAGCATTGTGATGACAAGGGCCATGGAGCATTGTGATGACACGGTCATGGAACATTGTGATGACAAGAATTCTGGAGAATTGTGATGACAAGGGCCATGGACCATTGTGATGACACGGTCATGGAACATTGTGATGACAAGAATTCTGGAGCATTGTGATGACAAGGGCCATGGAGCATTTTGGTGACACGGTCATGGAACATTGTGATGACAAGAATTATGGAGCATTGTGATGACACGGTCATGGAACATTGTGATGACAAGAATTATGGAGCATTGTGATGACACGATCATGGAACATTGTGATGACAAGAATTCTGGAGCATTGTGATGACAAGGGCCATGGAGCATTGTGATAACACGGTCATGGAACTTTGTGATGACAAGCAATCTGGAGCATTGTCATGAAAAGGGCCATGGAGCATTGTGATGACACGGTCATGGAACATTGTGATGACAAGAATTCTGGAGCATTGTGATGACCAGGGCCATGGAGCATTGTGATGACACGGTCATGGAACATTGTGATGACAAGAATTCTGGAGCATTGTGATGAAAAGAATTCTGGAGCATTGTGATGACACGGTCATGGAACATTGTGATGACAAGAATTCTGGAGCATTGTGATGACAAGGGCCATGGAGCATTGTGATGACACGGTCATGGAACATTGTGATGAAAAGAATTCTGGAGCATTGTGATGACAAGGGCCATGATGCATTGTGATGACACGGTCATGGAACTTTGTGATGACAAGCAATCTGGAGCATTGTGATGACCAGGGCCATGGAGCATTGTGATGACACGGTCATGGAACATTGTGATGACAAGAATTCTGGAGCATTGTGATGAAAAGAATTCTGGAGCATTGTGATGACACGGTCATGGAACATTGTGATGACAAGAATTCTGGAGCATTGTGATGACACGGTCATGGAACATTTTGATGACAAGAATTATGGAGCATTGTGATGACACGGTCATGGAACATTGTGATGACAAGAAATCTGGAGCATTGTGATGACAAGGGCCATGGAGCATTGTGATGACACGGTCATGGAACATTGTGATGACAAGAAGTTTGGAGCATTGTGATGACAAGGGTCATGGTGCATTGTGATGACACGGTCATGGAACATTGTGATGACAAGTAGTTTGGAGCATTGTGATGACAAGGGCCATGTAGCATTGTGATGACACGGTCATGGAACATTGTGATGACAAGAATTCTGGAGCATTGTGATGACAAGAATTCTGGAGCATTGTGATGACACTGTCATGGAACATTGTGATGACAAGAATTCTGGAGCATTGTGATGACACTGTCACGGAACATTTTGATGACAAGAATTATGGAGCATTGTGATGACACGGTCATGGAACATTGTGATGACAAGAATTCTGGAGCATTGTGATGACAAGGGCCATGGAGCATTGTGATGACACGGTCATGGAACATTGTGATGACAAGAATTCTGGAGCATTGTGATGACAAGGGCCATGATGCATTGTGATGACACGGTCATGGAACTTTGTGATGACAAGCAATCTGGAGCATTGTGATGACCAGGGCCATGGAGCATTGTGATGACACGGTCATGGAACATTGTGATGACAAGAATTCTGGAGCATTGTGATGAAAAGAATTCTGGAGCATTGTGATGACACGGTCATGGAACATTGTGATGACAAGAATTCTGGAGCATTGTGATGACACGGTCATGGAACATTGTGAAGACAAGAATTATGGAGCATTGTGATGACACGGTCATGGAACATTGTGATGACAAGAATTATGGAGCATTGTGATGACACGGTCACGGAACATTGTGATGACAAGAATTCTGGAGCATTGTGATGACAAGGGCCATGGAGCATTGTGATGACACGGTCATGGAACATTGTGATGACAAGAATTCTGGAGCATTGTGATGACAAGGGCCATGGAGCATCTTGATGACACGGTCATGGAACATTGTGATGACAAGCATTCTGGAGCATTGTGATGCGAAGGGCCATGGAGAATTGTGATGACATGGTCATGGAACATGGTGATGACAAGAATTCTGGAGCATTGTGATGACAAGGGCCATGGAGCATTGTGATGACAAGTGTCACGGAGCATTGTAATGAGAGGTTTCATTGTGCACCGTGATGACAAGGGGGATGGAGTATTGTGATGAAACTGGTCCTGGAGCATTGTGATAACAAAAGCCATTGAGCATTGTGATGACAGGCATCATGGAGCATTGTGAAGAAAGGGGTCATGGGGAAGTGTAATGACAATAGAGAAATGTGATGAAAATGGTCAGCAAGCAAATTGATTAAAGTGGTCATTTAGAATTATCATGAAAAACTATATAGAGCATTGTGATGGCAAAGGTCATGGAGAACTGTGATGACCAGTGGCATGTAGCATTGTGATGATAGGGTCATGGAACATTGTGATGACAAGAATTGTGGAGAATTGTGGTGACACGGTCATGGAACATTGTGATGACAAGAATTATGGAGCATTGTGATGACACGGTCATGGAACATTGTGATGACAAGAATTCTGGAGCATTGTGATGACAAGGGCCATGGAGCATTGTGATGACACGGTCATGGAACATTGTGATGACAAGAATTCTGGAGAATTGTGATGACAAGGGCCATGGACCATTGTGATGACACGGTCATGGAACATTGTGATGACAAGAATTCTGGAGCATTGTGATGACAAGGGCCATGGAGCATTTTGGTGACACGGTCATGGAACATTGTGATGACAAGAATTATGGAGCATTGTGATGACACGGTCATGGAACATTGTGATGACAAGAATTATGGAGCATTGTGATGACACGATCATGGAACATTGTGATGACAAGAATTCTGGAGCATTGTGATGACAAGGGCCATGGAGCATTGTGATAACACGGTCATGGAACTTTGTGATGACAAGCAATCTGGAGCATTGTCATGAAAAGGGCCATGGAGCATTGTGATGACACGGTCATGGAACATTGTGATGACAAGAATTCTGGAGCATTGTGATGACACGAATTCTGGAGCATTGTGATGACACGGTCATGGAACATTGTGATGACAAAATTCTGGAGCATTGTGATGACAAGAATTCTGGAGCATTGTGATGACACGGTCATGGAACTTTGTGATGACAAGAATTCAGGAGCATTGTGATGACAAGGGCCATGGAGCATTGTGATGACACGGTCATGGAACACTGTGATGACAAGAATTCTGGAGCATTGTGATGACAAGGGCCATGATGCATTGTGATGACACGGTCATGGAACTTTGTGATGACAAGCATTCTGGAGCATTGTGATGACCAGAGCCATGGAGCATTGTGATGACACGGTCATGGAACATTGTGATGACAAGAATTCTGGAGCATTGTGATGACATGTGTCATGGAGCATTGTAATCAAACTTTTCATTGTGCACCGTGATGACAAGGGGGATGGAGTATTGTGATGAAACTGGTCCTGGAGCATTGTGATAACAAAAGCCATTGAGCATTGTGATGACAGGCATCATGGAGCATTGTGAGGAAAGGGGTCATGGGGAATTGTAATGACAATAGAGAAATGTGATGAAAATGGTCAGCAAGCAAAGTGATTAAAGTGGTCATTTAGAATTGTCATGAAAAACTATATAGATCATTGTGATGACAAAGGTCATGGAGAACTGTGATGACCAGGGTCATGTAGCATTGTGATGACACGGTCATGGAACATTGTGATGACAAGAATTATGGAGCATTGTGATGACACGGTCATGGAACATTGTGATGACAAGAATTATGGAGCATTGTGATGACACGGTCATGGAACATTGTGATGACAAAAATTCTGGAGCATTGTGATGACAAGGGCCATGGAGCATTGTGATGACATGGTCATCGAACATTGTGATGACAAGAATTCTGGAGCATTGTGATGACAAGGGCCATGGAGCATTGTGATGACACGGTCATGGAACATTGTGATGACAAGAAGTTTGGAGCATTGTGATGACAAGGGTCATGGTGCATTGTGATGAAACGGTCATGGAACATTGTGATGACAAGTAGTGTGGAGCATTGTGATGACAAGGGCCATGTAGCATTGTGATGACACGATCATGGAACATTGTGATGACAAGAATTCTGGAGCATTGTGATGACAAGAATTCTGGAGCATTGTGATGACACTGTCATGGAACATTGTGATGACAAGAATTCTGGAGCATTGTGATGACACGGTCATGGAACATTGTGATGACAAGTAGTTTGGAGCATTGTGATGACAAGGGCCATGGAGCATTGTGATGACAAGTGTCACGGAGCATTGTAATGAGAGGTTTCATTGTGCACCGTGATGACAAGGGGGATGGAATATTGTGATGAAACTGGTCCTGGAGCATTGTGATAACAAAAGCCATTGAGCATTGTGATGACAGGCATCATGGAGCATTGTGAAGAAAGGGGTCATGGGGAATTGTAATGACAATAGAGAAATGTGATGAAAATGGTCAGCAAGCAAATTGATTAAAGTGGTCATTTAGAATTGTCATGAAAAACTATATAGAGCATTGTGATGGCAAAGGTCATGGAGAACTGTGATGACCAGTGTCATGTAGCATTGTGATGACACGGTCATGGAACATTGTGATGACAAGAATTGTGGAGCATTGTGGTGACACGGTCATGGAACATTGTGATGACAAGAATTATGGAGCATTGTGATGACACGGTCATGGAACTTTGTGATGACAAGCAATCTGGAGCATTGTGATGAAAAGGGCCATGGAGCATTGTGATGACACGGTAATGGAACATTGTGATGACAAGAATTCTGGAGCATTGTGATGCGAAGGGCCATGGAGAATTGTGATGACATGGTTATGGAACATGGTGATGACAAGAATTCTGGAGCATTGTGATGACAAGGGCCATGGAGCATTGTGATGACAAGTGGCACGGAGCATTGCAATGAGAGGTTTCATTGTGCACCGTGATGACAAGGGGGATGGAGTATTGTGATGAAACTGGTCCTGGAGCATTGTGATAACAAAAGCCATTGAGCATTGTGATGACATGGTCATGGAACATTGTGATGACAAGAATTCTGGAGCATTTTGATGACACGGTCATGGAACATTGTGATGACAAGAATTATGGAGGATTGTGATGACACGGTCATGGAACATTCTGATGACAAGAATTCTGGAGCATTGTGATGACAAGGGCCATGGAGCATTGTGGTGACACGGTCATGGAACATTGTGATGACAAGAATTATGGAGCATTGTGATGACACGGTCATGGAACATTGTGATGACAAGAATTATGGAGCATTGGGATGACACGGTCATGGAACATTGTGATGACAAGAATTCTGGAGCATTGTGATGACACGGTCATGGAGCATTGTGATGTCAAGCAATCTGGAGCATTGTGATGAAAAGGGCCATGGAGCATTGTGATGACACGGTCATGGAACATTGTGATGACAAGCATTCTGGAGCATTGTGATGACAAGGGCCATGGAGCATTGTGATGACACGGTCATGGATCATTGTGATGACAAGTATTCTGAAACATTGTGATGACAAGGGCCATGGAGCATTGTGATGGCACGGTCATGGAACATTGTGATGACAAGAATTCTGGAGAATTGTGATGACAAGGGCCATGGAGCATTGTGATGACATGGTCATGGAACATTGTGATGACAAGAATTCTGGAGAATTTTAATGACACGGTCATGGAACATTGTGATGAAAAGAATTCTGGAGCATTGTGATGACAAGGGCCATGGAGCATTGTGATGACACGGTCATGGAACATTGTGATGACAAGAATTCTGGAGCATTGTGATGACAAGGGCCATGGAGCATTGTGATGACACGGTCATGCAACATTGTGATGACAAGAATTCTGGAGAATTGTGATAACAAGGGCCATGGAGCATTGTGATGACATGGTCATGGAACATTGTGATGACAAGAATTCTGGAGCATTTTAATGACACGGTCATGGAACATTGTGATGACAAGCAATCTGGAGCATTGTGATGAAAAGGGCCATGGAGCATTGTGATGACACGGTCATGGAACATTGTGATGACAAGAATTCTGGAGCACTGTGATGAGAAGGGCTATGGAGAACTGTGATGACATGGTCATGGAACATGGTGATGACAAGAATTCTGGAGCATTGTGATGACAAGAATTCTGGAGCATGGTGATGACAAAGGCCATGGTGCATTGTGATGACACGGTCATGGAACTTTGTGATGACAAGCAATCTGGAGCATTGTGATGAAAAGGGCCATGGAGCATTGTGATGACACGGTAATGGAACATTGTGATGACAAGAATTCTGGAGCATTGTGATGCGAAGGGCCATGGAGCATTGTGATGACATGGTTATGGAACATGGTGATGACAAGAATTCTGGAGCATTGTGATGACAACGGCCATGGAGCATTGTGATGACAAGTGTCACGGAGCATTGTAATGAGAGGTTTCATTGTGCACCGTGATGACAAGGGGGATGGAGTATTGTGATAAAACTGGTCCTGGAGCATTGTGATAACAAAAGCCATTGAGCATTGTGATGACATGGTCATGGAACATTGTGATGACAAGAATTCTGGAGCATTTTGATGACACGGTCATGGAACATTGTGATGACAAGAATTATGGAGGATTGTGATGACACGGTCATGGAACATTGT